>NC_063219.1:21173402-21478224 GCF_020740725.1 Corvus hawaiiensis | reverse complement strand
AACAGTACTTTTATGTCTTTGTTGGAATTAATGCTGCTGGAAAGTGGTAATTCTAGGGCAGATTTTATTGTTTTGGCTACTAACATAGAAATGCTCCTGTCCTGCTGAATCTTCTATTTCTTCTTCCCATGTTGTAAAAACCAGCACTGTGATATCTCTATAAAAGATACAACACAGCATAACTGTGTCCTCTGCATTAAAGACAGGGTAATGAAATGTAGGACCAGCATATCTCTGGCAGTGCCTGCACATCTTCTGGCTGCCAAGCTACAAAATACATTCAAATTTTGGGGGTTTTCATTTATGAAAGCATTTTCTTGGGAAAATTTCCAAACAAACATCTGTGGGTGAGACGTTTTGTTTCTTTACAGAACAGACACTACTCATGAGGATCAAACTTATCCACTTCATCTCTCACTGGCAATCTAAAAAGCTCTGCAAGTTTAGTAGTTACCTGAGGATTTGCGTTTCTTATCTCTTTAATCTTGACAAAAGGACCATAAAATGCATCAGGTAAAGGCAGCTTTCACAGTTACTAAGCTAGACCATCTTATTAGGAAACAAATCATAAGCACAAGTTCATTCCACACAAGCTGTAAAAGTTTCCATACAAAATCAATTTCAGCCCAAGTAAACACTGAAGAAAGATTATGTTCAAAAAAGTCGACTCTGCATCAGCTCAGACATAAACTAGTTGACATTCCTTCCAGCTGTATTGCATATCCACCACATCCAGAGAATTTTTTCAGGCTAAGATATGTTGAACTATTAACTGTTTTCACTTAGAAGAATATGCATCAGCAATATCTGATAAAGCATTTGAAGCAAACTAATGGAAGCAAAAATTGGACACGTGACTAATTCACTTTTTACTTCGTCTTGGACCAAATACTATGGTGAAATTAATTGCACAGGACTACTGCTGCTGTTAATTTTCAGCAAATAATGAGCATTTCTACCACCACCCACCAGAAAATATTTCAAAATCCAAACACAAGGAAAACCAATTATTTCCTTACATACATAATAGAAATCCTATTTATAGAAAAATTCTAGAAAAAACAAAAATGATAATTTAAACCAATTCAAAATTGACACTCAAAAGACACATTTTAGATGTAGTAATAACTGTACATCATTCAACCTTTCCAGTTTTATGGATAAAAGTGCAATTGAATGTTTTTAATTCTATGCAGATGGTTATTTTTATTCCAGTAAAGCTAGCATGAAAATGGTCTAACAGAACTTGTATCTTCTAGTTTATTCCATAATTATCTATGCATTGCAAAGGCACAAGACCATAACTTGTGAATATTCATGACAGGTATGAAATGAACCCTAACCACAGTGTTCTAATGTCTCCTATTATGTAAGCTCAAAGCTGAAGTCCAAAGCCTAAGTATTTTGGACAGTGCAAGACGATGATCCTGAAACACAAAAATAAATTGCATTTGGATTAATACCTACCCAATTACACAACAATCTTGATGAAATACCATCAAAAGATATATTCTCCCCTAGAGTATCAACAAATGGTCCAGGAAATTGAAAAGTGTCTCACTTGAAAAAAAAGTTTGACAATTCCACTTTAATTCTTGGTGCATTTGGTGTAGTTCTGAATGCACAGTGTAGCCACAGCATCTCTGGATGAAATAACCAAAGGGCAGAACAACGACAAACTCACAGGTGGCTGCCCAAGCAGAACCCTGCTTCAAACTCCCATCCAGGCAGCAAACACTGTACAGTGGCCAAGTATGGGCATTACCTTTCACCAGTTATTCCCTCCGTTTCAACCTCCCTTTAAGTAATAATTAAGTATTGCTTATTCCCAGTTTGCTGTGAGAGTCACATTGTTTCAATCTCTATTCAAAGAACTGAAGCTACCAAGTCAGTACTTCAGACCACATGAGCCCTTCTTGCCGTGACAGGGAAATGGCTTAAGCTCATATCCCAGGTCTAATATTTCTGAAGAAGAAAACAGAATCTGACGTATTAGCTTTAAAGGGACTGACTATAACTATAGAACTGAAATTGCATCAGGGCATGTTAGGCAAGGAAGGAAAACACTTTCCACTACAGTGACTGAACATGCTGAAGGTCGTGCTGAGACACCTTCGTGAGCAGTGAGATTAGGAATGGGAAGCATTTAACATCTTTCATCTGTTTTAACTTGCCTGATTACCTTGATATAAAATTTTTTGTTTGCTATTTTCTAATTTCAAATTTATAATGATACTTCATGTCTCCAAAGAGCCAAAATTCCTGATTTGCACAGATAGATTATTAATTGTTCAGAAAAGCGTTGGAAATCTTAAGGTCTGCACAGGCTTCTTGACCCAAAAATTGAGTTAGTATCACACAAGTCACTAATGGAACAGTGACTCAGAACAGAAGTATTGATTAAAAATAGCTTGATAACATTGTGGTCAACCGTAATGTATATATGTCCTACCTCAGGGTAGCCTCTGGCAGATGCTTGGTCATGTTTACTGGAAAGGTTTAATTTTTTTACATTTAGGTATATTTCTATTTTGCACATAGACTAGGAAAAGAGATGAAGGGAATTTCTTTGTAAATCTAAAGGAACATAAACCAACTAGAATTGTTGTAGAACACATTCAGAGGAATGCAATCTGCAAATCATTAGTCAATACCTGCAATGATACAATCATTTTATTTACTTCAGAGCTATGTCAACACGAGGTTTCATTTTACTGCACACATATGCAGTTAAAAATTTCAGGTTTTGTACACATTATTGGAGAAAAGGTCTTTCTTTCATTCCATATGGAGCATCAAGGTATTAATTTGAAAGCTCTGTTCATCTAAAGAGACCACCTGGAGCCTTATATTGTCATTATAATGTCATCCCGTAGCACATTTCTTGTACCTCATGTACATTTATTGTACATGTTGGTGCATAAGTAGCTCATGCAAATCAACGGTTCCATGGATCAGACTTTGCCCTCTGCATGTTAGGATTCTGTCAGTTGAGGTGCTAAGAATCAGCTGTTATGCACCTATTCTATTGAAAAGTAAACCACACAGAACTTCAACTTTCTATGTGCATTTCGGGAGCAACACAGCATTTAGAAGAATTAAACAATAAGGCAAGAGGCACCAACATACACGTGACTGGATGTTTCGGCTATTCAATGGGCTGTAATTTTTTTAAGATTTCCTACTTTTATCAGTCATCAAGTTTGTCTAAATGCATACAGATTAGAAATTTCATTACCCAAAAATCTGCTACAATGAACCAGAAGGCATTTGCTTCTCTATCAAAGAATGCAGAAGGTATTTGAAAAATACTATTAGTTGACTTAGCAAATATGACAAAGGCATGGTAAGGTTACAGGGTAGCTGGTCAAGACTGTCTAACTCTGTATTACAGGATGGATCATAATTCAAAGGTCTGAATAAAAGGATGGAGAGACAATATTGTCTGGTGACTGGTTAATAGTATTATCTTTCTATATACCCAATCTGAATATTAACCCATATCTCTTTATTCTTAATGAATACAAAATATTTGTAATCTTAGTTTGGCATTTTCCTAGTGCAAATATTTCAGCACTGATTCAGCATTCCCCAAATTTGTCACCTCTGTTGTTTTCTATAGAACAATTGAGGGACAGAACCCTCAGAATTTTATTAATCCTATTACTAACAAAGCTGGAGCTTTCATAGATTCTTTATATCTATAGATATTTTATAATCCCATTCAGGTATATTACTGCTGATTATTTGACTGTAATAAAATTATGGAATGACTGATCCTTTTACAGATAAGAAGAATGAATAAACTCAGAGTAAGAGATTTGCGACACAATCAAACTTTGCATTTAGTAATGTTTAGCCTAAAAATAATCAACAAAATATTAATCCATACCTAAACGTCATTGGGAATTTCAGAGAAGCCTTTGTACAGCAAAAGTACAATCTACCTTTTGTACCTGAAATCACAGGCAGGGGTTGGAAAAAAATAACACAAGAGTATGGTTTTAATCTTCCCATGAAAGCACCAGCACATTTAAAACCATCACTCATAACAGTAAATCAAAATCTCAGTAATGCTTGTTGAAACTGGCTTTTAAGATAGAGGATGAACAAAAAGACCTTTTAAAATAAGTTTCAGGGAATATATAAACTGTCTGAACACTGCCACAGACAATCAGTTTTAACAGCATATGTCCAACAGCCTAGTATAGTTACTTGCTGTTCTGGGAGCCTGCCAAAGAAAGAGATCCATTCGGAAAATATGAGGGGGGGAAAAACTCAAGAGAAAATGGATAACAACACATAACTGACATGCATCTCTAGCGATTCTAAAGCTTTTCATTCAGCATCCATCATCATAAAATCAGTGTTCCTGACACATCTTCATTTTAATAGAGAAATACTTTTTTTGAAAAGCCTGGAACTCCCTATTGACAAACTGTACAGTAACGCATATAAGATTTATCCTACTGCGTAACTTTCCCAAGGAGCATCTGAGAATTATTAATGACATAAGCATCATGGAACCATACAAGACCACCTAAGTTTTGTAGATAGAAAAGAGCAGAGGCCATAAACCAAATCAGCAGGAAACCTTACAGCACAATTAATATCTCCTAAAATATATTCCTGTTTTAACTTCTAGGAAATGTTTCAGTGGAGGATAATATTTATTAAAGCAGCAGCTATCTCCCTTTTTCAGATTAATATTTCTGACAGGCACTGGCAACTCCAGTTACTAAGGGTTCAGTTTACTATTTAATAAAGACCTTTCATGAGACCAGCTTGAGCACTACCTACCTGGATTGTTTTTAAATAAAGCTGTGTCTGCCCTGAGGAAGCATGGCATGGGTGTGTGCTAACGAGCAGGGTTTTGGCTCACCCACTAAGAGAAAATCTTCAATACCTAACAGCAGGCCATGACACTACTTCAGATGCTCAGCCCAGAGCCCAGGAACCCAGTGTGGAACTGGCTGACAGTTTAGCTTTAAAGGTTCTCACAAGTTGGTCTCTTCGGTTCCTACTCCCACACGCCTTCACTGCTCCTCACATCGCGAACTGCATCCTTATGGCTTTTTCCCTGAAGCAGTGATGTGAGAAAGGGGCTCCCGAGGCAAAGACAATACTGGCCCAAGAGGCCAGAGGATGCCACAGGCACAGCAGGACACTGTGGCCAGCAGCTTGGGCACACTCACAGCCAGGCCTGACCTCCACCATTGGTGCTCTGCCCTGGCCCAACAGCTCAACCAGCACATCAGTCTGAGAATTAAGCTTGGTCCAAAAGTGTGCTTTTGCTTCTCCAAAGTGAAATGCATTGGAGTGACCATAATTCCAGGCCTGTCTCCAACATTACATGATCCCACAGTGCCCATCTGGCCAGTTAAAATGCTTGCACTCGGTCCAGAGAGATTTACAGATCTGAGACAAAGTGAGGAGGAGTTTTGTAGCCCAGGAGCTCTGTTGTCTAAGACTGGGGAGCTCTAAATTTACTTTCAAGACTATTTATTTTTTTTACACTTAGAATAGAAAGGATCAGATTACTATCTTAACTTGGAAGGGCTCAAACACAGAACAGATATGAAATCTGCAGCTTTCCTTTGGTGCAGTGTCTCCTACTTTACCAGTTGGGAGACAGACCATGACCACCACTGAAGCACTGAATTCAGTGTATGAGCCTGATGATGGCAATAGACTGAGGCTTTCTTTTTTTGTAGCTGACTACACCCCTTTACTGTATCTACCTGCGTGCCAAGGTCAGGACTGCAACTAAATCTGAGACTGAAGAATCCTCTGAGGTTCTTAGAAAAGGAGAATTTATCAAGGAATTAAAAAAATTTTTTGATGTATTGGGTAATAGAAATCAGCCTGCCTCTCACAGGACCTGATCACTTAGGACTCTTTTCTTCCTTGTGTTCCTTGGCTTTTTTGATGATGGACTTTTTTTTTTTGTCTTTTTAATTTATATCTACATAAACTAAGTATTTCCAGGAGCAACAGCATGTGAAATTTTATACTTCTACTTCTTTTAACATAATATTTCCATTACTCTAACCTGTGTTTTTCTACTAGATCTGATTTACACTACTCTTTTCACACTTTCTACTAGTCAGTGGCTGCAGTCATCCAAAGACTGCATTGTAAATATCTGCAACAGTAGAAAAGGCTTTGCCAGCAAAAAACATACAAGAATGCCGAAGTGTTACTTAAAAATAACATTAGTTTCTGGACAGATGTGAAAGAGCTTACTTTCATATTAGTCCATGTAAGCCTACATAATCTCCTAACAATCCGGAATCTAAAATACATGCTTTGTGCATCACTGCATACTCATTTGACAAAAGGTTTGATAAAATGCTTTGATTTGCTGTGGATGACTGAAATTCTGAAGAAACTGTGTGCTGCAACAAGCTCACAGAAATGTACAATTTATGGTGAGATTTGACAAATGCTCTGTACTTGTCTGAGAGCTTTTGTAGCACAGGGGATAGTGTAGTGAATATGAGAGGTAAAATGCCTGCTGATTTTAATAAAACCTAAGTTGTACAAATGATGGCTGCACTGAATCTCCAACCCTTACTAAGTGCCAGCCCCTCCAGGCACTGTCATCTCCCAGTATTCTCTGCACTTCCAGTTGTAAGAGTCCCATTAAATGAAATATTTATATTTTAGTTTTCATAAGTTATGCTTTCACCAGTCCAGCTACTCAAGTCTACATTAATTCAGCTCTGTTTTAATGTAGCAGATGGACCAATGGGACTGACTTCTCAGTCTGCCTAATGTCTCCCCTTAAACCACAGGTGCATTTGTAACTGTCCAATATCACACCCTTTAGATGTCAAGCAGACTGAATAGAGGCACACCTCTCTAAAGAAGTGGTAAAACATCTCGATAAATGAAAGAAATGAATGTGAACTTCCAGGGAACAGCAGACACTTTCCATCCGTTCAAACTACTACTGTTGCTATTTATAGAAGCCCCCTTCATGCTAAGGACTTTGCAAGGCTGATACAGTCCAGTTTAGCAGAAGGATTTGCACTTTATGCAGAGCTTGGAATCTGGCCCTAAGTTACAACAAAGCTGAAATGAATCAAAGCTTCACAATTTATATTTAACAGAACAATGACAGTTTGCAATATTAAAACAATATTTTTAAAAAAATCTTAAAATCACATTAGTTTCTACAAACAACACCAAAAAGCAAAATTCTAGCAAAATCAGACACCTCCATGCTATCTCTGCATCTCTTATTCTCCCTGCCTAGCATAAATAATATGAAATACAAAACACCTGGCTGAAGGCAGCAATATTTCCTTTTTGCCATGACTGTCTAGTGTTAAAGCTGAATATAAAACATTTCATTACTCTAACACTTACTTTAGGCTTCAAAAACCAGTGCATTTAAAATAAACTTTTGGTGAAAGCTTTATTCCATGTCTCAGCAGTAACAAACTCTATTACAATAACATGCATGAGACCTAGATGTTCAGCAGAAAAATGATTGTATCTTTTATATCCACAGCAGGGAGATAGCTATTTCATCTCCTGTCAGGATGATTTATTCAATAAATGGAGAAAATATAAATTCTAAAATGCACAGATTTTCTTTTCCTGCATCTCAAGAAACAGCAGAAATCTTAGGAAATTAAGAAAATTAACTCCACCACAGCTATTACATCACCAGGCATTTTGGAACAACGAACTGACTATCTTGAAAAAAGAATATTGCAAAACCTTCCATGCTTTGGATGGTTAAATCAAGACAGTCTGTTCTCTCTCTTCCCTATGGCTTTGTGCTCCTGCCCCAATCTTTTATTTTTATCCACCTTCCTTTTACAGACAGGTTTATGAATTGTTCTGTATAGACAAGGATGCATGTAGTTTATATCCAAAGACAAACTCAATCTACTTTTGGTACATTAATTAGCAGAAAAAGTTATCTACTGGGAATTTTAAAAGCAGAAGTTGAAGTTTAAGCAGAAGGAGTCTGAAAGCATGAAATATCAGGTATAAAGAAGGAAAAAGGGTTAAAAACAGAATCAGGTCATTCTCTTTATTATGCTTCTTCGTAAGCCATAGTGAAGAGTACAAGCAGTACCAGCAATAGAAAAGGGATCATCTATAAGGGTAGACAATCTTGTCCATGAGTTCAGAGCCAAAATTTTTGGTTTTCATTTCCATCTGACACCTTATCAGAATCACTTTTTCAATCTCGAGTACATTTCCCTAAATTATAACAGGAAAAGTGGAAGTAAGGTAAAATTTAGCATGAAATCTTACATTTTCCCTAGAAAGTCTGGTGGTCTTAATTTCAGAAAATGCAATTGCAGCAGTAAAGGTCCAGAAGAGAAAAATGGAGCTTAGTCTCTGGCAGCTTTATAGAGCCAATGGTACTGTGGTGACTAATACTGACGCTATGAATACTTTCAGGAGGTTCTCATTCACTGTAAATTTTCGCAGCAATACTGGAAAACAGTGAACAACAGTGTCAGGAGAGGTCATAGTAACTACATGCTTTCTAATGAAGTTTTGTTTCGTGTTACAAACCCAGAAAATCTAGCAAATCAAAACTCACATAAAAGACTATGATCACTAACTCTCACATTGGTACCTTCTGAACTGTATTTTTTTTTTAAAAAAGAGACTTTGACAGCATCAGGAAAAATGACCCTAGTGAAATCCATAACACAGACTGTGAGCAGATGTCATGATGAGATGAAAACAGAGCCTTACAACAAAGCAAAGTGACCACACGCAGTGATAGCTTGTGAGGATGAAGCAAGCATCACTAAGAATAAAGAACAATGAAAGAATAAAGTTGTCCTATTTTCTCATCCAAATTTCTCAACTGCTCCATTCAAAGCCCCTTCTAATAAGCTGGTAATCAAGAACATTTTAATTATACAATTTAAGATGAAGGCAACCATGATAACAAGATTCACAAGGCCACACTTAGACAATGTAGGTTCTACTGACATGGGATGTATTTACTCACTGATTTTAAACAGAGCTCTTTTTGCATTACCCTAAACCAATGTGGATTTAAGATCTCCATAATCAAATTTAGCAATGCACTGTGTGCAAAACAATAAAAGCAGTTATTCAGTAGGGTTTATGAGGCATACAGGGTCACATCTGGTTGACTTTTTTTTCATTTGATGTTTAGGTCAACTTTACAGACCTACATGTAAGTACATTTAAATGCACATTCTCTACATTGTTTGAAAGGCCAGCATATGTCCTCAATTTTCCCCTCTCTACATGTATATGTCTCATAATCTATGCCTGATGTTTCTGTGAAAATATATAGATGTGTGAATTCAGTTATCTTCCATCAGCTGCATTTATTCTTGGTCATCAAAGAAGAAGTTTCTAATCCCTACAACTAATAGCCCAATACTCTTCTTCCATTATCATTTATTATTACATGCAGGCAATGAACACTCATGTTTAGATACTGAGCTTAGGAATGATCCTTTAAGTTATAAATACATTCTAGGGAGCTGTTAAAAAGAAATCAGAAAGGTGCGTTACCCAGTAAAGTGAGTTCATAAAACCATACACTTTAGAGACTTCAAAGAAAATTAATGTATTCCCCCAGACTCCTTTTGTAAAATCCCAATCAGCCAAATAAATGACCTGTGAAATAAACCTCTATCTAAATTAGTCTATAACCTTCAAGTCTTTCCTCCACCAAAACCTCTCAAGTCTTTAACATGACCACATTCCTCTTATAAAGCAATCCCTAAGTTCCATAGGTTCACTCCTCAAGGAACATATCACAAAGGAGCAATACAATTTCCCCTCTATTCACTTTGAGTTTAGGAAAAACATCACAGGAATGTCCAAAGCACCATCAGCCTGCGGAGAACTGGTTACCATTGCAAAATGCAGCGGTCTGATACTGCAAACATCCTCTCGAGAACATGCTTCTCCTACCCAATGTGTAACTGCTGAGTTGGCTTATCCCCAAATTTATCAGAAGCTATGGAACTGCAGTCAGTATTCATAGTAGTTTGCACCACTAAAGGCCCTGGTGTACGAGAGCTCATTGTGGAAAACACGAAGTGGAAGAAAGCAGCACTTGTACACTATTTCTCATACGCCATTTCTTTATAACACTACATATTGTTATTCCAGATACACATTTAACTATTCATAAAACTTCTTCAGTAGTTTACAAGGAGATGAACCCACACAGTGCTGGAATATGTAACTTAAATAGCAGCATTTTGATTTTGTACCACAGACATAAGTCACTTGCTAATTGGATTCTTAAATTTGGACATCAGCCTTTAATCTCATGCTTCATTGCCCAGGAAAGAGTTGCATTTGTTCTGGGCTTCCTAACTGTGATATATCTCACTGATAGTATACCAGTCATTCAGACTCACCTGATGCTTTAGATTTTCCCATTTGAAAGGGGGCCAAAGGACATGAAAGGCATTTTGTCTGTGATGTGTCCTTCTCCTCAAAGTGTTCTTTAGAAGACATTCACAGGAAAAGTAGGACATCAGCAATCACTGTGTCCCACGGCTCCAAGTGAGACAGGTATAATATGGATAAGCAAATCTACGTGAGTGGATAATGAAAAAAAAAGTTAACGTCCTTAAATTTTTGCATAGTAAATAAATGCTTAATGAGATATTTACATGAGAATCAGAAATTTCTAAAATGGATTGGTTTAAAATCCACAGGGTAGAATCCCACAAGTAGACACCCACCCACAAGACAGCACAATTCCAAATTGTCGCAGCAAATCCAAACCCATTTCAAGCTGTTGTCAAGCATCAATGCAAGATCCACTGATATGATGATCTGCAAAAAAACCCCACCTTGTTTTCTGAAATAACAGCTATTTTTATATAAATTTGAAATAACATATGTATATGAAATAACAGATATTTCTATAGCCTAGGTTATAACAGTCTTTTTTTTTTTTATTATTTTCATCTCTAATTTAGTTGAAGATTTCCAATTAAAAATAATAACCCCGATCTCATTTTACTTCAGCAACTGCTAAATTATTGGTATCATATTGTAAAGTTGCTCAAGTTTATAAGGGATCTTTCAGAGACCCAACTGATAAATTAGGTAATTAAAAAAGAATATATGAACATCCTTCACCATAAAGAAGAAAAATCAAAAGTCGAGAGATTAAGAGCAGTAGAATCACCCCTGTACTCAACAGAAAATTTATAATCAATGCATCAAATGCATTCAATACTCTGTTCAGTTTCTAAGGGTTACAGTAATTGATCCTCTTTTGAATTCATGTTTTCTGAATTATTTCCAGAATTTCTTCACTTTTAATACTAATTAGGAGATAATCAAGTAAATGTTTAGTCTCCAATGTTATGCTTATTACCCCACTTTTTCCCCCGTAATTTCCCCCAAAACCACCAGTTTTTTAATTTCAGATTCCAAATCACCTATTTGATTTTTTCCAGTCTACTTAGTATTTTCTTTTTAGAATATTCAGGTACTTGTTGGCACAAACAGAAGAAAAATTTCAAAACTGAATGCATGAGAATTCATAGAAATAAAATGGTAAATTCAGGCACACAAACCAGTTCTAGAAACACAAATTTATCCAGTGATTAAAATAAAGCGCTACTGTTTTGCTTATCCAAAGAGGCACAATTAAGTAGCACAGCACAATCTTTTTTAAATTGCAGTTCTTCTTTGAGACAAAAACTCAAAAGAGATTTCGGCAAATAAACACAAATACTTAAGAAATCATTATCTAAATATTGATATTGCACAAACAGAAAAATGTTAATCATACCACATTAATCATACAAATTATTCATTCCACAAATTATAGGAACAACTAGGATGATACATATCCAGGAATTTCACTTTAATAATTTTAAGGCAAACTAAAATGTCAGTTTTTAGCATTTATATGTAATTCCATGTATTGCTATGACTCACAACTCTTTATAACTTTAGAAGTAG
Source organism: Corvus hawaiiensis (assembly GCF_020740725.1). NCBI lineage: Eukaryota > Metazoa > Chordata > Aves > Passeriformes > Corvidae > Corvus > Corvus hawaiiensis. Next base: position 21,466,266 of record NC_063219.1, on the reverse strand, counting down.
TCACCACTACTAAAAAGGGAGAATTTGCTAGCAGTTAACACCTCAAAATTATTAAGATAACAGGAAGCAAACCCACTAATAATTTAGCAAATAATATATTGCTAAATGTCAACTTTTACATAGCAACCATCTCTCTTTTTAAAAAGTGACATGGAAGCAAAGGTGTCTATCCTTAGTTACGAAGTCCCTGCAGCAAGTCAGTACATGAATTTGTTCACTTTTGATCTTAAAAGTTCATTTGAGTTATTTCATCTCTAACAGTCATGAGGTTGACAAAATAAATAAAAACCCACAGAGATCCATTTCAAAAACAGGCCACAGCGATACTAACTTTCCAGCTAGCTGAAAGTCTCCATAGGCCTTTTAAGGCATCAGGCAAGTGCACACCACACACACACAAACATCCCAAGCCCAGCATGGGACTGTTTGTTACACGTGTGGGGCACACCCCTGCCAGGCAGATCCCCCTGTACCTTCACAGGCTGGCACAGCCCACAGCTCTCGCTCCATCTCACGTGTCCAGCCACAGATTCTCTGTGCCAGGGCTGACAAGCTGAGACGGTGGGGGGAAAAAAGGGAAGGATACTTTCCTGCAGTAAATTCATGGTTTGAGGATGGAGCATCATTACTTCAGATTAATCCGACTTTTCCCTGCCCTAAAATGGCACTACGTTCTATCTCCTCACCTGCTCTTCAGCACTGGCTCTGTCCAGCACCTCTCCTCAATCCTGGGCAGCTCTGCAAGAAGAGGGAGACAGCAGTGTCATATCACCTGTATTTAGGTGAATCCCTGATCACAGACTTCCATTCAGAGATGATTTTTTTATATAGGAATGCAATTTGAAAATATAAACCTTCAGATATCCTCCATAAATACCCAAGAATTACTTTAATGGGGCAACAAAAACTTTATCAGCTGAAGTCCTGTCCCGTAACTCCTACAGGTCTTATAGGATTAAATTCAGTGTCTTTTTAAAGTCTCACTACCACATAATTCTTTACTTTTAAGCCTCTTTTTCACCATCTTTTGGTCCCAGAAGTTCCCTCAAACCATGCAAATACATTTTTGAAGCATGGATTAGGTCTCTCATGTTTAATAAAAAGTCTACTTAAATTATTTTTCAGCTTTGTTATAAATTAATATCGTGAAGTCTTTCAGCAAACTGAACATATCTCTATTCTGTTCAAACAAATCCACTCCAATATTAACATTTTAAGGATTTATGTAAAATATAACCAATATACATATTGCACATCCAGTCTTTGTTCCACAGTAGCAAAGCAAAACAGAATCTTCTGATATATTCCCTGTTGAATTGCAAGTCAGAATCATACTCCAGTTCCTTCATTCTGTTTTGCATAACATTATCCATAACACTTTCACTGTTTGGTTTTCGGGATTATTACAGTCAGGCCTCACTCAAATCTACAATCAACCTGCCTCACACCACAACTTCTCTGCCTACAGAAAGGGCGAATAACTCAAAGGACCCTAAACCTCATTTTCATTCCCAAACTTGCATCACAAATTTGGAAACCATTTCACAAAGTGACTTACTTTATAAACCTCTGTGATCTGACTTAACCCTGTGAGATGGGGCTCACACTGTGCAGGTGACCAAGCAAGGCCACTTGTGCACCAGCATTTGGCTGGGCCCCCAAGAAGGGGCCAGCACCTTCCTCCTCCCTGGCAGTGGCCTGACAGAGTTCCAGAGAGGTGGCAGGCACAGGCAAAGCTCCCAGCAGATGAGCAGGCAGGGCCTCACCTGTCAGAGACCCTGTGGAGGATGCAGAGGTTGCTCTGTCCCAGCTACCAGCAGAGCTTTTCCTGAGAGCAGCTCTGCACTGGGGAGACACCTGAGTTCAAGGCGACACCATCAAGACTAAAATATCTCTTTTCCCCTGACTCCCATCTTTGCACGTGTGCTGTGCTATCAGCCTTTCAAATTATCCCTCCATTTGCTTCCAAGTTCACTTTTTGACAGCCAGGCCACTCATATTTTGTATTTAGTCAGAATGGAACCACAGGATTAAATGATTTCTAGTTAACGTCACATTCTAGTTCTGGTTTTATGTCCAGTTCTGTAGGAGAGATCTTATGCTCTAATCAGCATGCTTAGATAGGATTTTATTTTGAATTCCTAAATATATCTTATTTGCTTTTATGAATGATATCCACTTTTTTCTACTTACATGGTCTATATTTTGAAACTTATTTGATTGCAATCCTATTAAAACAAAAAAAAACACCTCACAGTTCTGGACTGTTAAAACCACTGTACAGCTTCTCTCACCCACATCTTCTCTCAAGAAATTTATTTTTAGAGATTTGCCATGAGCCTTTGCAGTGCTTAAGACAAATGGATTGTATTATTGAATCCCGCCCTCAGGAATCATACTTCAATATAAATCAAAACCAGAACCATTCTTTCTTGCAGGCCCACTAAAAACCTGTGTAGAAAAATAATTAACAGCTTCACAAAAACAAAATAAAGTCTAGGCTTTATGTGACTAGAGTAATGTATAGAACACTAATAGCATGTTTATAATGACTAAATAGAAAATGCAGATAACAGAAAAATACTAATAACCCTCATGTACAAGGACAGTCATCTCCAAGTAGGAAAAATTAACTAATAAATTTCTGTGCAAAGTTGTCATTTATATGTAGCTGTCAACTGCTACAATTTCATTTTTTCCAAGGTCTGGAAAATGAGGTCAAGATCAGTTTCTGCCAATTAGTTCTGAGAAAACTGTTATAAAAATCACAGACTTTCTGAAAAGCAGGCATTTCTTGTGGGCTTATTAAAATCCTATTTAGGAAAAAAAAAAATCCATTTCAAAGCTCAAAATAAAGAGTTATATCATTCAGCCATAGCAAACCATCAGTATCTATATATTTACAGAGAGCTCTCTCTACAGGTATATAGAAATAAAAAACTTTACATAAGTAATTACCCATAGGTTTAGTGACTTACATTGTCCCCCTACACATATGTGGGCATAATTAATATGAAGAGCTAATCCTTTACTCCTTTATAGTTGTGCAAGCCACAGGCTGGTGTCAGTGCGGCTGGTTCTTCCCTCCCTTGCATTTCTAATCTGCTGCTGTGCAAAGCACTCACCTCAGACAAAACTCGAGGCTGCCCTGCAGCTATACCACCATTGGGTGGGCCCTGCTTCTCTGCCCCACCTCTTGAACACATGAAAGCTGTTTGCACTGATTTGTTCCAGGGGGCTCTGGTCCTCCCACGAGGTCATCAGTGGAGACTATAACTCATCATACATAACCACCCTGCTCACCTACCAGAGCCCCATGACCAATACAAGATGTTTACGAGCATCTGCAAGAGGCAGCTGCATCAATTTCTGCCTGCCAGGAGAATCCTGCTGAGGGCTTGAGAACCTGAACACTTGTAGAAAAAGAAATAAACATTAATATGGGAAGGAGAGACATAAAATGCTTTAGCATTTGGTATTATGGGCATAGTAACTGATTTTAGATTTTTGCTTATATTATCAACATTACTCCAGGTTGCTCTTCGTGCATAAAGAATATATTGTTCAGTTTCCTCTGCAAAATGCAGCTGAAAGGTAAGAGCATTCCCTGAAAACTGCAACTTTAACCCATGAGTTCCTCAATTTCCAATGTATAGGAAGATGTGGCTGGTTTTATTGTTGTTGCTTCACCTGTCCTCACCAATTCGTATCATTTCAACCAACAATTGCCAACAAATCAGTTCAAGACCCTAATTTGACCTATGAGCCTGCCAGATTTGGAAGCTAGGTGGAGGGATCAGCTAAAAAAGCCTGTGAGAGATTTTGGTGTCATTGAGCACATTTTCATAAGAAACCTGCTCTTAATGGAAAATGTAACTACAGAGGTTTGGCCTATCTTGGGAATGAATATGGCCTCAGAGCATACAAAGTTTGGCCTTCCACAGCCTAAGCTATGCACATTTGCCTCTAACTTTAGTTTTAACTTGAATCTCTGAGGCTCCTGATTTGTTTTAGCTGTGTTAAATCAGATTTTGAACACTACAACACTGTTAGATCAGATTTCCTATCTCTGCTGTAAATGGCATTCCGTTTTCATCCAAGCAGCGTTCCCTGAGGTCCTCTTGACCCAATCAATTAAAAAACTTATTTTTCTTGTGGCCAAGCTACAAGAAAAGGTACATTTTCCTTTCATCCATTTAACCAGCGTACATTTGGTCTCTATGAGGTGAAAAGTAGAGCCACAGCTTGGGGCATTTATTTGCTCTGTGACTTTCTGAAAGGAGCTAAGTTGCCCATATAAAACTACACTTCTCTAGCATGCATTCAGAAAGCTCCACACAGCTTCTGAGAGTGCAGGAGAAAGCAATTGGACCCAGAGGGTGCCATGTTCTAATTTCTGCACATGCAAAACCGGGGGAATGCTACACACCCATCCACACATTCAGTGGGTGGTCCTACAGTGTGGCATCAATAGAAATTACTTAAGTAGAGGTGAGTCACTGCAGTTGATCTGTCCAGTTTTTTCTGTGCACAATATTCACTATTGCAGAATATTACACTGATATTTAAAACTAGATTTCCACCCCCCCACCCCCCAAAATAAAGCTAAACACATGAAGATGTAATTGTGCCTTTCTATTGAGAATCAACATTAATCCCTGTTGCTTTTGGCACACCACCAATTCATCTTCATATCTCAGTTTGGTTTACTGTAAGTTATAGCTTAAACCAGACTCCCACATTTCTGAGATCTACGCAAAATCCTTGTTGCACCACCTCCCTCACTTGCTGTACCTCACACATGCCGCAGAGCCTTTCCTGCCCCATCATACCAAACACTGCTTCTCACAGGCTGTCTAAGCCTTCCTCACTTTATCATCAGGACATTGACTTCACTGTCCCCATAGAGGATGCAGCATCTACCCCACTAAGCTAAAATTCAGCAGTAGTCCAGGTTCCAGCTCTGGCCTGGGACAGACAAGTGTCGTGTGTTTAAGACACCAGCCTTTTCTTTGCAGTGCCTTGATAAATCACAAATGCTGCTAGTGCTCTGTACTTCTGTATAAAAAAAGCTAGTACATATCCTACAAGTTGGTCTTTAAAACTTACACGTAGGTGATTTTTCACATTTAGATTGGGTGTTGGAATCTGAGGATATAATCTTCCATTTTATTCAATGTGTCACAGCAGAGAATACCATAGTATGAAGAGAAAAGGCTGAGATAGGAAAAGCCAAGTCTTGGTTGCACATCTGATGCCAATGAGCATGTAGTGACTTATGCAAATCACAATGCTCTTCATACACATTTACAATAATGATGATTGATGATGATGATGAAAATAAAGTCACTGTTCTGGTATTTTATTATGAAATGTTGTCAATTTCAGCCCGTATCTGTGTTCAATAATTTTATTCCCTTCAACTATTTTAAAAATTCTTTCTGGTAAAGAGTGAGTCCAACACTTTTATTTTTGTCACTAGACAAAAACTGCTTTCCTCTTTTGTAAGAAGCAATACCGGATCTCAAATTCTGTAATGAGCTGTAATGAGGTGGTAAAAATGCAGTGAAGAAACAGGACCAAAATTCAACACTAATCACTCCAATTTTCTGTAACATTCCTGAGCACTCAAAGTTTCCTATTTCAGATCAATGCATAAATTATATTTAAATTTTGTTGTGACTTTCACTATATTCCCAGAAGCACTCACAGCAGTAATTTGCCATTTTAGTCTAAATGAAAGGAGTACATTTTGCTCTCACTTAACCACATAACCTCATTGACTTCAGTGAAACAAGGAGCATGAGAATGAGTCAAGCCTAAGTGCAATTACAGTATGTATACAGAATGCTGTATGTGCTATTTACAATGTGAAGACATTTTGGAGTGAGAGGTAAAGCTGATCCTACTACATTAGAGCAAGATAATTTTGTCAAAGGAGCAGCAGTAATACACGATGTGTTACTGAGTTCTGCTTTAGTGTTTTTCATTTGTTAGCATTTTAATTTGCTACTGAACAAAACTATCAAGTTCACAAAAAATATTAACGCTACCATAGTCCTGTGCTGCAAGGTTAAAAGATGGCTACAGCATATTAAGGTTTTCCTGTTTAATTTAAATCAGGGAATGGAAAAGGAAATCTTATGACCTTTTTTGGAAATATTTTCTATATAGAGAGAACACATAAAGGCATGCTATATAATTAACCAATAAAACAGTGTTTCAAGGCAAACATTAGAATACTAAATAATGAGTACAAGTTTAATTTGTTGCAACTCCAGTGACTGGATATAACTGCTCCAAGCTCTTCAGGCAATCTTTAGAGGTTGAATTTTCACATCCCCACACCCACGTTCTGAAGAGCATGCTCAGCAGCCACTTCACCTCCTCCTCACCCAGCCCTCAGCCCTGTTCTGCCTCAACAGCTTATCATGGGTCACATGCATATCAAAGCACTCATGATACAATGGCTTCATAAAATCACCCAGAATTCAAAGTTACATCTTTACAAAGTCCCCAACTGCCAGACAATAGTGTAAATGTATAAAAATATCCACATAGGCATTTTGTATTATAGCTTGGCAACAGAAAATTACAGTAATTATAAATAATGAAGTCTTTGTCAGGCTTCAGTGATGGGAAGACTGAAAGACACTTAAAGGGAACATCCCTCTGCCTTCCCCACACAGACATCTATTTAGTGGTGCTTTCCAACATGGGCAGAGCCTGAGAGTGAGGAGAAGCAAAGAAGTAGCTGCTCCATCCACCATGTCTCTCAGACACTGCAGGGTGAAGATCCCTTTGGGAATCAAACTTTAGGAGGGGCTCAAAGCAAACACAACTTCTGCTCTGTGAGCCAACAGCAGTGGTGCAGAGGACAGCTGCAATTTGACAGTTCCTGCTGCTCCAGCATGCACAAGGCAAGTCCCGTAATTTGGGATCTACAGCTTTGGGGAATATGTCCTTTGCCTATCCTACATCACTGATGCAAATCCTCGTGGAGATTAGATTACTGTGTTCTCTTCTCTATGCTTTCTATTAAACCATGTTTGCAAAGGATTAAAAATAGCTCCAGTAAGGCTCCAATTATAATACGAAACAAACATTCAAAGTGGGTTAGGTAATATATGTAGAATTCAGACCCATTTTCCTCAGGTAGAATTGAGAGGAATAAAGCAGGTCATGGTAAGGACAAGTCAGCTCACAGACACAACCTCAACTGGCTAAAGCAAAAGATTATTTGCTGGCAAACGTTAAGCTTTCCCTGTCCATCATCTGTGCTGGCGCCACATGGTTGTGGTTGGCCACAAAGTAGAAACAGAAGTCCAGATCTGTCTGAGAAACACTAAACATATGCCACAGCTTCCACAAGTCTCCAATTTTGCAGCACATTTTTATATTCTGAAAAGCAATGACACTTTCTTACTGGCAAGTTAGAAAGTAAAAACAAGTAACTATATAGCCACACCCTCCTTTCACTCCATTCTGCAAAATTACCTGGCCATGAAGAGGAAGATAAAGATTTTAAAAATATTAAAACTTTAAAAATATGAAAAATTACATCTCAAGCCTGGACTTTAAATAATGTCATCTGCTGAAATGTCGTTATTTCTTTATCAGAAGGTTTAAAAAAGACAAGTACCCAGTGGTTTAATGGCCTTGGAAGAACATTTGGTGAGGATTGCTCACTGAATTTTGCTCCAGCATAGCTCTGTTTGGTTTGAGGTGCAAAAATAGGTTGTAATTTGTTAAAGTGGATCTACAATTTTGGGAAAATAGACATTGCTCTATCTCCCTTTGACAAAGACAGCAAACATCACCAGCACAACTATGGGAAGAGTGTAGAATGGCTTGGCATCACTCTTCCCAAATTCATGACCAAATTGTAAAAGTGATCCAAAAAACTGTTGGAGAAGGAAATTCATGTCAATTCAGTCACTACAGCTGACTGCAAATGCATAACAATGTACGTTTTCTCATGTTTTCCCAGACAGACTAGCTTTAAAATCCTTAAATGATTGGATGTAATCTATGATTGGAATAACAACATGAGCATCATTAGAGAAGCGTGTTTCACCAAACTGGAAGGGTTAAATAGCACAGCTACTCATAGAATTTGTACTACTTTTTCTGGCAATCCGTGTGCAGATTTGTCACTTGTTCAGCTGTCCCTAATAGGGTCATTTGCATAGCAGGCCTAGGGTGGCTTATGCTTCAGGATGATATGAAGTTTGCAATAGCACTCTAAAAACATTCTACATTATAAAATCACTGAGCAGAGTGATTTGCTTGCTATGTGAGATGATTGGATAGTCTGCTCTGAAAAGCTCAATTTCACTTCTGTAGATATGCCTTGGCTTTCAAAGTGCTTAACCTCATTTCGAGGCCGGAAAAGGTATTATCTGGTCTGTCATTAATGTTATGGAGAGGGTAGAACTTCTCTCTTTAATCATCATCATAATGGTCACAAAATTGTTTGTTTCAAACTACCTTAAGTTTGAGATTCTAACCCAAAACTTGATGACAGAAATGTCAGTGCTTTATTTAGACATGAAGGACACTTGAAAGCTAGGGAACATTGAATAATGCCCCATTACACTTGTCCTGTGTGGCAGTTCATCAAATTAGTAGCACATAGCAATTAAAACCACTCAGTCAGACTTTTAGTTGGTGACACTTCCCCTTGACCCCCTGGCAGCAGCAGAACTTTCAGTGCTTAACTTCACAGGCTGGATGAGCAGGAGCCTAATACAAAGGGAACTTTTATAATAAAATAGAAAATTTGAAATAAAATGCTCTACAGTAAGTACTGGAGATATATTTATTAAATTAAAAAGCATTATGAACAATTAAAAAGCATTTATGAACAATTATTTCACCTACTTATGTCCTGTTCTACCTGCCGGCATCTTATTCAATCAGATCCTATTAAGTTATATCCCCAAACTTAAAAGCTCACAGTGTAATGAAAAAAACCAAAGCCAAGCAAAGCAAATTACATAAAGCTATAAATAGAGAGGAAAATATGCAAAGTAGAAGGATAATGGAAATTAATTAGTGTATTTTCTAAGTAAGACTAAGTTTGCAGGGAGAGGTAGCACTGTTTGTGAGATGATATTATGTAACAGACAAAAGAACAGACATGACTTTAGGTATGCAACACCGGCAAGGCCTGAAAAAGAAGCCACAGACTTCAGCCTAAGGGCAACTTGCAAACAAATCTCCATGTTTAAATTAATTATGATAATCATTTATTAAATTTGAAAGAAAAAGCACCTTTGGAGAAGAAGGTAGTATTAGCAAAAATGGAGATGATTAGGTCCTGTGGGATAAGCTTGACAGATAACCAATTAATTATTATCCTTGGAACAATGAGGATATCCTACACAGAAAACTGCAATGTATCATTAAAAAAGTTACCTATTGAATACACGATTTGTATCCAAGAGTACCCAGAAATTTCTTTTCCAAGCTCTTCTTACATGAAAGGATGATGTTAGACATGAAGCTGTATTCTCACATTCTCTTCTGTAAGAACTTTCTCATGTCAACAGTAGCAAGAAACAGAGGGTTGTTAGAAGGCAGGGAGAGCAATCTCTGGAAAAATTATCTCACCATATGACCTACTGGAAGGAGAAATTATAGTTTAAATGTACTCAGCATCTAGTTAATTTGATTACTGTTTTATACCAATGTAAAAGTCAAATACATTATGGACTTGCTTGAAACAGATTGGGTCAAAATACAAATATTTATACACCACAGTCCACTGAGAGTATACCACAGGTTTTATTTTATTGAAGATTTTCAAGGAATTTTTAAAAAGAAGTATTCCCTGAGACAAAAATATTCATTTCCTTTGATACAGAGACTTTTTTTCCCCCTATTTTTTTTCTCTTAAAAAAAAAATTAATAGATTTTTGGAACAAAAGTAAACTGGGCAATAGGTTCGCCACAATAAAGGAGTGGAATGGAAGACACAGCAAAGTAGAAGTGTAACAATGAGCCTCCTGAAAATGTCAGTGTCTCATTCAAACCCATACTAGTCACCGAAGCAAAGTTCAGGATGATTCCAATGAGAGTTGTGTCTAATAAGGAAAATGAGACCATAGCTGTCTTTGCATGAGAAATACCCCTACTTTTAAATAATTGCCTGACACCAGAGCTTTTAAGAGCAAAATGAGGTATTTTCTTCTGATGTTTTAAAAGAATTCTAAATCTAAAACTGTATATATCAATTTAAGCAATGTTCTCTTAATTTTATCTCCAAGCTCTGTAATCAAGAAACCAAACAAAAGACAATTTTAGTAAGAATTGCCTGATTAGCTTCATTTTACATTTTAAAATATAAATCTTTGAAATCTACATTCACATTTCCAAGTTTTATTGATATTCCTTTTTGAAAACTGGAGGAAAAATCATTCCCAGAAAGATAACTTTTCCAAGAGAAATGTAAAATAAGTGACAACAAGACCTTCATTCTAATTCCAGTGACTCTGATCCTCCTAGAATGCTTCCTGGGCAACAACCAGTGCTAAGGAGACCACATTAGGAGTTCTTCATTTTAAGTGTCTGGATATAGCTACAAAACCCCCCTGTACTCCTCAATTCAATTTGGAAAAATACTAATAGTAATTCAAGATGATTGAACATATTACATAAAAACATGGAAAAATAATTCTGCTTTCATAATTACCCATGGTGAACTGCCTCTTCTAATAGCATCAGAGGTTGAAGGACACAATGTTTCCTGGTGGTGTGGCTTTGGGGAGGCTGGAGAATGCTAGAAAACTCATGCAAACACACTGACTAGTTCATAGCAGAAGTCAACTTCAGCATGTACCATGTCTCTGGTTCTTCAAACCATATGCAAAACCCCTGTGGGAAACATGTGCAGCTAGGTCCAAATAATTGCCTGGAATTTACTCTCTTATAGTAGGCTTTGATACAGAAACATAGAGTTGCTTGGGTTAGAAGGCACCTTAAAGATCATCTAGGTCCAACCCGGTGTAGTTTTGAGAATTCTGTCCACGATTGTATCTTTCTATATATATATATATAGTATTTAGCGTGGTTATTATTGAAAACAAATAAGCAAAATAAAATAGTGTTTATAGGCTGTTTTTTTCTGATTTACTTTTCAAGTAAATAGAAACAATTTGTTAATTCAGAACTCAGACAAACTGGTCCCTGGAACTATGCTAGAAAGACAAGAACCTTGGCTGTGTGATTGACAAAATGATCAAGGCTTCTACTTTTCCTAACATAGAAATTGGCAGCATCATCAGTGCTGGACCACCGATGCAGGTGATCTTCTGACAGACAAATAGTATTGTCATGAGCAAGTGCACTACGCAACTGCTGGGCACATTTCTTTTGATATCTTCAGCAGCATCTGTAATCAATGTTAAAATCTGGAACTGTCATTTGTCAAGGGGTGTTCAGGCTTGCTTTAAAGCCATTACACTTCTAATGCTAACCTGATGGTGCCAAGAAACATTTCCACCAAATTTTTTTCAACAATACTTAAGAGAGAGTTTTGTCAGATGTGCTTCCTGGCATTCTCTGTTATGCCAGATCTTTTGATATTTAGAAGAAAAGCTAAAAGGATGAGGGTCAGTGAAATGTAAGGAATATAATACTTTTCTTTCACTATTCCTGTTTTCATGTTGTTCATCAAAACCACAATTTGAAAACCTCAGATAGCATGAGTTTCATTTTTATTTTAATTGCTTAACTGTATAATGGTATAATAACTTAATGGCTATGCAGCAGATTTATCATGAGGAACAGGCGTTATAGTCTGACAATTCAAGATTACTGTTCTTTATACAGGGAATTCAGTGCCAATTATGCACTTTTTGTGATCTCATATTTTCACAGGAATTCCTATACATCAGAAGAAAAATATAAAGGTCTGAAGCTCAGATGAGTGTCTTATTTCTGAGCATGCAATAGTGAGCTGTAAATCTCAAGTGAACAGGCACTCTGTCTCCAGTTATGTGGTGTTTACATTTCTAATGATAAGAAAAAAAATAAGATATATTTATGTATTTTAAAGCCTTTAAAATTATTATTTTTTAAAAATAAATGAACATTTTCCACATCTAAACACATTCAAATCTAAATTAATATAATATTGGGGGATACATTTATATAAAAATTCTGATCATTAATTTTCCCTTTAAGCAATATCCTCATTAAGGAAGATGTAGATCTTTAGCTAAAAAATTAAAGAAAATATTACAGTTGCACTGACCAACAACTATTGCAACTATCTAATGAGCTCTTCTATTGGACTGCACATATTTATTTTTACATGTGTCTCAGCATCTCTACTACTGACACTACCCATCATAAAGAGCCATTTCATCAGAAATGGATTATTTTTCTCTCCACTGCAGACTAGGTATAGCAGTTGACACACAGGAGCTGCAGATGCAGTGCCTGCTGCAGTTTAGATTCTCTCAGGAGAATCTGAGACTCACTTTATCTTGACTACAGAAGGTTTATTTCTGTGTTGCTTGTAAAGCATAACAAAGAACACAGAACAGTAACTTGTATTGAGAACATCAGAAGTCCACCGGCATTTAAAAATTTTTGTTTGCCTTGTAGTCTGCTTGGTTTTTATCTTGTTTTTTCTAATGCAGAGTAAAGACTCTAAAGGCTTTATTTAATTTGAAAATAACTGTGTTTATATTAAAATGCTTGAGAGCATTAAAAACTTGATCTGGGCACAGCCCAGTTCCTATCTGTCATTTGCTCTTAAGTTTAGCTCCTGTAACAACAAAAGAAGGAGGCAGCATCTTGCTCCTAAAAAAGCTGTTATAGAAGCAATAAGCAGGCATGCTGGACATGGAAAAGGCTTAGGGTGGTGAAGGGACAGAGGTGATAATGAGAATTCTGAAAGTAGCAGTAGAAATAAAGGCCCATTCATTTGTGAGCTGAAAATCATAGGTCCTCTTTGAGACAGACACCACTTCTTTCAGTATTTACTAGACATAATAAAGTACACAGGGAATATAAAATTCCCATCTGGTATTTAAAATTCCAGAAGCCTGACCAGCTCTTTAAATGCTGTCACATGTTTAAAATAGGAAAAGCCAGATGCTACATTTATAAAGTCAATGTGCTGCATCTTCTCAAAATCCAAGAGCTGCCACTGCTCAATCTAATGTGTTGGCATCAGACAATTAATCAGTTTAACAGTTAACCTTTACCAGAGAAATAAAGCAGTGTATGGTGTGAGATACAAACAGCCATGCATTGCCCAGGCCAATTATAGACCCCAGAGACAGAAAACCAGGCATCAGCAGGACTTCCAAATGATCCTTGGTAAATTAGCTTTTCCTCAGAACACATTCAGGATTTCTCATGTTTGGAGTCTACAGCTGTAGCTGCTGATCAGTAGTTAACTAGGCTGCCATGGGGCAAGACAGGGGTCACAGTAAAGAACTCTATTTCTTCCATCTGTATCTAACAAATCAATCTAGGATCTAAAAAAAGAAAAAATCAGCCAAACTACAGGCCTAAAAACATACTAGGAACACAGTGTGGAGCCATTTCAGAAGTGTTTAATACCATCTTGGGTGCTCTTGAAGAAAGAGACTAAGCAACAAAAAGCTTGCAAATGTCACAAGCACCATCCCACTAGAGATGAAAGAGATGACAGCAACAGCAGTAGCACAAGAGGCTTGACACACATTCATAAATTTAGAAGTCAAAACTGTAACTGGAAGTTGTATCTGTATGCGCACATAATCTTGGAGCAAAGAGGGTGAGTGAGCAGCAGAAAGGAAGAATCTCTCCTAAAGTAACTGCTGACAACAGGGTTTGTGTAAATGCTATTTACACTGGGAGGCCCAGGCAGACTACAATAACCCCACAAAAGTAAGAGGAAAGACAGCCACAGTCTTGGCCAAAACCCCCCTCTTAAGCCACTGAGAGAGCACTGCACTCCAAGCAAGTTGTGAGTCCTAGGTGACTTCAGCAATAGATGCTGAACCTGGGCTGGGTTTGCTCCCTGAAGGTCTTCTTATGCACTGGGTGGGATAAAAAATATAACATTGTTCAGGCAAACCCTCAGGCAAAGTCTTTGCTGTAACAGAAAAGTCCAGATGACATTGTTGGGTATCTGCTGCAAACCAAAGAACTCTTCCCAAATGCAATGCCTGTAATTAAATGCACCATTTAAACAGAAAGCAGAGCAGCAAAGAGAGATGCATGCTTACTTTTAGCTGGCTGAGACTACTTCTGCAATCACCTTGTTCTTACTCATCAAGTCATTAAATTGCTTAATATCCAGTGGACATCAAGGAAAAGTTTCCATCAAGCAGTAGAGCAGAAAGTGTATTATTAGGCTGCATACAATCACAATTATATAAACACCTTATGAGACCTCTTCAACCACATGTTGCCCTTGAAAGTTTAAGATCATTTCAGAGAAGGAAAAAACACTGAAAAATGTGTTTAACTTACACATGTGTGTCCTACACTTGCAGAAGTCCATTTCCATGGACTCTTCTGGGTTTTTTTTAGAAAGATACAGAACTAGATTCCCAGGCCTCAACACAGATTTGCTGAGATGCTGCCCCAGAACCAACATGAGAGGTCAAACCTCGAGGCACTGGCTCTTGACCTCCTTTTGGACTCACCCCCACTGCCAGCTGTATGGAGAGCAGTCCAGGTGGGCACTCTTGGACCAGCCTCTAAAGCACCCAGGACTTCAGCCTCCATCTCCTTCAGAGTAAATGACAACTGGGTGGGTAAGAATACCTGTGCAAAGCATTGTTTTAGGACTGAAAAATCTTTTACTGTAGTGTTGTAGCACCAAGAGTCACCACTGCTTTGGTAAAGGAGTTATTCTGTTTTGTAGCTTATCAGACGAGAGGAGATAAGTGAGCACTGCAAACAGGGAAAATCCAGGGCCCAAGCACTCACAGCTCCCATTAAGTTCAGTTGCAGTAACACTGCTGAATTTTGTATAAACCTTGGAACAAAGGGACAGTAACTATGCTAATCAGAAATATTTTCCCTAGGCAAGAAGAAATGATTGAAGTAACACACCACAGCAGACTGTTACAGTCTTTTGGTCCTGACAATGCTGTATTGAAACAAAAAAATCATAGTCCTTAAAAAAAATTCTTTCATACCCTGGCATTTAATCTCCAATGTCAATAGTAAAGCTATAGAAAAATGAGTTTAATGGGCTCTGTGGGCACTCAAGATCAACTGCCAAAGAAGAAAGGAAGAATTACGTGGCGCACTACATTCCTTTTCTGCATCTATCACGTAAAGTTATAGCTAAACAATTTCCAAAAAATACTGCAAAAGGAACTTCACACTTCTCTCGGCAGATTTTTAAAGACTTAAAGGAGATCCACCAACAAAGATGATTTAATTGGTTTGGTACCTATTTTTCAGATTGGTTTCTTATGAGCACTGTAAAATGCTTAATCCATCCTGCAGAAGGTTGCTCAGTCCCTCTGAAGCACAGTTTTTAAGCAGCAGATGCCTAGGGGCACTGTTATTTGATAGGAGCCTAATTTATGAACGACATTCAAGGCTACAGATGTCAGCTGTATAAAGACAACTCCCTGCAATCTCTCTCTGTCCATCCAGAACTTGAGATGCCAAAGCATGCTGAAATTTAAGATGTTCTTCAGTGTCTCTAGAGGTATACAGAGAAAGAGGTAGATGCCTTAGAATACTTAATCTTGTGCTGCAATCCCTGGCTTTGGGATACTGAGCAAATGGTTTTTTATCTTCCATTTTATTTTATCTAAAGGGGTGGCTGACAAATGACCTACCTCTCAATCTAATATATCTACTTTTGGAAACTAGCAATGTTATTTTTGCCACTGCTGGTTTCATCATTTCTCAGATTAAAAGATGTTATGCCTAAACCTTTTGTTACTAGACCAAGGCAACCAATTTTTCATGTATGATACTATCTGATGGCTTTTCTTCCATATGTGCCAGATATAGATATAATTTACAGGTTATTCCTGCCAGCCAGGATAATAATCTATTATTTCTTGAAGAAGAAAATACTTTTGGTGTTCCAAATACAGTGTACTGGGCACCTAAAGAGTGATTGTAGATTTTTTCTGTTGTCATATCACTAAGATGCTAAAAATCTCATCCATGCTCCTTCCAAACAGCCTAAATTGGAGAGCAAGCTTACTTGTACTTAGCTTGTCAAGTCACTTTTAAAAACTAATCTTGTTTTTTGGAGAACTTTTTCCTTTGTTTTATAATTCATAGCAAAACCATCTTCTTACATGTGTTTGTCATACAGGCTGTCATTCTGAAGTCTTTAAAAAATATTACTCAATACCAACCCTGCCCTCTCCTGCTACAGGAGAGAGACTATTTGTAGTAGTTTATTAAAATGGCAGCATAATCCCATATTAAAATTGCTTTTATTATCATAAATGTCAGCACACTGAAGTCACCATCACTTTGGATGCCTTGGGTTGCTGCAAGGTCAAATGAACACCTAGAACAAGAACAGTTTATATAAAATAAAGTTACACCCAAAGATGACAGGGAGGATTGACTTCCTTGACTGTTTTGTCACTAACCCTATCTAGATCGGAAGTTTTCTCGAGTACAGTGACTAAATAGGGTGTATGTGGTACTCTCAAGGAGTAACTTTGTTCCTAGATGTGTTTTACCCCCTCAAACACCTGACAGAAAGAAGGTGGATCATTCTGCCATTGTGTTACCCAGGGAAGGTGCAATTAACATCAGGTTTATTTTGAAAATGCATGTCAACAGGAGAAAGATGTATATATCAATCTGGTGAAAAAATACACACCCTTTAGTAAAAAATCTTCTTTAGCTCTACTTATTATTACAACATCATTTAAGTGCAAGAAATTATTTTTTAAAATTTTAAAAACTCAATTTGTTTCAAACCACAACCATAAAAGTAAATCATTTGTGACACCAAATAACTTCTTGCTTTTACTTTATATGTATACAGAGAAAAACCGCAGGCAAACCCAAAGCATTATTATTTTTAGCTGACCTGAGCAATTTAGCAATTCAGGTTTGAGGTACAGATTCTTAAAGAGGATTAGCTACATATTGGCTCTTGCCTTCCTAGCAGTGGACACTTTAGTCAACATTTGGAGAGAAAACATACCAAATTTTGTCGCTCTCAAAACATTTGGATGAAACTTGTTAATAGGCTTGGCCTGATGACAGAGGTTTGACCCTACATGCAAGAAATATAGGAACCTGAAGAATAAGTGATTGATATGCTACCTTCAAAACTGAGGCTTGGGATTGCATTTTGCCACAATATTGTACAACCCTTGGCAAGCAACCAGCAGTCTATCCCTCGTTATGCCATCTGGAGGAAAAAAACAATAGCAAAAAAGCCTTGGCACACACTCTGTTTTGGCAAAGGCATATGTGGGAGAATAGCCTACCTGAGCCAAACTGTCTTTGGCTTCTAAGAAGAATCTGGCTGATTCAGAGGCTTGTGACACCTCTCACTATGTTTTCATTTTCTGTCAAAATCACACAATCACATCAATCTTCAAAATAGCAGCATATTCTCAAATGCTATACTATTCATGCCCCTTAAAGCTGTTGGATTCATGACCAGATTCCTGTTAAAATCCAATTAGATTTCCAGTTTAAGTTCAGAGTGATCTTGGGAGAGTCGAAGGATGCAAGGGATCACTTGCTATTGTGAAAGCAAAAAAATTTTTAAAGGGAGAGTATTTTTTCTTAATTCTCAACAAGTCCTTGAATTGTTTTCCAAAACTTTCCAGTAATCACTGAAATTTAAACCTAAATATTTAGCAGCCAACCAAAAGCTTTTTGGTTTTTTATTTGTTTGCAATTGATGCAAGAGGAGGAAAGGAGCTGTGTGCTTGGTCTTATACTCTTGTGTAAGGAAATCTTGGGGGTACTGCTTCAGTTCTCAAGGGAGTAAGGGAGCCCTAGCTCTCTGATACTCATTTAAGGCAGGAGTGTGATCATGAAAACAGGTCTGCCCTGTTTTGCCTCATCCTCTTGTTTCAAGCTGATGATGACCCTTGGCTGTGCTGATCCAGGCTTTTGACCATGAGGCACATCTGACTAGGGAACTGATCAGACTAAAAATCATCATAAAGTATTAATGAATGCATGGGTATTTGTGTGGCAGTGCCAGCTTACAGACACACTGGCTCTAATTTCCCAGATACAAAGAAATGTTTTCCATCTTGATCTCAGGTAGTAGTATTTTTCTCAGCTCTTGAAGCACTCATCTGCAAAGACAAGGCACAAGCTGTTGAGGAGGAGCAAGATGACCCCCTTTCTCCTGCTCTCGCTCTCCCTGTGAAGGAGGGGACTGTTAATCCCCCTCACTCACTGAGGGGTTCCTGCCTCCTGGGAGGGCCATTTCCTGGCTGGAGGTGAGGGGCTGCCCCATGGTGCCCTGGGGTGACCCAAGGACAGGCAGCCTTGGCCCTGCCATGTGCCCAGCGGCACCACTGCTCCCCTATCTGCTGCAAGTGGCATGTGTAGCAAGGGGCTGAGAGGGAGGGAAAATGATCTGGAATAAGGGTTAGGAAAAGTAAAAAATTATTGGACTTAATCTCAAAAAACTTGCTATATGGAGTTTAATTGATCCAGCCAGTGCATGGCAGTAGGAACTGAAAAGAAGTTTTGACCCAGCATATTTCACAGAATCAATTAATGCCTCACTGAAAAGGTGATTTGCAGTTGGCATTTCAGGCAGCCGTACTGCCTGGCTCTGGAATTATTGTTGTATTGTTGTTCACACAAAAGGAAAATAAACTCAACCACTTGAATTCCTTTTCCCTGAAATGTATGTCTAAGAATGTAGCTTGAAAGGGAAAGTAAATGGCAGATGGCAGCATCTTTGCAAAGTACACACACTCTGAGCTATACAGACAGGGAAATAATTTTTTTCAAAGAAAAAGACAAAGGAAGAATGAGAAAGAATAACAAAGCAGTGAAGTTCTCATTAAAAGTACTGGAGTAGCTTTTGGTTACATTGTTACCACATAGACAAAAGATAATCAAAAAGTTATTTACATCCCTTTGTTTTGTGGCATTACTCTTCACTGCATCTAGCAAGAAAGGTTTTTCAAGAATAAATTGAAATTTTGTGCACTTAGATCATTTGTCTTCTCACCTTGAACCATTCCCTATGGGGAGGCTTCACTCTGCAACCCAGGCAGGATTGCCTGACTTCCTCTGTGTACCCAGGAAGGTTTAGCCAGACACCACCTGCCTCTCCAGCAGCTCTTGCCCCACTTCCCTGAGACTGCCAGGAAGTCAATCCTTTTCTCCCAAGCAGCAGGACGAAGCACTACTGATGTTTGCATCAACTTTCATGCTTCCTGCCTTTTTCCATGGAAAGAGCATGAGTTTTTTAAAACTTTAAAAACTCAATTTGTTTCAAACCACAACCATAAAAGTAAATCATTTGTGACACCAAATAACTTCTTGCTTTTACTTTAGATATATATAGAGAAAAACCACAGGCAATCCCAAAGCATTATTATTTTTAGTGAGTCTGAGCACACCTGCTTCCTTGATGGACAGAGTGCCAGTGGAGACAGACCGTGGCTGTGTCATCGACTGCAGGCCCACGTCAAGCATTCCATCACACAGCAAAGGAGGGTTCCTTCCGCGGCCGTGTGATCTCACAACAGTTGGCCTGACAGCTGCTTTACTGCATTTCTTTTCACTTTTGCGTCATGCTGCCTTTGATAGCAGAGCAGCTGGGAAATAAATGGAACCAAAGATTGCAGACTGCTTTAAACTCTCTTTTGTTCAAGAGATCTTTCAGATTAAAATAATGCTGAAAGGAGACTGCTAGAAGTGAGAAAAGGGCTTAGGATGTTGAGGGAGCCCTATACAGAGTTAAAACAAGCTCAGGAGAATCCCTGTTGTTTCCAGCCACCTTATGAGCCAAACATCTTCCTCCAGAGGTCTAGGTTCACATTATTAATATAGCAATCTCTTCTGATTCTGCTCAAAGACTAAGCACCCCCAAAGCCTGGAAAATGATCAAAAGGGGAGTTTGATCTTATGCTGCTTCTATAAAAAAAAGTCTCCCCGAAGAATGTCTCTCTGTTAAACTACTCTATTTAATTCTTACAACCCTGAGGTATGTATCAAGATTTGGACCCTTAAATTGCTTAGCATATTTTATTACTGTATTTTCTGCCTCCTTGGGGTATACAGCTGCTCAGTGAGCTTGTGTTTATAGAGCTCTTGAAGGTCCACAGATGGAGAGTGAAGAGAAGCAATCTATATTTTTACACTGTATATTCATGTACCCTCTTTTTCCTTAAGGCTTGGCCTCAAACACATGGATAACTAAGGTTTCATATGATTCCCTTGAGCATAGTGACAGAACACATTTACTGTTTATTGCCACAAAGTTGATTTCTATCAGTAGTGCACTACATTTCCATCCAAGCAGGATCCAACACATCCCAAAGAAAAGTGGGTGATAAAAAGAGAATTTTTTCTGTTGAGCTGCATCAGAATCAAGGCACAAGACACCAAAGCAGAGCAACCTCACTGTGGTCTTCAACACAAGGGGAACTGGAGGGGCAAACATCAGTCTCTTCATTCTCAGGACCAGTGACAGGATCCAAGGGAATGGCACAAAGCTGAGTCAGGGGAAGTTTAGATATCAAGAAAAGGGTTTTTACCTAGAGGGTGGTTGAGCACTGGAATAGACTCCCCAGGGAAGTGTTCACAGCACCAAGCCTGACCAAGTTCAAGAAACATTTGGACAATGCTGTCAGGCACATGGTGTGACTCTTGGGGTGTCCTGTGCGGGGCCAGGAGTTGGAACAGAAAACACTGAGCAACAATGTGTGCCAGTTGCTGCATAATCCTCTCTGGAGCTGCCCTGTAATCACACACTTTACCTGTGCCACAGCAGAGTTTCAGTAAGAGTCAATATGGAGGAGCAAGACTGTTTTCTCTTATTTTCAACTCTGAATATAGTTGAGGTCATCCTTTATGTAACAGTTCTCTGCCTTTGTTTTGAGAAATCCTTCAATACAGACAAATGAGTCTACATTTATACCTACATCAGCCAATGCAATTACAGGTGGAGAAGCCGACTGGAGAGTTTCCAATTGTTCTGAGAAGTTTTGGTTATGCTTCCATAGTCACAATAGGAAAAAGAGAAAGTAAAATGTGCTATCAGCATAATGAGCCCACAGAAATGGCCCCTGTTACATTTAGTGACAAACAGACAAGCACATATGCACAAACATTAGGAAGAAGTTTGTTTAGCTATATTCCTAGTTACCAGTCACTGCACGCACTCCTAATTAACAACGCTCACCAACAAAAGATGTAACAAATCAGTTAGTATTCCTGACTACTCACACAATATTTGGGATTTGAAATTTATGCTCCCTAGTGAAAGCTTTAAAAGTATATATGAAGGACATCTCTAATAACATAAATTATAAAAGTAAGTTGAAACAGGAATTCAGCTTTACTCTTTACCAAAATGCAATTCTTCCTGCTACTTTATCAGATACCTAAGATTATCAGACATATTCTGCTCAGCTGGGAGATAACAGTTATTAACAAAGAAGTTCTTACAGAATGTTCATCAGTAACACTTTGCAAGAAAACTTCCTCAATTTTTACTTTTAACAATTCTCATAGAAGTCAGGTTAAATTCCAATCTGAGCACAAATGGACAAGCTGTTTTCTTGTGCTTTCTACAGAGACACCTTCCACTGAGATTAATACACAGTTTTCACAATTCTCATAAAGGAGATACAGTGGAAAAATAAAAAGGTTTTTGAGCAAGAGGGTGGACTAGGCACCATAGTGCATATCATAGCTGATAACCCAGAATGGGTTTTCAGTTTAGCTAAGTAGGCAGCAACCCATTCATGAACCCAAACAGTATTTTTCAAACTTGTGTACCAGCTGAGGCCACAATTTGCTGCACTTTTGAAATACCATAGAAGAATGAGGACAGTTTTACTCCCATGGATCCACCAGGATATGTATTTACCAAATAACTACAGCATGCACTACTTTATTTGATTCATCCAAAAAACTCCAGTTACTATGAGCCCATTTTTAAATCATGCCACAAGAGAGATGGCCTCTTGTGTTGAGTGAATATTTAAGTGTAATATTGCCCAACCATCTATTCAAATGCAAGCTTCAGAAAACTAAATGCTGACAAATAGTCTGGGGTCATGTCTGTGAAATGCTCCATATGTGCTAGCTGAAAGAGTCTGATGCTAGCTTGCTCTCAAATGTTAATAGCTTTGCAAAAACAATGCCCTCTCTTCTGCAGCAGAAATTTTTCTTGTTCAATCCCCAATAAAAGTAGGTTTTGATTTAAGTTTGAGAAAAAACCCATCTATCATTTAGTTATGACAAAGTGAAAAGAAACCTGTTCCTTCATTCTAAGGCAATTATATACAGCTAAGAGCCAGAAGTGCTGGTCTTGAGCTACGCTGAGATCAGTGGGCCTGTGAACACCTATATTGGCTGGTGGCCACACCAACACTTCTGCAGAAAAGTGCCACTCCAGGTATTTAACGCGAACATCTAAGGCAGTAATTCCACTTCTTTCCAGTCAAAGAGCAAGGAAGTCCCATTTTCCCAACAGGCCTATCCCTTCTCTGCAAGGTAACTTGCTTGGGAAGCCCAGGAAGAGCTGCAGGTGCTCTGTGTGGCAGCTGGAGCAGTGTGGGAGAGAGCCCCCAGGAATACCAACCAGCTGGAGGAGAGGGCGCACAGCCAGCTGCAGGCAGCCACCGCCTGCCCGGGACAGCTGAAACTGTGTCTCTGCCAGACTTAAGGCAATGCTTTCAGAAAGCCCTGACCAGGAGAGCCCAAATAAACTGAGTAAACTGAGAGATCTCAGTCATGACTAACCAATTGCCTAAAAAAAAGAAAAAAAAAAGAAAAAAGTGTATGTCTAGGAAATGTTTTTCACATATCTGAGAATAAGTCATCTGGCTGAAGTATGCACTGTATCTTCCAAGTTGAAAACAAAAGTCACTCGTTTGGTTGTGGCATTTTTTCAAGTTACAGTTGATGTGACAGACATGCAATTTTAAAAGCAACAGCCTGTGTTAAATTTATCACAACTTCACAATGGGATTTAGAAACCTGAAGCTTGACTTATAAACAGCTCATGGGGACAAATGCCTTGCAACATAGCTTCACATTAATTACAGTAATCCAAACATGAAAAAAACTGTACTGCAATCTGTTTGTACGTGGACAGGTCAAGGCTCTAGGGACTCCTCAACATGAAGAATATTTCCAGGGAAAAGAAAGAAAAAAGGCCACATAGACACAGTGTCACAGTATCCAACAGTTTCCTTGGATATCTGATAATACCTAACCTTTTCCTTACACAGAAAAGTTAAATCTATGCTATTGTATGATCAACTAAATTCACTAATTACAAAATTTTCTAGCCTCATTGCTGTGGAAGAAATGGGAAAATAACATGAATTCTAGCTACTTTTCAGCCTTAAAAAGAAATAGCTCTCCAAGAATCACATGTAAAGATACATAACAATTACAGTAAATACAGGTATTATACAGATATGCCTGAGACATTGCAGAATCTTGCCAGTTACTGTCTATTAATAAGAGGTTATAACAATGTATTTATATATAGCTGTTTCCAGCCTGAAGCATCCCCAGTTTTGATGAAGTTAAAAGCCAAGTTCCTCAAGCATCATGACTGATACCTTAATGAGCAGGCTCAAAACTATTTTAGGACTTTTCCCAGTAAATCCAAAAAGCTTTAATTGTTTGTATTTTTCTTTCAATGCCCCCAATAGCATGTGAATTATGGCAAGTAGATTCATTATCCAACTTGATGAGTTATCATCACCACAGACACTGTGATTACAGGTGTTTCAGTCTTCACGTAATTGTTACTCCTCCTTTTTTGACAAAGACTAATTGAGAATAGGAGTGCCACTACGGTAGGCATTTATATAATCAAGGCCACTGTCATCTATTCTTGGTGTCATAATCCAGACCACAGTTTCACGGCATTGCTGTGAATGCAAAGGAAACATAATAGTGAAATTTAAGAAGGTTAAGACAAAGACAGCAGTACACTTGATTTCAAACCCTATTACTCAAAGGTAATCTAAGATATGGACTCTTAAATTATGTACAATTGTTTCATGAGTAATAAATATTCTATATTAAAGCAGTTCTAAAGGTTTTCACCCTTGAATTTTTTCGAAAAACTGAAAGCTTCTTTTCTTTTTTCCTTGTCCTAAACTTTCACTAGATGTAAACAATTTGGTAGTGACATGCACTAAGGAACCTTGCTGTAAGATTTTGCACTAGAACACAGCACAATAGCTGAAAAAAATAACAGTCGTGGCTATGGTAACCCAAAGTGAAACAT
This sequence comes from Corvus hawaiiensis, assembly GCF_020740725.1. Classification (NCBI taxonomy): domain Eukaryota; kingdom Metazoa; phylum Chordata; class Aves; order Passeriformes; family Corvidae; genus Corvus; species Corvus hawaiiensis. The sequence goes on along the minus strand of NC_063219.1, from coordinate 21,441,848 downwards.
GTTATTTGCATCAGTTTATAACCATACTGAGATGCAATTTACACATTACCAATGTAGCAGGACATGATTGGTGTAATCACAAATCACCTATCACATCATGAAGCCACGAAGTGTTTTTTAAATGTTTCTGAAAAGCATTCATGGGGAAAAATGCACAGATCTGGCCCTTGACATCTCATGGGTGATTTAAAAGAAAAGATAAAAAAAGAAAATAATAAGATTTCTGGTTTAAAATATTCTGTGCTTTCATTTTATGTTTTTAATTTCTTTTCTCTCCCTTTTAGTTAGTGCAAACGATATATGCTTAAAACGCCTTCTACTAAAGACAGCAGCAAAACTCCCATGAACTGGCTCCAGGTAAATCACTTGCAATCAGCATTACAGCAAGACAACACCTGACTGACATGTCTCAAGTTCTAGTATTATTTTGAGTTGAGTAAAATCTAGCTTATAACCATTCTAGATTGGTATCTGACCAAGCATAGCTGATTTGCTAAAACTTTAGAAACCTATCCATCATACAGACAGTCCTTGGGTCTGTCTGGTCTGTCCTTCCATCTCCTTCCACATGGAAGCAGCTGTGTGATACCACTGGTGACTAAGTGGTCATAGTCATTGTATGCTCATGACAGAGAGACTCGGTTTTAAAATACAACCAAAACAGTAAGAGGGCTACTGGAAATGTGCCAAATGGGATAAAATCCCATTTCAATGTCAAGTGAATATCATATTTTATAAAATAATACTTTTTTTTTTCTGGTTAGCTCAGAGGAAGCAGGGGGAAAATTTCAGCATAAAAAATACTTCCTGAGCTGCAAAACTTGAAGGGGAAGTTATAGCTATAATGCTCCTGATGCACAAACCAAGCCAGAGAGAAAAGCTGCTCAAACCAACAGTGAGATCCCATCTCTATATAATGTCCTTCATGACAAGCTCATATTTCCTAATAAGTAATGTATCCCATTCCCCTCAGTCATGGTAAATCTGGTGGTTTTGTTAATCAAAATATTCCTAAGTACTTTTTTCAACAGATTCATTGTCTGCAATTGAAAATTGCACTTGACAGCTTAGTCATGGTGGAAACTGTTTACTTTTTAACTTGTAAATTATTTTGCTGAGAAAAAAATAGTTGTGTAATTTGTTCTTAAACATGAGAAAGCAAGCAATGAAATTGTAGTTTAGTTGTTTTATGTAGGCTGTTTCAGCACATCTTGAAAACAAACAGATAATCCTGTTTTTATAGAGATAGATTCATTGAAAAAATCTAAAGTGGAAAATACAGAAATGTAACTCAAGCAGATTTACTTTCATGTAGACAACTTTTAAAAGACTACAGTAGCTCTTTAAGGATTAGGGAACTTTCAGTAGCACAGGCACATTTGCTGAAAATTCTATAACTTTCATTTTCCCTAGAGAAGCTTTTGGTAAAATTCCCTAACAGACAGTACATTTTTACCTTTTGTTCACATTAGGAGCAGGTAGTAAATATTGAAAAATAATTTATAAACACCACATTTATTTCCAGAGATCAAGTATTCAATTTAATGATGAACTGCAATAAAAACTATGTGCAAATCAGCATTCACGAAAAGAGAACTGTTAGCATGAAATTTGCACTTATGCAAATACTTACTTTCACATTCAGGTGCTGCCTAGGGTAAAGCCTATCATCAATGTGTCTGTGAAGAAGGAATTATTCAGTAAATATTTGTCCTCATTGTCTTTGAGGGAAGAGAAGGGAAGACAGCCTCTTTTAACATATGACAGCTATGAGCCCTCTGAATAGAAGAATTTATTTTTCTAAAAATCATGGACCTGAAATGAATACTTGTACTTTCCTCCCTTCAGCCCAAGCCTGTGGCTTCTCCATCTGTTCCAGCCACTTTCCACAATGCTATAGAGAAGAAGGTCTTTCTTTGCAGAACTGATTTGGTTTCAGATCCATTACACCCAGGCAGAAAAAGCATTTAGAATATTTAAGAAACCTTAAATGAAGTTCCCAGAAAGGAGGTTGCAATCTCCTGCTAAATTACCTGTGCCATCTGTCCAGAATTTCCTCCACAAATTACTATGAAAACATACAGCCTAGAACATAACAGATCCCCAGATTTCCATGTAGATGTGTTCTTAATGTTCAATATAATTATCTTCTCAACAAGATTCAGTAATAATCACAGACTTTTCCTTAGGTAATTTAAGGACTTCATAAATGGTGAAGACATTTCAGCATCTTGGTATATATACAGATGAAAGCCATGATCACAGAAAACTTACAAAAACGTCTCTTCAGGGAAAATGAGAGGAGTTTGCTACATTTACTAAATAATTTAGCAGCTGTATTCCTTGTTTTTTCCAGGAAGGGAAAAGGTACATTTTGGCAGAGATGCACAGTGTTAATTTGACTCAGTTGTGCTCTGCATAACAGACTCCTGGGTGTCAGGATGAACAGCTGTGATCTCCCTCAGCTTCTCACCCAGGATCATCCCCAGGACTCAGCATCCTGACTGCCTGCACTCAGCACCTCCCTCAGCAGTAGTGACATGGTATGGATTACAATTGTGACAACCAGCCAGGCTTCAAGAGCTGTGGTTTCTATCATGGGTATCCACTGTGATCTAGATACCTTAATGCAATTTACATTTACATTTACACAGGACAGGCTTTCTTGAAAGAAAAATCAACAGCCTCTCAGCAGAGACAGCAGCATTCCAAAATATTGGCAAAATATTGCCATGATGAGTAACGTTTGCTGAACTCATTTGGTGTCTGCCTGAAAATTGCTCATGAACAGTTAACAAGATTCTCAACTGTGCTCATTATCTGGAGGATTATTCTTGATGTGCAGTCAGCTCATAAAAGGTTTGCTGCAAATACAGTCCTCATCAAGACAATTACTTACAGAAGTTACACAGTACAGCTTTCTGTGCTCTGACTGGGCGGCTTCTCCGGCTTGCACAGCATGGGCTGTGAATAGTGCAATTAAGCCCACAACTTCGTGTCACAGTACTGAAACACAGTGCTGAACATTTGCTTTTTGCAATCATCTATCCTCAATGCTTGAGCCTTTTATTACTTCTAGTAATGACTATCAGGTTAGAAAAAGGGACAGATTGAATTAAAACAATTCTATAAGCAAGGATCCAAGAGCTTAAACACTGCCACTGCCCTGCTAGAAAGCTTTCTTTCACTCCAAAGAAGACAAGAAAGAAGGTGACAGCTTCCTTTGCCTGTGTAATTGCCCCCAAATGTGATAAAGTCTATTCCAACAGGCAAAATCCAAAGCTGATAAAAGCTTTCCACTCTCCCTGTGACATCCTATATGCTCCTGGTTAGAAGGTCTTTGAATTTCAACACCAAATTCAAGAAGATCATGGCACAACTGAAAAAAAAAGTCATCCTTATAGTGATGATATACTGAATCCATTATCAGGACTAAAATACAATATATAAATTAATTTGCTACACAAATATTGAAGGGAGTTTTTACTAATAAATATTTACTACTGGTGACGTTAAAAATATTCTGAACAACTTCTGGGCAAACTGCTAAAGGAAGTAAAGTAACATGGGCATTGAAGTGTTTTCAGTTGTTATTCTGATCATAGTGATCTTAGTTCACATACATTATTACTCCTCTTTTCCAAATGAGTAATTAACACAAATTTTTTAATTCACTACAATTTGAGTACATTAATTTTAGACTCTGATTTCATTCCTTTTAAGTCACATCCTTGATATACAAGTCCCACAAGGCTGTAAATTTGTTTCAGGTCACAACATATGACAACAAAAAGGTTTGCTGTCACAGACTTTGATACTGTGAATAATTTTGCAAAATTCCTAGAATTATTCCTATGTTGCAGGTGCTTGTTTAGGATCTTGATTAATTAGCATCATCTTTAATAATAGAATTTGGCAACCTCTGAAATTCTTGTCTGCTAAAACATCACTAAGTAAGTATTTCACTGCTTAGTTCATATTTCTCTGCCTAATCAAGCTAGGTATTTTCTTGTCCGTGCAAGCTAAACATTACTGAAATTACTGGGCAGGACCAATGTTACCAGAAATAATTTGTAGGAGCATTTGCCCTGTGGCCAAAAAAATACACAACATAGCTACTTATCCAACCCCCTCTGTGATACTACAAAGCAGAAGAGAGATTGGTCCTGGAGGCAAAAATAATCTCACCTAAATTATAGACCAAGACTTCTCAGCTAATTTGGTATTGTATTTACACTATTTGCCAATTTTGCTTACGCTGTTTTCTTTCAAATCTCTTCCCCATGTGTAGCAAAAAGCTCAAGTAAAGAAGGAACATGAACTTTAATTTTTACATCTTCATCTCACAAGAGCTGGAATAGCAGAGAGACTTCCTGTGAGGAGGAATAGGAGGGAGCTTTCGTTTTGGTTTTCCCCTCAATCTTCCCAAAAAATAATTAAATTTAAAATTTCACTCATCAGAAAACTACAGCCAGCTCACTCTTAACCACTTCACCTACACTTTGCTCAAAAATTCTGCAGGGTTGGTGTAAAACACTCCAAACCAAAGCACACCGTGTCAACTCTTATTTTTCTTTTTAAAAGGCAAAGTAAACCAAAAAAAAAAAAAAAAAACAAAAACAAAAAAAAAAAAAACCACCACCAAGTACACAACAGAAAAAGAGAAACCTTTTTCAGGAAACAGCAATCCAGGGGCCAATACAAGAAACATTCATCCCACATAGTTACCTACAGATTTCATATCTGAGAAAAAAATTCCCTACAAAAGCTCAAAAAGTTTCTTCAAAATGGAGTAAGGCTTTTATTGCTTCTAATCCTTTCAGAGCACACAAGATTGGATGTCACAGCCATGACATTGCTGGACTGAAAAGCTATTTTATGTAATTTTGCAGTTTGTAAGAAGCATTGGTTACAATTTTCCTTTCCCTCAGATATCTGCACAGTGCTCATGGTAACTAATGCACCTGCCCTTATGAGGGAAAAGAGGTAGGACATCATACACTTTTAGATAATGCGATATATAGTTTCCTAAAATAATACATCATATGCAGAATATTGCATTCATTTGTGAGACCTTAATGCTGGAGTCCATTAAACACACTGACCTACATATCTCTCACTCTACATCTCCAATCAATGACTGCTGTACTTCTTTCTTTATTAACACAGTTTTCTAGACTTTACACTCTTGTCTTCATTACATTATGGCTTTTTGCACTTGGTGGTTTTCCTCACTGGCATTGCCAGTGGGAGCATTAGCAGAGCTTCCCAGTGAAGCCAGAAACAAAACCAACTTACCAGATCAGGGATGGGTTTTGCCTTTCTCAGAACTGTATCACAGCAGGTTGATAAAGCATGATACATCTCCTCTCCAGACATTACAGTAGCACCTGTGTATGTATTTATCACAACTGTATTTATTTACAAGGATGTACATGTGTCTGCCCTGCCAAGATCATTGGGTTCTGCAGTCCTATGGAGCAATTAAAGGTCTCACTTAAATGCACTGCTCCCAAACATTTGCTGCTACTGCTTGGTAGGAAAAGATCACAAACCCTGAGTCCTGTGACAAGTAATGAAGGAGATCACAGCCCACCTCTACCTCATTAAATTGCCCCAATTATAGGGCAAAACCAATTAAAAGTGATGAAGCTCTGAAACAGGCAAAAAATTCACATTACCCTATTTTGTGAAAGGGAAGAGCAGTAGGTGGGTTCTGGTCATTAAATAATTAAAAGTGCATTAATGAAGACTAGCTTTTAGACTTTATGAGGAGATGACAGTCTGTATAGACTTAGCAAATGTTCAGGTTGTTTCTCTGCTGTTCTTAAGCCTCGGAGTGAAATGATGACACAGGGTACCTAACTGTCCTTTCACTCCGATTGCCTGCCTAGAGGGGCGTCTGGCTGCAACGTGTCGGTGGTGTGAAATCAGAGAGGACATTTCTAAGACAGGGCTTCTATTTTTTACCTGAATACATATTTTGTTCTAGCCAAAGTAAATGTTAAATATTTCAGAGACTCTTGCAGAGAGCTCCTCTATTGCATGCTTCTACTATCCTTTAGCTCTGAAGTAATGCAACAGTAAAACTCAGGAAGGTGGAGCTTACAGGCACTCTTCCAGCTACTGATGTGCCTTGGAGGAGTCAGCACTGAGCTGGCAGGCTTGAGGCAGCTTGTCTCATCCACAAAATGATGATAAACAAAACTGGTTCCCAGCAAACTTGCTAAGAGTAATGGAAGGTTCAGGGCTGGCACATGCCCTCGATCCAGGAAAGTCTCAAAGCTACCTGATGCTAGAGGCAAGACTGGAACAGCACAGGATAGGGCTGCCAGTGCAGGAACCCTGCCTGTCCAGGCAGGCAACTCTCTGCACACCAGCCAGCGAAGTGCCACCATTACTAGGCTGCCATGGTGATTTATCTTTCATGGTACACAAATGATGTTTGCTCATTGAAAGACTGGTCTGGGGGGAGAGGAGAAGGAAGGCAACAAGTATAACTGAACTGTGTTAATTTATTTTTAGAGTTTTACGGAGTCTACTCGAGTGCTGATCTTTACATGGGTAAGACAGCTTACATATCTCTCTCTCTTCTGTACCTTTCCCAGTCAGTTCCATTCTGTCTGATTTCCACCAAAGTGTGTTCTTGTTAGCAGGAAAGACATTAACATTTAGACCAAATTAGATTTGTAGGTTTTTGGGTGCATAGCTGCCACAGATGTTGTCGATCCTAGAATAAAGTACACTATTTTTCACTCTTTAAATAATTTTAAAATGTTCCATAGCACATTTTGAAAGACTGGCCAGAAGAAATTCTAGGAAGCAAGAAAATGCTCAAAACCATAAAATTATTTTCATATACCTTTAAAATTATCTAAATGGTCAACATGCTATGCACACTTTCTTTCTTTTACTTAAAACCATCTGCGAGAAACTACCAATTATAAAGGCATTACCTCAGTTACGCTGCTCTATTCCAGTATGCTATTATGCATTTTGATCCCTCATGAGAAAAAAAGGAATATCTGAGAAATGCATTAAGACACTTAGCTTATTAATGGCCAACCATATATAAGCTCATTTTTCTTGCCCTAGGCTTTTATAATCTCGCAATGGAAAATTTTTCTTCATATTTTTCAGAAATAACAGAAAATTCCAAGAAATGGAAGCTGCTGCTAGTAAAAGAAGAAAAGCTGAGTACCATCAGGGTTAATAGCTCCTATTTGAGATCCATGAATGATTACAGAGTTACTTTTCTATATCGAACTTTCAAGTTTCATTAATAATATGCTGCCTCTCCAGGATACAGGTGCACTCACCGTACAAAGGCTATTTGTTCATCACATGAAATAGAAGAGCTAGAGGAACAATGGCTTCAAAGGTCTCATGTTTATACATTTTGACAGTAGTTTGCTGGGCAAGCGCTCTTTGGTACTTAAGTATAACTCGTCCTACTTCTTCCTACACGGGCCACAGACAGGTCAGTAGCATATCCATAGCCAGAAAAAACGTTTCCTTTGGCAACATAAGAACTCGACCTATAAATCCACATTCCTTTGACTTCCTTATCAATGAACCCAACAAATGTGAGAAGAACGCCCCGTTCTTGGTCATTCTTATCAGTACGACTCACAAAGAGTTTGATGCAAGGCAAGCCATTCGAGAAACATGGGGAGATGAAAACAACTTTAAAGGAATTAAAATTGCCACACTGTTTCTTCTTGGAAAAAATGCAGATCCTGTGTTAAATCAAATGGTAGAGCAAGAAAGCCAAATTTTTCATGACATTATTGTGGAGGATTTTATCGACTCTTACCATAACCTCACTCTGAAAACATTGATGGGGATGAGGTGGGTAGCAACATTTTGTTCAAAAGCAAAGTATGTTATGAAGACAGACAGCGATATTTTTGTAAATATGGACAATCTTATTTATAAGCTGCTCAAACCTAACACCAAGCCAAGGAGAAGGTACTTCACTGGTTATGTTATAAATGGAGGACCAATAAGGGATGTTCGCAGTAAGTGGTACATGCCCAGAGATTTGTATCCCGACAGCAATTACCCACCCTTCTGTTCAGGCACTGGCTACATTTTTTCAGCTGATGTAGCAGAACTGATTTATAAAACCTCCCTTCATACCAGACTTCTTCATCTTGAAGATGTGTACGTTGGACTCTGCCTTCGGAAGCTGGGCATTCACCCCTTCCAAAACAGTGGTTTCAATCACTGGAAAATGGCCTACAGCTTGTGCAGGTACCGCAGGGTGATCACAGTGCACCAGATAACACCAGAAGAAATGCACAGAATTTGGAACGACATGTCCAGCAAGAAACATCTCAGATGTTAAGATTTTTACAAATGTAAATACCTTTTTTTAAATTTTGGTTGAGTTTGGTTATTTTTTGACAAAGTGATCTGCTGATTTACAGGTTAAACTGTGGGATATTAACTGTGAGAGGATTTTTAATGACTGATTTTTCATTCTCGCTTTGACTACTGGTTTACAAACTTCAGGCTCTTTTTCATAAGGACATTATGCCAACTGAAAGGATCTAGAGTCAAATCTCAGATTTTGTATATTATCATCTATTGCACATATCCATTCTTGCATCTGTGTGTAAAAGGACAATAATAAACTATTATGAGCTGCTTAACAATTCACACCCCAGCCTCTGAGATAAGACTCAGGCTTCTAAGAAATGAAGAATTACAAACATACTTTTATTCTTTTTTTGACGCCCTACAACCATCTCTATTTGGAGCATTGTTAATAAATTAAGCAGTATACATTTGCACTGAACTTATACACCTACTTTGACATGTGTATTTTACAGTACATATGTAATTCCCAAATAGCTTCCTAATGGCGTAATAGCAGAATTTAGACAGGTAAGAACATCAAAGTTTCATTGGCCTTAGAAACAAACCCACACACTGAAATATACTTTCATCCATAAAATAGTATTTCTTTAAATTATTTCAGAATAACCCATTTCTTTACACTTCCTAAAATAGCCCATAAAATATGTAACACAATTTAAAAATGAAGTAGAATCTGTAGGTGAAATAAGACAGGAGAGATGTATGAAAAACTATCTTAAAAATATATGGGAAAAGCATGAATATCTTAACTTTTCATTTCAAAGCAAGGCACTGTCTCTCACTAGTATCAATGGATTCTCCATAGCAATATATAATTATATTGAATGCAAAAAGTGTCAATAAGCAGCATATTTCTTCAAGATCAGTCAGTGCACTATTTACCTAAAAACAAGTAACACAAAAGCAGCTTTTTAAGGGGAAGCTTTACTTTTTGCTGCAGTACATATAGGATCAAGATTCTAACAGATTTTTAATGGCATAGAAAAAAAGAATTTAGTCAAATAAAAGGATGCAATCAATTTCTGTTGATTGGACAACAGAGTACATAACAGTTATGTACACATTTCACAGCAAAATAGAGGGCTTTTAAAGAAAAACCTATTAAAATCCCCCAAAATCTAGCCTTCTTAAAAACCTTTTAAAGCCCTCAGTTTACTCATCACAGTCAACACACACTGAGGCCCCACTCAGGAGATCCCCTGGACATGCAACAGAAATCAAGTCCACAAGATTTATTCAAGTTTCATAATGTGCTTATATGTATTTTGAATATGAATGTTTATGAAATGTTATGAAAACTCTTCAATAAATTCAGGCCATCTCTATTTGGTACCACCTTATAACAAAGAGGTGAAATATGATACTGCTCAGCAAGCAACTTGGAATGAAGAACTCACACAAGTTACAAAAAACCAAATCTCACCAAATATATTATTAGCTGTAGGTTACTCACACCATCCTCAGCACACACAAAGTCTCATTCATTGCAGCTGGCATTATATGTAACATATGCAAAACTGTTAAGTCTGTATGTTATTCAGGATGTGTATAAAGTTGTCGGAAGTTAACTGAAGAAGAATTTAAAGGGAAACTTTGACCTGATTTTGCCATAGATGTACACAGCACTTTACAACAGTAACAGAGGAATGAAGATGCTACCCTAAAAGGTTTGCAGTTTCATGGCAAATTGTTAGTCTTGTTCACAGATGCAGCACTATCATTTCAAAAAAAATTACTTGTAAATAAGGTAAAGTGTACCTGGCCTCTAAGTCACGAGCAGGAGCCATCTCAAGCAAATCAATGTCAGATCTAAAGGTGAAGCTACACAACAGGCAGCCTAGGAGTTACTGTTAACAGGAGCTTGTGTACCCTTCATAAATAAAAATAACCCAAAACAAAACCCCAGTAATTTTTATAAAAACACTAAATCTCTTGCAGCGTAATTAAGAGTTATCCTTCGCTAGTCAATCTAGTCCTTCTTAAAGCTGCTATGTCCTATCAAACTCAGGACTCCCAAGGTACAACTAAAATTGTGTACGTGAATATATAACATGCAGATTGGGTGAAGTTCAGATTTCATTACACAAGTCCCACAGTATTCTTGTTTATGAATGGAAACGAGGGTGAAATTCATGCCCAGCCCTTGGGTAAATCAGACAGCACAAGATGCCATCCTACCCAGAACACACTTTGTAGTAATTTGAACCCACAGGCTGCAATCACTTCTGCTATCCCTCTGCACTGTGTAGTAATTTGGGGGTTCTGAATCACAAGCAAATGGATTTGGTTGCCTTACTTCTGCTGATGCTTCTGTGGCCTTTGGTTAGTAATCAGGAGGACAGCAGGGCTCCCAATCCAGATACCTCAGGGCTCAAGTAGCATGGCAGCCTTGAATTTCTCCTAGTACAAGTAGACTTGCATTAATAATTGCAAGGTACACCTTGAAAATAGTATCTGAAAAAATGTATTTCCTGCCATTTATAAATAGATAGACCTTCAACAGAAATGTAAATGTTCATCTTGAAACTGATGTACATATTTCTAAGGCATTTTCTTCTGTATTCAGCTGTATATATGTGTAAGTCTGCTTGCTATGTAGCATTCTGTTATGCATGGAGCTGAGTGAGGCATTATATTTGTCCAGTGTTTCAAGAGCCTTAAGCATGTGTGCCCTAACTTTTGAATGTACAAGATACTTTTTCTTTTGCTGTCAAGTGAATTGAAAACAACACAACAAAAGCCTAATTTTCTACTTCTATTAGTTTTCTGATATCAGACTTCACTAGCTCGTTACACTTAGATTTATTGTTTTCTCTTTGCTCAGAAATTTCAGTATTGGAACCTGGATATAGAAAGGTAGCAATACATCTACTCATATGGACAGCTGTCCCTTCCAGTCAGTAGTATTTGTGCCATGTGGGATACTGTTAAGAAACAAATGTTTTCAATAGACTTCCTTTACTCAAAAAAATATGTACATTACTTAAAGGTCATTTTGTTTCATTGGGCATGGGACAAATGACAACTTGGTTATACATGCTGGCTTCTAGTCACTTCAAAAGTGACTGTAATCATATTTTGTTTCCAAAATGCATATGAACAAAGCACATTAAGCGAAGCAGCTGGGGAGGAAGTGCCTCTCTTTAGGAGGAATTTTTTCACAAAAGTGTTTTTTCTTTTTTCTTTTGGTAAAACCATGAGAGTATTTAAACAGAAGTCTCAAGGTTCATTTTCCATATTTCCTAATAATAATGTTAAGTATCAATTTTGATTCTTTGAGATTTTTTTTGTCTTTATAATGTAGACAGCAATGGCAATCTGTAAATGAAGAGTGTAATTAACTAGAAAAGCTTGTCAACAGTAACCGAACTTTAGGTGTATCATTATATATGACTGGCTGTACTTATGTATTTATTTGTCTAAACTGTATATATTGTTTTATCTATAGTGTCTGTAGGAGTGCATTCTTTTAGATTAATGTATTATTTACAGTTTTGTGGGATTGCCAGCAAAGCTGCTAATCAAGATACTATTTTTTTGTATCAATGTCAAATAATAATAAAAATCAAGTGAAAAATTGAAGGTGCCCTGTAAGTTTTCTTCTTCACTTCTTTCTAGAAATGTAAACTGTATTACCTGAAAACACAGTATCAGTGAATTGGCTCATTTTTCATGAGGAAGAATATTGTGCTGTAAAAGCAGATTTTAAAAAAAATTTGAAAAAAATAAACAAAACAAAATATTACTTTTATTCATCATTTGTGCAACAACTTCATCAAGCTGATGTCCACACAGATCAGGTGTACTACTTCATCTGAAGCCAACGATGTAATATTAATGCAGTCATGGCAATGTCAGGCAATATAATAGATGGGTTCATCCTCTGCTCTGCCCTATTCAGCTGCTTTGGCATCCCCAGCCAATGAGACCCAGGTTTGGCCGTTCTAAGGTGGCAAAGCTTTTTGACACCCTCAGCATGGCTCTTCTGCTACTTGCATGGTGTCTTAACATGTGGGCTTGCAGCCACCAAAAGCTGCACACAGGAGAAAAGGAGAAATGCCCCAAACCCCACATCTCATAAAACCACAAGTTTGAGGTTGCTGTGTGACCACCAGGGTCACACATACAGAGGGAAGGGGTCCTCCCCAGTCTCTCATAGACACATTGACCCTGACAGAGCCTTTTGCTTCACCCCCCGCAGAAAAGCACCAGAAAATCGGTGATGAATCACAATCTGAATGCACCCAGATAACCCAATTTGTCTCCTAACACAAAATATTAAAATACTGTTTTGTCTCTCAGGAAGGTCTTGGCAACTTTAGGGTCCTCATATCAAAATAAAAGCGCAAAACAAAATAACACAAAAGTAGGAAAAAGTCCCTTTTCTTGTAAGAACTAGGGAGAAAAAATTCCTCTTTCCATTCTTCCTTTTGCAGTTTCTTATATAGAACAAAATATCTAACCTCTTTTCCACTGGCTTTAGAGCTCAATGCCCAAAATTCATTCATGAAATGGAGGGGGAAAAATACCCACCCCTGAAAAGAAAGGTAGCTTTTGCATACCAAAGTGTATTTCCTTTGGGTCACCTGTTCCAGAAGTAGTTGAAGCCTGCAACAGAGTCCTCAGGCATCCCAGGAGTGTCTGCAGCAACACAGCAACCTTACAAACTATAATGAGATGCCTTAAACCAACCAAGAGTTTCACATACAGTAAAACCCCTCCAATCGTTTTCATCTCCCTTGTTTCCACCGAAGCAGCCTAATTGCAACACTTACATGGTGTTTAATTAATAGACAGCTTGGAGATATACAGATATTAGCACTAGTAGGGGGTAGATTTCATGTAGCTTGATTATTAATTTCAAGCATTCTATTTTCTCATTTACTTAATTGATTGTCATAGATTTCCAGTGAAATTTGCACTGCCCTAAGTGAAAAAGTATGTAAAAAACCTTCTTAAAACTGCTGACTCTGGCCTATTAAAGCAGAAACACACCAAAAAAAGAGATCTGTATGGCACAGAACACTGTACTGAATAGCATCTGCTTCCTTTTCTCTTGTTAAAGATACGAATTTATGAAATGGCAGAAGAGGAGTCATCTGAGGAGAAAAAAAAGAAAGAATGTACCTTATTTATTTAACCACACCTGCAATTAAGTTGTGTCAAATATCACCTCTGATGACTTGCCTAACACAGGAAAAAAATCTATTTTTCTGCTAGGTCTGCATATTAGCTGACTACATTATATCTCTGCCTCACCTGAAAGAGCCAAGAGCAAGAGGCATTTATTTGCCATGCAAGATTTATCCTTGAGCACTTATTCTGCAAAGGCAGCATTACATAACAAGCTGGACAGAATTAAGTGCAGTGATTTCGTAATGCAGACAACTTTTATTTCGGGGAAGCAAATACCCCAAACTTGAAGTGTGCTGGCTAACAGCTACCATATCCGCATCTATCAAGCATCCCTTTTTTCTTTAAGAGCTCCTTTCTCTGGCCTATTTTCTAACATGACCTCTTTCTTCAAAGAGAAATGGGATCTCTAGGTACCTTAGGACAGCAGTAAAAGCAAGGCGGGAAGCAGAGAGCACCCTACAGCATCATTACAAGCCTTTTCCTTGATTTACAAAAATCACTTAGCTTCACTCTGTTCTTCTGTACTTTTAATCTGCTTCAGTCTGGTACATTTCCCTGTTATTTCCATCACTCTTCCCATTTTCCTTATGTGATTTTACATAGTTCAGCGTTCTCCCATCTAAAAGAAGTAACCATTCCCACCAGCCACAAAAATAAGAACCCAGTGTTTTTGTGAAGAGTTTACAGTCCTACACTGTCTCATACCTGGCAAACTGCATTCAGCAAGTTTCAGGGCACAAGTAGCACTTGAAGTAGTTCCTTCAAGAATCTTTTCTTTGATATTGCCTCTTTTAGGTATATGGAAACAAAAGATCTATCATCTTTCATCTTGCCTCTGCCTGCAGAGATCATTATCACAAGTCTAAGATTGGCTTTTTTTCCCTTACTCCTTCTACTTTCCTCGCATAACGTTGGGTAGTTCATCAGAATTTAAAACAGCATTTTTTCATGTTTCCCTTTAACTCCCACTTAATCAAGTATACTTTATCCCACAATTTCAATGTTTTAACCTTTTTAGCTGCTTCTGCTCTCTGTGTTGCCTCCACTCTCCTCATATCTTCCTAATAGTCAGACATCTGGTATTGAATCTATTACAAGAGTATTTGCATGAAGCCTGAACACAGCAGTACTTTTCTCTGTCGCTGTCTGAGGTATCAAGAACTGCATTATTGGATTAGTTTCACCACACAGGACAGCTTATCTTACTACTATCACATACAAAGCAGAAAATGAACTTCTGCTAGCATCTGGAACAGACAGTAAGTCTACAGGGCTACAGCAGCTATAGACATGGGAGGTGTTGCAAGGGAAACTTCCCAGTCTGCCCATGCCCGAGGCTCTGGCGGTCGCACTCCCAAGGCCACACTTCCACAGCTGGGACCGGGGTAACGCAGAAACGGCTCAAGCTGGTGCCTCCGAGGAGCGTCCCTCAACAAAAGAACCCCTGGGCTTTGATCCCCTCAAGCGCCAGCGCAGGAAAGTCTCAGCTCCCGCAGTGTGCCCGTGTCCATCCCCGGCCGGCAGCACCGCCCTCCTGCCCTTTGTCATGCAGAGCTGGCAGCTCACGGCCTCTTCTCTCCCACCCAGAGCTCAATCTGCAGCTTCAAGCCAGTTACCTGCACCTGAGTATTCCTCAACAGCTGTCTGCACATAGCCCTAGTCTTTAAAAGCATGCAGTTAATGAGTTTTACATAGAACACCATTTCCCCTCACAAACGCCACAAAAAGGTCCAGAGCATTCAGGACAAACTCTTCAAGGTGCACCGAGGCTTTATATAATGTTTACCATCACTTTGGCAGGATGGGTTATGAAATGAAGTATTGCTGCCTCTGGAGAGTGGTATCCCGTACGGATGAGGCTTACTGTACTTCCCAAGCACCGTTTTATTCTAAGCATATCTGTACTTTGAACTAGTAAAGCAGTTGATGCCAAGGTTGATGATAGGCTGCTGTAATTGGTCATTAAAAGGCAGTATTATTTACTGCCTTTTTTCTTGGATTCAGCATTTCTACACAAGGGGATAAAACTAATGGGCTAGAACAAAGAATATATACAGCATGTAATTAAAAGCACATTTTTAATAGGGGAACACACATGCACACAGTGCAGGTGCTGTCACAGAAGTAGAGGGTATGGAAATACACATTTTAATTTGTATTATACTGCAATTTAGCTGTTACTTCAAACAGATGGGTGAGTTTTGCAACATTTTTAAACTGATTTAATTATTTGCAAAGGTATTGGCTTGTGTTAATTGGTGCAATAAATTACACAATGGTTCACAGATTCCATTAAAAAGGACTTTGAACATGTAGTACCTATCGGAAAATAAACCGAGCCTTGCAAGTCAGTATTTGACAAAACAGTTACTGGATGTTTGTTTTATCAGTGCATAAACAAGATCAAAAAAGCCCACCATTCACACAAGACAATGTGCTTAACATGATAGATAATGATGCGTAATTGTACCTCAGAGACAGGTGAATGTTGGAGACAATATATCCAGCCATATGCCTAGAGGAATGATCAGACTAAGTAAATGTAAGTGGGTTACCCCTACTTTTCCCCAAAAAACCCCACTAGTTGTGTGCAATTTATCTAGTGCGGGATGATTACTGTCACCCTTCTTTAGGACAAAGTCATTTCCCGAAACATGAGACATGGGGAAGAAGTTCCACAAGCACAGGTAATAGCTTTTGAAGTATCTAGGCCTCTACTCTAGTCAATTTAAGGTTTAAGCTCCAGATGTTGCTTCTTGTCTTGAACTCCAAGAATTTCCAAAATCCCCTAAAGGCAACAAGTAGAAAAATGTCTAGCCTGTTAAGTACCACAGAAAAGTACACCTGTATTAGACAGCCAAACAAACTCTGTAGTAGCAGTAGTAGGAAAGCTTTCTAGTACAACCAGGCAAAAACCTTGCAGGATCTTTGGTTACACTTTGGCATAAAGTTTACACTGGGAAAGAGCACATTTTACTTTGGAGAAAAGATGATGGTGGCCCAAAGTGTTACATTTTAGGATTTCTAGGAACTAAGGAGAGTAAGGAGAGTGAACCTTTAGCAGACAAATGTACCTCATTTGTGATAAATCATCTATTTCCTGAACATTTAAAATGAAATGCTTATAATTTTTTTTCATGGTTTTGAAATTGCTGTGCTGGAAATGTCATTGGAAACAAGCTTGCACTCTTACCTTCTGCTGAACACCAGAGATACACCGCTTCAGAAGAGTACATTATGTTTTATTTGAATGCTGGGACAGACTAACAGTAAGTAAACTAAAAATCATATGAATTGTCAGTGTTAATACTACCACGTGACCATGTTTTCCCTTTCCACCTCTGATCATCAATAACTTAATTCTTTTCTTTTCTATGCCTTTCATTTCAATAGCACCTAACAATTTATTATTTTTTTAATGCATCACAATTTCTGCAAAGCTGCATTTTGTTTAGGTGGAAAAAAATGCTTAATGTAATGCAAACTTTTAAAAGAAAAACCAGAAAAAATTGCATCTGGAAAATTGTACTTGCATGCACATGGCTGGCTGGCAATATGAAATAAAGAAATAAAATGAGAAACATTTGCTTTTTCCTCAGCAAGTACTGGGAGGATAGGTGACAGCTCATGAGGAGAGATTAGGGCAAACACCACTGCCCTTTCCCAGCTATTACTTTTACTAGTTGTGCTGTTGTTTGAGAGCAAGAAAACCTGATCTAATCAAGACTGAGTGTTGGACCAGAAGACCTTTAAAGGTCCCTTCCAATCCAAACTAGTCTATGGTTCTGTGTTACTGCACCTTGCAGGGGGTTGGACTAGATGACCTTTTAAAGGTCCCTTGCAACCCACACCATTCTATGATAGGAAGCAAAAAGAACATCACATCATCACCACCCACAGGTGAAGAAACTCCAGACAGGAGAAGAAACAAAGGAGCCTTATATACAAGGACTAGACACAAAAAATTTGGGAACTGCAGAAATTTTAGTGGAAGCGATACACTACGGATAACAAAAATACTAATTTCTCTGAAGCCTATGTCAGATAACAAAGCTTTAGAAAAATAAACATATTCTGAAATTTCACGTACACCAGTGCTTCTAATTTGCACGTTTATTCTCCGTTTGCTGTAATGCCAGGACGTGTATTTGCTTTAAGCAATAATTCACAACGGGTGAGGCAACATCATCTGTGCGATTTTCAGCTGCCTAGAACACATCAAAAGATTGTCAACAGATTTATCTTAACAGTTCTGAAAGTACATATTTGTGAAACTGTAGTTTTAATCATATCAGGACCCACACCTTGATGAAAAGCAGTGTTTTCAAGAGGAGTAGTACACACTCTGTCTTCTTCCCACAAGTTTTTCCAACATCCTTTCCAATAAATTCAGTTCACTGCACTTAGGCCAAAATTACATGTTTGATATATCAAATTTAAATTATAACAGACCTAATTTAACCATAAACCACATTACATTTCCTCAAGTAATAAGTCACCAATAGGTAAAATTACTAAAGCTTACTTCATTTTTTTTTTCCAGAAAAACTTCTTCCATGCTAGCTTGAAAGAACATCCACAACAGAAAGAAGTAATGTAAATGGCCTACACCAATAACTTAGCTTCACCTGCCTGATTGTTACAATGGAATTTATATAGGTACCATTTTGTATCTTGCAAAGTGCATTTATATCCTTGTTCCTAGATTTGCCAATATCTCCACATTATATACAAATAATCTTAGTGTTAACTTACCATAAATTCAGACAGTAATATGATTCAGTTCTACAAGAACAAACCACCTCTCGAGAAGGCAATAAGTTTGCATTTAAGTATAAAACACTGCTTTCAGAATTAAGAGATTTCTTTTGTGACTAAGATAAGGACTGTGATCATTGTTAGATAAGCAGTAGAAGACCTAATTTTCACAGTTTGTTACCTATTTATATTAGCTAGTGTTAACATGCAAGCACATTTGTCTCCAACAGAAGCTTTTGAAAGGTTCTCATTGAGATCTGAGCATGTACGGGGTTTAAATGGTTTTGGTTTTTTTTTTCAAATGCCTTTAAAAATAGTAACAAATTGTAAATTGCATAGATTTATTTTGTCAAGCATTAGTAATGCTCCATTAGCTTAATTTGTGTTGACAGACAAACAGAACTGAGGTCTAGTAAGAAAAACGCAAGTTCAGAGGTCAATCAAAGAAAAACACAGCACAGACATACCAAAAGCTCGATATTGTGAGAGAGAACCAGTCAGGTTTACAGCTACAGAACGGGTTTAGGTTTTTCCACCACATAACTCTTCAGGTATCAAAGCCCTGCTAGATTTTTTCACAGTTACAGTGGTAGCTTTAAAACCACAAATGGCTGCTGGAGTAACTAAACTAAACTCCTGGGGGTGTTTGTTGTACAGAACATATAGGAATTGCTCAACATGTAATGCAGCTGCACCTTGGGCTCCAGAGCTGACCATCAAGAACTAAATCATGTAAAGCTGCGAGCAAGCTCTGAAATGGTTTTCTAGAAGGAGCAGTTTCCAAGGAAGAGTAGTTTTAAGTTCTGAAAAGAGTCTGCACATAGACCTCTGCATGAACCACACACAACACATCTGTGGGTCCCAGAGACTTCCTTATTAGACAGCAGGATGTCCATGGAAAAGCAAAGGCAAGGGAGGGCTAGGGAAACTCAACAAGGGGCCCAATGCCTTACATTTCTCTCAAGTGCTCATTCAAGTACTGTGATGCTGGAACCCAGACAAAAAGATAAATCTGCTTGTAAAAAATAACATTTCAGAACAGAGGAAAAAGAAAACAAAGTATTTTGTGAACTGCAAGGTTCACAACAGTTTTATGTACCTATAGATTGGGACAGAAAAAGAAATACTGTGGAGAGCTGAACAATTACTGATGTGATTTTTGGAAAAATCAAATGTCACTTATTAAATTCGTACATGAAGTAGTAGAGTTTTGTTTGTTTAGGAAATTGCTGCCATGTACTTTCTAGATAGGAAGCAAGGACAGCATATAAACAAGCAAGAGCAGCACAAAAAGGTGTGCTTCCTCGAGGAAGTATTAAATACTTTTATCAGGATCTTCGTCCTCACCCTGAGGTTTTTACAGTCATGTACCTCTCTACAAAGTGAGTGCTGTAACCACTGAGTGAAAATAAAGAGTTGTACAAGAGAAATGTGCTGGTGCAGGGTGAGAGAACCAGAGCCCAGGTACTTGCTCTCAGGCACTTACAGTCTAAATATAAGCTAGGAGGTAACAAAATACCCTGTATCTACTGGCAACACTGCACTTGCCACCCTGCTCCACAGAATTTTCTGCTCTCCTCTTTGAATAAATAACAAGAACAGGCTGAGCAGCAAGACTGCACCCAGGCAATGTTCTGGAGGTCCATCCATGCTCCTCACACCTGCACTCTGTACACACAAAGCTCTGCGATCCACAGCAACTAATGCCCCACAGCAGAGAGAGAGGATCAGCCCTGCCAGGCGGCCTCTGGGTCACCTTCAGTGCAAGACCTCAACCACCTCCAGAAAGCAGAGCAGACCCAGCTGGACCAGCTCTGGAGAAGGCTTACAAAAGCTGCAAAAAACCAAAATAAAAGTAGTTGCTACAAAACATTATGGTATAAATAATTTCTTCTATGCATTGCCTTGGCAGTAATTAACATAAATAAATACAAAAGGAGGTATACTGGTGTTAGCCCCACCAATCCCTCACTTATGCAATAAAACAGGCCTTTTACAATTATTACCCAGTCAAAATTTAAACGTAGGCTAAAGAACACACTTTGCCTCAAATCAGTCTGAGACCATATTATCTGCATGTTTCTGTACGTCAAAGCGTATCCCTCGATAAACCAAAACGGTACCAAACATTTTCAAAATGCCAATTTCATGGCAAGTAAAACACTGTCGCTTTTCCTTACACTAAAGACACACATCTAACACACCTGTTGACTCTCCTGAACTGAAACAGAATGTTTGATTTACTTTGCTGTAATTGTTTGTATCCAACAGCTGTTTTCAGTTTAAACTGACACCAATTTGGTATGACACAAGGTTACTGGAGTACTCTTCCAAAGGGTATTTTTAGGGCTTCAGCTTATACCAGAAAAGGGAAAGAATATTAAAGTTACTGAAGTACTGTTACTTTTAGCACAAACTCTTTACGTTGCCTAAACATTTTATAGGGCATATGCAAACATAACAGTCCCCCCCAACAATCCCTATTTGGATTTAAATACATTTAGCTTTACTGTAAGACTTCATCTACAATTACTTTATTAAAAATTAAAATCTTTGGCTATGAAAAAGCTCAACTAAGCTCACAACAGAATATGAAGATGATAAAAAAGAGGAAAGAGTAACGCTCATTTGCTTAAACACAGCCCTGCTTTGATTTCCACAGATCAATCCAAGCTACACTACCTCCAAACAGGACAGACCTCAGAGATTCAGACCTTTGTTGGCCTTATAAATCCACAAATACATAGAAATCCATGAGCACACAGCATTTTAAAATGAGTAATTTATGTAACACTAAATAGTAGCTCAGTAGCTCTCATGCAAGAGCCTAGATTAATCTTTACAAAAATCCTTTTGGAGGAAAAAAAAAAAAAGTATCAAGCAATACACAAGTGCAGGAGTTTCCTCACCCTTTCCATCTTTTGCAAAACATCAGGTTTATGGGTGACTTGGCCATGCCTCATCTGACAGGCAAATTTACAAGGTTAGCACTGAACCTAATCAGAGACAATCAGGAAATTCCTTCTGTCTGGTGTCATTTTCTGCTTGGATAGCTCTGCTATGCTATTATAAATAGGAAAAGCTTGCAGCACAAGCAGGGTAGAAGACTTCAGAGAGATTTTAGTAATCATCTTCCATTCAAATCATACCTACTCTTTAATCACTACTGGATCCTTTTCCATTTTACAGCCCCAGGAGTAAGCTGAGGAGCTCATAATCAACACAGATTGGGAGTGAAATTTTAGTCCCACTGAAGCTGTTGTGAAGTATTATTAATTCATGGGGCCAAGATTTCAATAATGGTCCTTCCCCCTGGATTCTCTGTTCTAATTCTAGGTGGATTTCTCCACCCTCTTCCTATTTCTCATAACATAGAGTAAATGCTCCAGTGCTTTGCTTTAATCAGAGGTGATCTAACAAGGAGAGAGAAGAAAGAGAGAAAGAAAAAGATCCTGAATGCAACAGGATTCTTAGCTGATTCTATGAGATGATGGGGACAGTTTCAGGTTTAACAACCTCAGCCAGGTAACTATTCGACTTTTCCTCAATGCAAACACTTACTTCACAAAAACCTTCCCACAGAGCTGAAAAAAATGGTTAGGAATTCTATCTAATTTCACAAATTGCCCATCTAGCACTGTCAGAAAGCTGCAGCTCTCAGCTTATGCTATAAGATCTCTGCAACCTAGGAAGCAACCTTGAAAACCATAAAATATATTTCTTTGTACTTAGACAAAGTACAAAGTCCCGCAAAAAAGGCACAGTAGATTTACCTCTAGGAAGGTACTTTTCACATCAGAATGGAACACTGCTAACTTCTTGCTCGGGCACATTCAGAGCCCAAAGGCCTCAGCTCAATTCTCACTGCGAGAGCAATGAGCAGACTCGGCGAGGCTGGGACCTGGCTGCCACACCATGGCACAAGAGCCTCCTCCCACCAGACAGCACATGAGAGGAGCAATGGGAAGCAGGACCGATTAAACCACAGGGAAGCCTAGGAGAAGAGGAAGCATTTATACCCACACCTGCCTTGTTCTGAAAAACTCTTGTTTGCTGACCATTTGATTTTTACTTTGTTCTTTCTTGGTCAATAATAGTGTACTAGTGCAATGCAGGGCACTGGCAAAAGATATTCATTTGCCAGAACAAAAAAAGCAAACTTTCAGCAACTTTAATACAAATACCAGCAGGTTAAGGTAACAGTCTTCAAAAGCTTTCCTTGCCCTTTACATTACAAAACATCACAGGTACAGTATGTGGGGGTTGGGGCACACAATTTGGTGTTTACCCACCGCCCATCCCCAAATACCAGAATGCTTCATAAAACCAATTCCAATCTTTCAAAAACAGAGATGCAGGCAGAAATACAGGCCTCTACCTTGAAGAGATGCAATACAGTCTGTCTTCCAGAACACAGCAGTTCTACTACTGTGAGGTTAAATCTTTTTTCCTATTGATTTATTTTCATAGGACATAAGTAGCACAAAGTCCACCTACTCAAACCCTCTAGACGCTCTCTGGTTCTTCTGCTTCATTATTTATCATTTCCTGTTGATAATAAACAGCTATGCACACTGCTTTTTAGGTGAAAAGACAATTGTACAAATAATCACACATTCCTATACATTTTGAGATGTCATAACTCAATTGTCCTCAAAGGAAAGAAAGCTGGATCGATGGGGTCTACAGAGTAAACATGATACAACTCAAAAAGCCTTTTTGTTCAAAATAAATCTAAAAAACCCCAGCATTCTTATTCATGAGCAGCATCTTTCCCCAATGATTCTGAATTATTAAATGGATGAAAAAGAACCAGGTAACAATTTGGTTTCTTTCCATAAGAATAAATAAATTTTAAAATCTCCCTATTTGAAAGATAGCTGGTTTTTACTAATTTTTAAAAGTGTACCTATGGGGAAAAATTGAGTAAAGGCATGTATTTCCCACCTACTCCAATTCTATTTTGTATAGCTGTTCCTCTACATAAACACATCCACTTGCATAAGTGATTTTCTACACCCTACTGAGACAATAAACAAGCACAGCCTTTCAAATTCACACTTGAAAATTAGATGGCAAAATATGCATGTCCCAAAAAGGACAAGATTGCCTCCCTATTGGTTTATGCAGTCAAAACTGTATTTCTCCTTCTTACCACATACTCTTCCATATCCCTGTAATTGCTCACTGAGCCACCACTGCCCCTATTCTGAATGTTATTAGCAGCAGACAACTTCACAACTACTGAGTTTGATTCAACGTCTCAGATGAACACAACTATGAAAGCAGCTTGATGAGCATCAATCTAAATCATAAAACGGCTATAAAACCACATTTTTATGTACACTGCAATGTTACTCTTAGTCATTGAGGGAAAATTAATAACTAAAATGTCACAATGCTCAACTAACATGCCTGGATATTTCATCAGCTGGGCCACTGTGCAATAAATGCAAGGAAACCAGACTTTGTTGGAGTTTTTGTGGTTTGAGTAAACCTAGCTGTTCATTAGCAGAGCTCATGCACAAGGAACTCAAAGATGTAGGTTCCTGATGCTTTTCCAACTTCTCATTTTAAAATAATTAGCATTCTTTGTGCATGCACATGCATGAGTACATTACAAGAGAGCAGAAAGGCTGCCCACTTGATGCAGCAGAAAAACCAAAAACAATTGACTGAATAAAGTTCTATCACAATTGATTCAGAGAAAAAAATAGACCAACTGCTATTTCTTATCAACAAGGTCTTTTTTTTTTTTTTGCTGCTTTGGTAAAATGAGGGAGGATAAGGTGGGAACAGGCGACAACATCCTCTGCTCCCTGCTAAACAGAAATCAGCATTTTCAATGCACTCAATTAGCAGTGTTTTAGGTCTGTGTCAGATTACTCATCAGAGCTAATTGATTTCAGGCACAGGCCAATCTCACCATCCAACATCATTATGCAGAGGTAGGTGGTGAAAAGGAAAACAAATCTCTGATTAACGAAAAGCATGAGGGGGAGGCACACAGCATTCCCTCTTAGAGAAATAACAGTGTTTAAAAACATTTTGAAGGGATGCCTCACAATCAAATTTCATAGGACTGCTCTCAAAGCTCCAAAATTGGAGATATGACATTGGACCAAGCTATGTGAAAAGGCACACATCTTTCACATCAGGAGAGAACACAGGCAAGAGAAAATTCAATTATGTTTCCTGACTTATTTCCCTGCTCCCCCCCTTCCACTCCCACTCACAAAGTGTGTTCTAGGGCAATAGAGGAAATTGTGATAGTACATAGATAACATTTTAGAAAACAAAGATACTTACCTAGCTAGCTGAACTGCAGTTTGAATGCACAACTCTGTACATGTTGATGGGAATATCTGAGGTCAGCACTTGTCAGAAGAAAGAGATGTGTGCTCCTGTTCTCTTGGCACAAAAAGCATATGTTGCCAGCATAGGAAACAGCTTTCCTGGCCTAACGCCCACGCTGGAGTCCCACGAGATAAAAGGCTGGAAATGTCCCTTCTCTCCCACTCCTTTACACATGCAGTTAGTCTCCAGACCCGGTTCTGTGCTGAGCTAAATTCTATGTTTATATTCATCCTAACACTTTGAAACTAATAAATGCAGAACTGTGTTTTGACTGACTTTCATCTCAGTCCACAGAGCTACTTTCAGCAAGCTAAAGCACAGCAAGCTGGCATGGCTGGCTCCATGGACACTGACATTAATCAGCCCACAGAACCTGCAAGTGCCCAGATGCAGGCACTGGCATATAATCATCATACAGATGATTTTATTTTTAGCAGCATCTAATTAAGCCCTATTTTCCTGGCGTTAGAGACAGCTATATGGTAGCTCACCTGTTCCAGCTTCACCTCACTAATTAGAGACCTTTTCTTTCAAACAAGGCAGGTGCTGTAGCTAGCTACATCAGCACCACAACTATTTTGGATCAAGTCATGTCACACATATAAGAACTTTACCCAGCTCCTTAACACTGTTCACATAAATGTGAACAAATGAATAGCTGCTAGATTTCTCCCTTATTATTCAACAGAGGATGTGTATATAATATAAAGGAAGCAAACTATTACATTTGGCATTTACTTCTATCATAGCTTGCTCACTGTTTTCTACTGCAATCTACTATATATTTTCAGCTTTTTTTAACCTGTATGTACTGAGAGTATAACCTACTTATAAACTTCATTTTAACACACTAAAGCTTTAATTACCCTTTCTTTCTACCTTTTAAAAAATTCATTTTGCTCACATTGCATTTATCCACAATATCTTAGCAGTAAGAACAACAAGAAAAAAGTTTTAAAACCCAACACAGCTGTGGTAAGTAACAGCGCCACAAAAATTTGCTGCCTCACTGAATCACAGAAAGCATCACCGTGTTTCTGCATCAGACCACAAGTAAGCAACAACTGTTACCACTTTATCTTGGTACAATACTGCTGACTGCATCAGTTAAAGCATTACATTCTTTATTTAGATACCTCCTGCAGCCCCAACCAGCACAGCAGATGAGCACTCTTGACAGTTGCTACTCATACCCCAACACTTTTTCCCCAGCTTCTGGGGAGATGTATAGCGAGTCCAACGTGATTTTCATCCAAATATATGTTCTATATATATTCCACTTCTTTTTCTAGATCAGTGAAAACAAAAAGCTTCCCTTTTCATTCACTTCTTTGCCAGAAAAAGTATTGCCCCAGCTAACTATTTTGCAGGTGGATTAGTAAATAACGGTGCAATACTTACAGAAATGTACATTAAAACATATAAAAAATAATCCAATAGCAAGGCTCAGAATTTAACTCCTCCCGGTCCTGCTCAGCAGCCACTCCATCGCAGCACTGCAGGTTATCACCTGGGTCACTGGGAGGTGCACGTTTAAGGTACCTTTTTTATTTCCTCACACTCCCACACGAAGGTGAATGACCAATTGCCAGCTTGCAGCCCGTCCCGAGCCTGCACAGCCGAGGCTGCCCAGAGGCCGAACCCCCGCCGGGGCCAGCCCCTGCCCGCCGCCCGGCACCCCCGGCCACGGCCAGCACGGTGCCCGGAGACACGGTGCCCAGGCCCCTGGGGAAAAGTTCACTTACCGCTGTTGTTCGCCAGCCGCACGGCTGCCAAAACCCAGCCCAGTACCAAGGCTCACCCACCAAGAGCTCTGCGGCCACCAATCGCCCCAAGAGGCCTGACCAGCCCCAAGGCGTCTCAGCTGGGCCGCGGACCCCACCCCGGGCCCTCCCGCTCTCTGCCCACACAAACCAGCAGCGCACAGGGCCGGCCGCGGGAAAACCATTGATTTCTTGAAGTAACACCTTGGGAGCCTTAAAAATGGCTTCTGCAAAGCCCTAGAGAGCAAGGAGCCAAAGCAACCCTCTGCCCCGAGGGAGTAAGCAGCATTTCCTCTCCTCCTTCCCAGCTGCTGCTCCCAAACTAAGTAAGGGCACCAACCTTTTGTAATAACAACACTGTAATCCACTCAGAGCATGGAAATTGAAAATACAAATCAGTTTGTGCAATACATCTTTATTTTAGTTTTATTTTTTTAACCTTTGCAGTCATCTTGGAGTAATCATCATGTAAACAGTAGGATAGGATGGGATTACATTGAGTTGTATGCAAATAGTTCTAGAACACCTCAATGATTATGACAAGGCATTATAAATAACTTCTCTTAATAATATATATTTGCCATTTTCAGTACATTAAAGAGCTGCCACTTATCTAGGATTAACTAGGAAGTAGTTTAAATTGTAACCTCTGAGAAACACATCTCCACATGTGAAAGTCTTTCTAAAGTTCCCTAGCTCCGTAACATCTATGTCACAGGTTAAGCACAGGACTACTTGGGTCAAAGTGTTTTCTTTGTAACAGACTTTTACTTGATCATTGCACAAAGCCCTATTATTTTCACTCCACCTTGGTATTTTGCAGAACTTCAAATAAAGCTTTAGTTCCATTCTTCAAGTTTTTATTCACCTGTATGAAACCAGTTTCTATCATTAAGGGTAAGTCAGATCAGAGATGGACACAGTAGGCTTTCTACCTTAACAACAACAGTTCACAGTAGCTCTAGCTCATAGACTCCCCAATAAAGCATAGTCAAAATACTCTTAACACCTTTGCTACTGTATATCCCCTCCTTGCCCAGGTAACTAGATATATTTTTATATATTGTACCATATGTATGGTACTTCTAGAAAATGGAGATTATTTATATAAGCAGCCTCAGGCACATTCTTAAAACATTAATATCTGCAAGGCACCTCCCACTCCCTTGACAATCAGTTTGTGGACTGTTGTTTTTTTTTTTTACACACAACCAACAAAAGCTTGCTAATGCCAAATCAAATAATTTCAAGAAACCCCTAGAAGTTACCAAATACTTCAAAGACATATCTGAAACTTTTTAAAATAGTGGGAGCTTAACTGCAAATAGCACATAATCAAGTCAAATAATTTTCTTATTACTAGTATGTGTAATGCATAAATATATGAAAAATAAAATTCACAGTCATTTTTAAAACTAGAATTCAAGTTTGGCTAATAATTATAAACTTTTATATGTATGTTAATTTCTAAATGTAACAGAACAGAGGCAGTATTATCAACCACAAGTACAGGTAAAATAGTATCACTCAAAGTCTATGAAAGAAGTAAGCTTGATAGAAAATTCCTTTTATAACCAATAAATACAGCCACCTGAGTGCATTTCCACAGGCTTTTCACTTACGGGGAATCCAAATCAGCTGCTAAGAGACATTTAGGAGCATTTTGAAAGTTAACAGCAGCGGTGTAGCTGTGGGCTTTGCTTGTTCTGACTTTGTGAATTGCTAGATAATGAAGCAGAACTCAGTGTGTGGTGCATTAATTTTCCTTTGCATATAAGCTGGCGTTTTCGCAATCTCACAATTCAGCTTGGGGTCAAGGGACAGACATCAGCTGACACTTAACTGAGCAAAACCAATCAGTTTCACTTCATCGGGAATCTCAGTGCCATCACAGCCAGAGGCCTGCAAGTACAAACAGAAATGTTTAGTATTATCACGCTACAAAGCACCAGGATATAAAGTTTCCCCATCTCGCCCAGTCAGCAAACAGCTTGGTTGAAGGAAAGCTTCAGACTGCTTCATGTAGCCTCTGTCAGTGTCAACCAGTTGCATCCTTAATTTTAGCAAACTCTTGTAGTCAATATTAAAAATTACAGAAAAGAATACTGGAAAATGGACACTGAAATACCCAAATTCTTTAAGCCAAACTTTCCAGACTGGAGCCAAATTTCCTTTTTCATGGGAGTAAATGGTTTTCACTCATGAAGAACAACTAATATACATGTACAGAATCCACTTTTTACCACTGTGCTGTACAGAGAAAATGTCTCATGAGTCCAGCCAGCAAGTTAGTTTGGAATACCAACCAGCTGAATTTTTAAACAAGAAATTGAAGCAGTCTATGAAGAGTAAATACTAATATTTGCAAAAGGACAGCTCCCTCCTGACAGTGCAATCTAGTAACGTACAGTTTAGATTCTTCAGTAAAGCCTATCACAATACAAACTGGCACAAGTGATCAGTTAATTTTTCATATGTAACAGTAAGAATATAAAACCACTTTGCTCAGGACTAAACTATTACTTTAGGTCTGTTTTAGAAAAAATATGCTGGAGGCAAAATATTTTTATGTTTTGATTTTTAAACACAAAATTGGCATCTGTAGGACAAAGTGACTACCTTTTAAATAAAGGTATTTATACATTTTTATCTGCATGTTAGATAAGACAAAATATTAATACAATTGGATTAGAAGTGTGTAACACTTACTTACTTATGACAGATGCCTTCAGATTCTTTTGCGTATCACAAAATATCCCCAACAGAACAATTGGTTCACCCTAGAAAAATCTTTTGATCCTTTTTTGCATTAATAGCAGCTGAACCCTTTAACAGAACTGGTTCATGAACGTGCACTATAAGGTAAAGAGCTTTCAGACTGTGCATACAAGGTGCACCAAGTGACATAATCCATTGAATTTTCATGACAAGAAATAAACTATGTTGACACCTGTAGAATTATTACATTAGGCTAGTCCTTCAAATTTACTCTGAGCAGACACAGACAACAGAAGATCTCTCTCCAGATAGTATTTCACAGCTCTTATTCCACAGAAGTAGCAAGTTAAAGGTCTGAAATCATCACTCTTGGTAACTATTCAGATATCTGAATGGTTCTTGGATTGGGAATTTACCAAATAAATGCAGTTTGAATTTTGCGCTTAAACTTTAATGCTAAAAAGTGCTAATACTACTAACACTGTTCTACACTCTAGCTAGCTATCAATCTCTTCAAAACCATGCTAAGTAACATATCTAGATGCATATAGATTTTTAAATGCCTTCCTTATCAGTATTATATTTTATCTATTTAATGCACCTGGAATCTATTAACTTAGATTTTGTGCTTAGCATAAATACAAATACTATAAACAAACTGCAACATAAAAGTATTCAGTACAGACTGAACACTCTCTCTCATTAATGGGTTTTTTCCCACCCTTTTTGATAAGCAGTCCTTACACAAAATGCACATTATGCTGTGCAATAATTTTGTGTTTCCTTGAGTGTTACCAAGAGTATTTGTATATTAAAGCAGCCTCCTTCCCAAAGTGTGGACAGCTGGCTCCTACAGGAAGTTTTCATTCTGTGTTAGCCAAGACAACTAGGGGATATTTAACACTATATATGTTTCTGCAGAATGACCTCTTTGTAAGATCAAAGACACACTCTTTAAAAAATATGCAAGAGGGGGAATCCAACCCCTGCCATCCAGGCATCTGACCTTAAAAATTTTGTTTATTATTTCAATAATAATTAAATACAAAAATAGTTAAGATATAAACTGTTCCTTTTCGCCCCCAAATATGAACGTTCTTGCTGTGTGAATAGAAATATTATATAGCAGCAAAATACCAGCAATAGCAGCCTTTAAGCAGTGAGATACTAACCAGACTCCATGTCCAGAAATACTAGCAACTAATCCTAGACTAAGGAATACTTTTCAATTGAATTTTCTGAATAGATATAGGATTAGCTACATTTAGACCTTTAATCATCATTAAATATTTACCAATAAAATGTGTTTTAATCAACTCATATACAAGCGCTCTCAGATTCAATGAGATCTTGCTAAGAGGTAACAAGACCCAGTATTGCATACCAAGATATAAGAGAGTTCTCATAGGCAACAATTCATTCAGCAACTTCACTACACAATACAGAAATAGGCAGAAGCAGAACATATATCAAATTAATCCAAGGATAAAAATAAATTAGGATACTTCTTGTTACGGTCTTTCCCCATAAAATAAGAACTAGTGCAGGAAACCTAGGTCAAAAGTATCAGGAAGAAACTAAGGTTAAAAATTAAATTCCAGAATTGCTACCTATCCAGTGGAACTTACCTACAGCAGGGACATTGATTTTGGATTGTCTGCTAGTTCTGATTATGGTAAGGAGCAGGATGATAGCAGCATTCACTCACTGGAATCTGAAATACTACGTTACATTGACTGGACCCCAGCAATAAATCCAACTGAATCACCAAAAAACAGAAAAAAATATCCCAACCTAAATTTTCAAGTGGATTTGTTTTCAACATATACAACCCAGATACTATGGGATATTACATTGTGGAATCACAAGCCTCTATTTTAAGTGAGGGATCGAGAAACCCAGACTTCTGCAGAGCCTCTGGAGTATCTGTTATCTAAATGCTCTTGGTCAGATGCCATTTACTACACAATAAAGCCAAGTCAGATGTTAAGGCAGCAAGAGCACAGATCAGCTGCAATAAGAAAAGCATCAGCCTTTAAGCTATATTTATAACAAAGGCCAGAGAAACAAAAGAATTTGAGTTACATGTCTTTATTTTCCTACCCCAACCACTTCTCACAAGGAATGTGGAAGTTCTGGGGATTCTACTGGACTGTAGGGGAAAAATGAGTTCAAATGAGTCAGCTAAAACTCATCACATCTGTATAAAGAATGACATGGGAAGAACAGTCCTGAATTAACACATCATTATCAACTAGGTCTAAAAATGGCTCTCTACAGCCCATCTGAAGCAGCTGCTTTTATAAACAAAGCTGTGATTCTAGAGACCCACTTATCTAACAGACATTCAGTCTAGTCTCTCATGTGTGACTGAGTCACTCTCAGCAAAAGGTGCTGAAAACTAATTGCTATTTGCATACCTAATAATTCAATAGCTTCAGGTATATAAATTTTTCAGCTTCATTTTAGCAAGAAATAAAAACAAACAGCACATCAATTCTGACTCAAGTTTTTGCAATGTAAATTTATTAATATTAAATTAAATCTATCATGCTACAATCAAAGTTGATGAAAATTCAGGACCCATGGTCCAGGGCACAAAATGCAGCACAGTAAAGAGTCCCAAGCCCAAAGCCAGGGTCTGATGACATACATACAGAAGATAGAAAGAGGTGGGGAGGGAGAAACAGTAATGAAATACAGTGGGAGAAAGATCAGCTCGCAGGTGGGGATGGTCAACTGAAAGAAGGTTGAAAAGAAGAACTAAGGAGAAGCAAGCAGTGGAGAAGGTGACCCGCATGCAAGAAAAATGGTGGCAGGGGTTGTAAAAAATGGGATTGGAACAATATGTCCATTAACAGAGGACACTTCAGCCAGGGTAGAGCTAAGGGGGTGGGGGTGAAGGAGTGTTAACCTAGCAATTACAGTTTTCTCTGCTTTACTTGTTTCTGCTATTCTTCCCAGGGGCTTTCTTGCTGCAGTTTCTCACCTAAACCTCAGACTGCCTCAGAACTCATGTGACTGAACCTCCTTCCCCATGCAGTTATGGAGCTGTCCTTTCAAAACAGAGTTTAATCTTTTTGTCTAATACACAGCAGTTTCCATCACCTTACCTGTCAACACATTTATTCAACAAAATAGCTGTAAATGACATAGAACCCAGACTCTATGTGAATATTGTGATAATTTATTTGTTTCTTCCATTGATGCTTTTACCTACCAACTTAAAAGTCAATGTTTTCAAGGCCTTTGGATCATCTACTATCTTCTGTAAGTTAGCAGCAACTGTAAAAGAAAGACACAAAAATATGATTTCCAAAAAATTGCATTCAACTTGACATCAAGCCTTTTCTTGAATCTTCCACTTAATTCTACATACATACATGTCTGTAAATTACCACTTGAATCATTTAATCACTCTCTAGCTGCTGTTTCAGAGGGAAGTTGGGCTGCCATAAATCCTGCTTCCTTTCTTTCGCAGTCACCGATATTTTGTGACTATGTGAACTGATTCAGGGGGAAAATCTGCCTGAAAACCAAATGACAGAAAAAAACCCTACTAATTTTCAGTTGAGTCTATTCCATAAGCAGTTAACAATCACACAAATGCAAGTGCAAGGAAGATGGGAGAATCACACAGCCAAGGATAAGGTGATGGCTGGCATGATTTATATCACGTTTCTGCTATAGCCAGGGTCACGATCTGCACAAGTTTCTAGCAGGAGGCTGAGCTCACTGTCCCCTCTAACTGGCTTTATGCATGTGTTTCTGTCCCGTTTTTGGGCTGGCATCAACACTGACACAGACTCTTGGTGAAATGTTACAGCGCACTAGCAGGAAAAAAAAAAAAAGAGTTAAAACATAATTATGAGTGTGATAAAAAAAGAGATGATCTTCAAACTACTCTCTTAGCAAACATGATCAAGATTTCTGAAGTAACAGCAATAAACACTTGATGAAAAAACTGAATGAACAGAGCCTGAGCATCCAGAAAAGGAAGCTCTATGCTGTAACAGAAATAGCAGGAAGGAAACAATTTACTCTTTGAAAACAGAGGAGGAGAATGCAGGAAATTAATAAACACTTTTTCTATCAAAACACCTAAGTTACATTTTTAATTGGTCTGTTCTAACAATATTGCTACCATTAATCTTGACCAAAAAAAAAAAGTATGGCTGCTTTCAGCTTTGTATGTTTACGGAACTGGCTCCCCAGCTTTGCACAGTCATAGATCCTGAACTAACTCAGACCAAATCATAAAGGGCCTTTGTTCAAGACTGATGTATGAGCACAAGATGTCATCAACAGGATATGAGCATGAGACAAATATTTCACACCTGGCAGAGCTGTTTAAACAAGATTATAAAAAGGAAACGAACAGGTATTAAGTAGCAGACATTTCTTAGTACACTGAATAGGTGAGTACCATAAAGCAGAGCAGCAAGAAAGTAGATGCTGCCCATAAATAACTCTCTCCACATAGTTCATATGGTGGAAGATACACACCAAACATTTGCATGTTCAATGTCCTACTGCTACAAACTTAGGTTTCTGCTTCCTCCATCTTCTAACATTCTGATGACAACATTTTCACTCCCACTGTGCCTGATCATGCACGATCCACTGTGTAATAACAGAAATTCACCTCACAGGGGAAGTACAGTATCTAGCAAGGGAATTTAGAGAAGTAAACAATTAGGCTAATCTACCACTGTTAAATGCAAATCAATTTTCTGTGGGTCTCATTTTCTTTATACAACTAAAATAGCATCAAGGATGTTTTATACACTTGTAATAAACTTAACCAGAGATGAAAGGGTGTTTGAAACTGAAGATGGGACTTAAAAGCAAACATAAGGTACATTTTGTAGAGAACACTTTTTATAAAGAAAAAAATTAACCTTCACAGTTAAATGAACTCAACTACAGGCACTATAATAGAAATTCTTTCCATTTTTAAGCTTCATAATCTTCATTCTAGCCATTACAAACGGTTTTTATTTTAATCACACAATTCACTTCCACAATCTTTTAAGTCAATTTTATTACAGTACCTCCTACCTGATAAAATACATGCAAATAATTATGCTAAAAATAATGCTTTTCATTACAATTAACACTTAGAACCTCATATGTAGGCAAAAAGGAACATTCAGCCTCATAGCTCCTGAAGCCAGGACAGAATAGCTTCAATTTTTTATGTCTTAAAAATCTGTAAATACAATCATGCACTCAAGAGCAGCTCAGCTCTGGCTTATCCAAATCTCTGTAAAAGGTATCTTAAAAAAAAAAAAAAAAAGAACAAATTCTCTAGCTAGTGTTAGCTGACTTCACTGAAATGAGGACAGTGCTACAAAACCAGATAGGCATTGGGTCCTAAATCCCAAGATTTCTAACTTCACCTAAATAAAATGTTACAAAAATACGAGCTTCAAGTGCATGTGTATCTTCAGGAGGGGCAGCCTTTTTAATTTAATGCTGAACAGCTGTGGAACAACTAAGGCAAGTCAGTGTGCTGCTGGGCTATTCCCCCCGAGAGCAAAACCCTCCAGCCGCCCTAAGGCAGCTACTGGCAAAGGTATTATTACTGCATTTGCAAACAGCAGCCCATGATCAGCAAGTGTTTTAATGAACTAGCATACAGTGGGTAAGTGGCATCAGGGATGTCACAAGTCGTACTGAAGTCTTGAAAAGCTCTGACCCTTCAGGCTGATTGATTCTTTACCAGTGAAGAGATTAAAAATTTCCAAGTAAAAATAGCAAAATTAAACTTCCAATATATGTAAATATTTAATGCTTTGTTGTTGTTGTTGTTACCTAAACAGTATAATAGAAATTAGTGGTATTTTGGATGGTTATCATTCCTCAAGAAAGCCAAGAACAGTGTACAGTAAAAGGCTACAGGGGACACAGTTTTATTTACTCACTTGTCTTTTAATACAACCCTAATTCAGAATTAGTGGTCACTTCAGGCAAGTAAAAAAACCCAATTAAGTGGAACTATTAGGCTTTATTGATTAAAATCTCCTCCAGCTACTGGATTTAGGCTCTTTTCATTCGGGAAAATTATTTATTAGGCCAAGACTCACTAACCCTCCTAGTACAGTTCATGTGCAAAGTTCTAATTTGGCTTAAATAAGACAAATGAGACTAAAGTTTCTAGATGCAGGTGAACCCAATTACATCTGCAAACAATAGAGAGGAAAATAACCATCCCATTCTCACCACCTTTCCCCACCCTGCAGTCCCAACAATTCTTGTATTGCAAGTCAGTGAACAAAGTCAATTTAATACAGTAACACTCTCCCTAAAGTGAAAAGGAGTTTCACACTAGGACTTTCTAGACAGGCAGGAATTGTTTTCTCCACAGATACTTAAATTATTTGGAAACGTGAAGAGCATTGTAAAATATATGTCTCTAGGTCTACTTTACACCTTATCTCTAAGTTAAGTATACTGCAGTTCCTATTGACAAAGCCATTTTTCTTTGAAGTACTCTGAAGTCATGTCTTGGATGTTGTACTTGTGAAATTCATAGATTAGCTCGCCCGCAAGAAGCACTAATTGATAATTAAAATCCTGTTGGGAATTCACTGTTTCTACAAGACCTGTATATACTATACTCAACTTTATTTTGCAGAATGTTTCTCAATATGTTATGGCCATGCACCTATAAAAGTCAGAAGAAGAAACATGAACAAGAAAAAATTAAGCGGTGATGGAAAAATCTTTGCCAGCAGTAACCTCAGGTAAATATACTTCAAATCATGCCTTGAAGCAAAAGCTCTCTTCAAACGTTAGCAGCAGGTAGCATTAGCACAAGGGGCTTTTTGTTGTTTACAACAATAAATGAGGTGCTGTTCGCTTTCTTCAGAAGGCTTCTGAAGGACATATAATCAACCTACACACCACAAATCATTCCAGGTTCTTTTGCAGGTTTTGCTCACTGAAAAATGGTTGTGCCATTCTGACAAATAAGTGCCTGCACTTGCAGAACATGCAATAGGATAAAAGGTCAAACCCAGCATATAAATATACGCAACACAGGCTGTGAATTACAGATGGAATAAATAAAAAAACTCCACATAACTAGAGGCTTTGGCATGTATATAACAGAAGTTACTCTTTGCTATATGACAATTTTGGCCAACCACATAAATTACAGTTTTTAAATGACTTATCGATATAAGGTAACAGAACAAAAAAAGGCCACCTTTAAGGTCTTACAAATGTAAGAGAGTAACCATACTTCAGGCAGTCTCTAATAGCTGTTCTGCTCCTGTGATGTGACAAAGCTCTCTCTCTGGTTACTTAAAATTCTTAACACAGCATGAAACTTAACCCTAATGGCTTCTGAAGAAGGAGAACTTCTGGAAAAGTTAAAATTAATGAGACAGTAAATAAAGCTATATGAAATACAGTTAAACTATTTCCAGTACAATGCCCACCCAGCCAACTAAGCCAGAGCCATCTGGCATAAACACAGACACAAGCAGAATCTAAAGCTTGAGACGATATTTCTGGGGTGCTCTCAAAAGAAAAATGATTCATCTGCTTTTCCATTTTGCAAAGAATGGATGGGCAACCTCAGAAATAGCTCATGAATTCATGCTTAGGTTCAGTAGTTTGCAAAGCTATTGCATATTGTAATCCTGAAATTCAGATATGAGGAAAGGGAAGCATTATTCAGGCACAAAATTACTGTCACCAAAAAAAGGAGAAAAATTATAACCTCTGAGAAAATGAAAAATATTTTTAATAAGTTAAAAGTGAAATATTTTTTATGTAGTCCAAAACTCAGTCTATAAAAAATAGCTACCTTCAACTGCTCCCTACTTCATCAACAGTATGGCTGTTAGAGACAAGCTCAAACCTCCACAGATTTATTGGCTTTCCTGCTGATTGTTTCAAATATTACCTCTTCCCCAACAGGAGGCAGTTATTTTACCATTTTCATCTGATACACAGAGCTCACCATAATTAACTGCCTTGGGAGTCTTCTGGTTTGAGGATTAATGCTGTATTCTCCTGTATGGGTCTTAGGAAGCGGGGTGCCTGAGTAGCAGGATATACTTTTCAGTGGAATTATCACTCCTGAAAATTCAGCTACTGGTAAGGTTTTCCTCCAAAAGGCTGAATTTATTATGCATGCTCTTGAGGCCATTTCACATATTGCAAGAGGTTCACTGCAATCTATGCATTCATTTATATTTCATACTACATAGTGGTTTTCATGCATTTGCAAGTTCAGAACCAAGTCAAAACTAAGTTTTAAAACCTAGCTAGTACTGGATTATAGTATATTATGCAAACAATGAAAACAATCAGTGTTTAGAGCTTTTGGTAACAATTCCTCCAGATCTCTGTCTGTCTTGTTATTATCTAATAGCTCACAAACTGTCTGCCTGAAAGATTAAATGGCTCTTCAAAGAGAGATCAAAAAGGTCACTTAAGTGTAATGTGATTCCATTAGTTCAACCATTCAGGATGCTAGTAAAAAAATCCCTTCTGTTTATGTTGTTTGAGAACAACAGCAAGAGAAATATTAAAGCATTTGAAGATCTGTGGCAGCTAACCAGCAAGTGTTTATTGCTAGAGAACTACAAGGACCCAGACATGATTCTGATAAGTAAGAAATAAAAGAAAACAGAAAGATCAACAGCAAACCCGGCTTCTCTTCTGAGGAAGCTATTGGACACTGATACGGCAGAAGCATTAAAAACATTTAGGAATGTATTATTCATGAAGAGGCTGTCATTAGAAATTTATCAAAGGAAGATTAGGGCTCACAAATTTGTCTGATTTCTCAAAGTGTGGTGCTGAATCAGTAGATATAGATAAAAGACAGTGGATATTATCTCCATTTAAACATTTGATACTATGATAATTTCCAACAGCTCAATTTGCAGCCTCACAATCAGAAAACACAGATTAAAGAGGGCAGGTACAGGATGACAGAAGACCAAAGCAGTTCTACATTGAAAGGAACACTGAGAGACTTAAAATGGTCTCCTACAGCATCCTAGTGAACAGGGATTCTAGAGAACAATTTCAACCCGCGCCTT
This sequence comes from Corvus hawaiiensis, assembly GCF_020740725.1. Classification (NCBI taxonomy): domain Eukaryota; kingdom Metazoa; phylum Chordata; class Aves; order Passeriformes; family Corvidae; genus Corvus; species Corvus hawaiiensis. The sequence continues at coordinate 21,403,666 of NC_063219.1, read as the reverse complement.
CCACAGTTTAAAGTAATTATTAACACCACTTGAGCTGTGTGGTTCATGAGTTCTGAGCCCCAATACTGTATTAATTCCTTATTCTATACAGACAACCTAGGTTTAGGCTCATTCATGTCATTTTAGACATTAAGGACATTAACCAGCATTTGGCACCAGGCTATCTTGTTCCAAAAGGAAAAAAAAAAAAAAAAAGAGAGACTTGGTTGGGACCAAAGCTTTAATAACTAACCAATTACCCTAGGTTATTCAAAAGCATGGCAGAGATATCAGAGTCATATATTCCTGATCGACTTCTACCCACAAATAAAGACTTTAAATACTTACCCTTGCTCAAACTGGAAAAAAAAAAAGACCCCAACACCTTGACAAAATAATAGCAGATGTCAAACATCTTCATATTAAGACCCATTAATATGGAGTATTGATATCCAAGGGTCACAGGCAAAAACTGGAAAACTGAGGACTGATAAAGTAATACACAAGTTGTAATTTTTCTCTGGTAACTGATGGAAAAATTTGCACCCAACAGAAGCAGTGTATTTTATGAGACAGAAGTACTGTATCCAAATAGAAGGTGAAATAAGTTAGTGCTGGAAATCTACCTATTTCAATTCCAAAACCACATTATTAAGCTCCTGAATTCTCAATTACTTAGTATGGATAGCTGATCCCAAGGTAACATTTTACATTCTACAATCTGTGAGAAGAGGGGGGAAAAAAAAAGGAAAAGACCAAAACTGTTATAATTGGTTTTATTGATAAATTAAAATATTAATACTGCTGGAAAATTGTACCTTTTCCCAGAAACTTATGAAAAAAAAAAGTGGTTGATATTTCAAATTGATTTTTTCTTCCCCCAGAGGATGTGAAAAATGCTTAGGCAAACCACTGCATGTTTAAAACAAACTAAAAGGATAAGTAAACAAAGTAAAAGGATATTCTACTTATCCATTATAAAAGGATAAATAGAATATATTTAGATAATTAAATACTTATCTATTTCAGACCTTGATTCTTCATGTGCCTAATGGAGTAGATTATTTAGGAAGGTGAGGGATGAGTACATACATATTTCATCATTTCCCCTTCATTTTGATGATCCTGAGCATTCTAAACCTCAGTCTATTCTCAAATGAACATTTAAAATAAAAATTTAGACCTGCTGCCCAACACTGCTAGTAGGGCTATTTAACAAGCCTGAAATATTACAGTAAATTGTGCTCTTGCATTCTCTATACAAAAGAATTAGTATTTCATTTGCAAAAATGAAAAAATCATTTCCCTGTAACTGAATGTAGAAATCAAGTGCTGGTCTTCAGACACAGGTTTTGACAACAGTTTGATAATCATCAAGATACTGAAGACAGCTCTAACAAGTATCTTCATCACACTGGATTAGATCTGAAATACATAGATATAGGTCTATGCAGAAATAAGGCAGGTCATATTCTGCTATGCATATTATTACTTTGTAATCTCCTCTCCCTATCAGATCTTCACAAGTCCTCCTGTCCCAAGTTCAGCTATGAATTATAGATAATGTTCTGACAAAACTATTAAGAAGATGAAATAGCAGCCAGGCTACTTCAATACCTTGTATCTGAAACTTGAAACAAGGAGAATATATTTAGAAAAGACTCCCTGATGTGATGGAGTTAGGTTCTGAAATAAAATACATCTAGTTTGAAGAACCTCAATAAATCCTTATTTTGACATACTAACCACTGGCAGAGAAGTGAATGCCAAGGAAATAAAGAACAGCAAGTAAATTACTACTGAAAACAGGAACATTACATATATTGCTGCTTTTGCAATTCCTGGTTCAAATTCACAACTGGGTTTTTTTTGTTTTCTTCTTAACTAGAAAGGGAAATCCTTGAAACTTTGATTCAGATCTATGAAGGGCAGGAGACACACTCCAAGCCAAAGAGTTTATCACTTACTGTATCAGGCAAAATACAAACTAATCCCACTAATAACCAGACAGATTTATTCCTCATTTACACAGTTAAGTAGGAAGCAGTGGACTGTGTGTTGAAAAAAGGAACTTTCTTTGAAGGTGCTTTCCAATTATACCATTTTTTTCTTTAAAATAACTAAAAATTATTACTTGCTTTATCATGGCTGTCAGACAGGAACATTCACTGTGACACATGAACACACATATATGTATGTGTGAAGAATAATTTGCACACTTGGGAGAATTTATAGTATACATATTTATAGTTCTGCCCTAACCCCAGCAACAGTGATTATTCACCTAACACAATTTTTTTTTTAACCTTGAACCTTTAAGTTTCCACCACACTGAAAATTCATCACGGTGGGATGAATTTGACTTCTGTGAAACCTGCCAGCTTCACACAATACACTTCCTCAAGTGCACCCAACACTTAAAGTCTAAAATAACTTAGGTGCAATTAGACACAAAACTTCATTAGCTGCAGGTGCAGCTCAGGCTTCCAGAGCTCCTGGCAGTCTCATCATTATGAGTCACCCTTCAGTGCATTAGCTCTAAATGAGCCAGATGTGTTGAAATATTTAAGTCCTTATTTAAACCCCGGGGATTTTAGAGATATTCTTCCACTTACAATGCATTTGCATGTCTTTCTAAAGAGATACTGAGTTATGTACACATGTTGAAGGCACGTAAGTTTCTACAAAACGCCTTAAAACACAGTCAGGTTTTCATTAAATCTGTATGTTTTCTTTCTGGATAATATATTAAAATTTAACACAAAGTATTTTGTCTATCTAATTTAGCTGAAATTAATTGGTAAGAATTTTCTCATTAGAAAGTTTATGGGTACATTGAGCTTTGGAATAAATAAAAATGTGATACACTTAACTAAAAATTCAGTTATTTCACTCCGTTTGAGCCACACAAAAAAACCCCAAAACTTCTAAAAAATTTCCTAAATATTACAAAAATCAGTGCACCTCAAAATATTACTGATATTAAATGACAAACCTAAGGTGCCTTCAAATGGTAGTGCTATTCCAGTTACCCACCCATACTGCTCTTTGAGCACATAAATATATGCAGTGTTTTCCACTCATGCAGCTCTATCCCATTTACTAATTACAGTAAGATGAGTTGGAATTAGTTGAACAAAAGCCATCACTTCACTCAGTTTCAGATGACTAATCTAACAAGCCAAAGTAAAACTAGGTATAAGCAGATGCAGAGCAGAACCTAGGAAAGCAAAGGATATTTACTGTGTAAGTCCATGGCTTTTCTAGGAATGTAGATTATCAGTGCCACTATAAGGCAACTGTACTAACAAACTGGGCTTGTGCTTTTTCACTGGTACAGCATCATACTGTAAAGACAGTCAGCTGTTTCAATGCTTTAATGCTTTTAAATGCTTTAATACTGTGATTAATTGGTAACTATATATTACTGCTATATTATGTTTTATATATATTACTTACTGTTTAACAACCCTTGAAATAATGCTATTCTGGATTTGGTCAGATGCATGTTCTCTGAACTCGTGGTCAATAACTTATCCACAGCCATGTTGGGCTTTCTTTGTAATTCTAGATGCCAATTTAAGTTCTGTTTACTTACCAAAGTAAACTCTATCAAACTATTATGACATCTACTGTATTCACACTTCTAAGAAAATATTCAAGATGTTGATGAAAAAGCTTGATACGTTTAAAATATAACCTCACTACAAAATACAGTCTGTTGGGTTTTCAGCTGGTTCTTCTAAACACATTAGGCCTTTCAGCAGGAAGCATTTCCTCTGGTTACTAAGTGGGTATCTCCAACATCAAAGACTTTTAGCAGAAGTTAATGTCAGATGTATTTAAAAGTGAAGGTACATCTTCCATGATGCTCAACATTTTCAGAGATACTTCCTTGACAAAAACATCTTTTAAAAGCTACATTAATATAGTAGAGGGCAAATGCACATTTCTTGATGGCATGGATATCAAGGGTTTTATTTAAGCAGTATTCAGGAAGGGAGGAGGGTGGTGGTTTTATATATACTGCAATTTAATAATTGTAAATACACCTTCAGGTTCTGAAATTTAAGCAAGGACTCCAGAAAATTAACTGTAGTCTAAGGCTTCATTGTAATTATATGCACATTATATATACCAGTGGAGTAGGACTGTAACTATGTGATTTTCAACAGAATTGACTGCTGATATGATTTGAGTTTTCCTTATGGTATCAAAAATATAATGAAGCATTACCCAATGAATGTTTACCAGATAATATACACATATTGCATACACACAGAGACACATTATCTCAAAGTGAATTTTGAAAATATTCCGGATCTGATTTAACATAGATATTTCAGTACTGCATAAAAATACCTCATCAGCAAGACACCACTGGCTCCAAGGCTTATTCCCCTCTGCAAACACAAACTCTAGTCTGCTTTTAAACAAATGCTCTGTGCTGATTCCCTTGATCCGTGGACCTTCTGTGAAACAATGCTAATGGAAAAGAAACCAGCCAATCAGACCAAAACTAAACATGCAAGCTGGGATTTTTGCTTCTCTGCAGAACAGGTAGCTGAACTTAAAGTACATCAGAAAGGAAATCTTCCTGGGAAGCCTGTGTTAAGTGAAGCAAATCCAGCAACACTCAAAAGGTGAAGCATGTTGATGCTTAGCAGTGAATTCTATAGAACTTTACATGTCAGTTGTTAAATTCTATACACTAACAATTTCAGCTCACATATGCCACGGCCATACTTTCCCAACAGCTTTTGCTGACCCCTATTTAAGTAACCTTTCAGAAGATCAGCTATTATGCTGACAAATTGTTGAGTTCAACAAAAATAGGTATTTTCACCTTCCTCTTTTGTCTGAGTCTCTACATGTTTCAACATCCATGAAAAGAATCTACAGGAACAACTTTTATGAGACAGTCTCAGAACTTTGTTTTCATTTAGGTTACAGAGGCTGAATTTCTGCCTGAATCAGCTGAAAAATGAAAGGTAATTTATCATCTGCTTTCAATCTGGAAACTAATGGAATCAGTTCTTCTGGTGAAGAAGGTTAACCAAGTTCTTCTATACTATTCCCTTCTTCCTATATAGGAAGATTTTAAACCTTATCATTTTGGGTGAACGAGGTGCTAACATAATTTTACACAGAAAATTAGTTTTGTAAGCAGATTTGCATTTTAAGCACCATCTGCTCTCTTATATGACCTCTGGCTTTAAACTGAAACACTTCTTAAGATTGCACTGTTACAGTGAAATATTCTAACAAAATACAACTTTAATTTTTTACTTAATTAAAAGCAAAATCACACTTTGCAGAACTCTTCTTACTCTTCTTTCAATAAAATATGAAATTTTAAGTAATTTTCTAGGAAGGTAACAATGTCCAAACATACTTGAAAACACCACACGTGAAGCAGACACAAGATTATAATACAAATTCATTCAAGAATTTGTGCCTGTGGAGCTTGAGGTAAGCTACATCATAAAAATCCCACCATAGAAACTAAAAAAAGATTAATATAAACTAAATATAAATTAGTGAAATTAAATATAAGTTGATTCATTTCATTATATACAAGAAATTTTATTTCCTTATACTTTCTAGTACCACAATAAAAAAATAAAACATGAAAGTACAGAAGGAACCATCATAATCCTAAAAATCAAAGTCTGATGCAATTCAAAACAGTGACTAAGCAAGAAAGTAAACTTTTATCACTAACTGGACAGTGTCTCTAACCAAGCCTGCTAGGGAAAAGCTTGTTTAAATATTTGTGCTTCTTCAAGGGCCAAAGTCCTATCACTATGGGATGGGACTTTGTCACATGAAGGACATCTATTTTCATTTGCGTTTCTCCCATCATGCACCCTGCAATATGATAAGAAATCCCATTCACGCTGCCATTTCCACAGAAGTACTGCCACTTTGCATTGAAAGAGAACTTTGCAGCAAAGGGAAAATGAAGAAAGGAAAAGATTTCTCACTGGGTCCCAGGAGGACTTGCACTGTAGCAAGTCACCAGCTGTGACTCAGAATGCCACCTGACTGCCCAGGCAGGTGGGATAGCCAACAAATAACAATTCTTTTGTTAGCCAGAATTTTTTTTTTTTTTCCTAAATGAAAATTCTACCAAAAATATTTTCAGCGGTGTGGTAATGACATTTTTCATACTGGATGTTTAAAGAACAAACTAAGGCCAAGCAACTGCTCTGCCTGAACCCTTAAAATAACAGTGCAGCAGAAGTGACTTTGAGAGTGCCTACAGCCTGTACCATCTGCAAGCCTCCCTAAAATACTTTTTCTTTAGAAATAAAGGTAAAAGATCAGATAGGAATTTTATTTCTTAGATCAGCTAGAATCTATCTGGATTCTGATCATCCAAAAGCAAAAAGTACTGGCTTCTCTCAGAAGGAGTTTAACTACAAATGCAGAGAGAGTGTATTTTAGATAATCTTCCAGGCAAGTCATGAACTTCCGGAGTTGTAAAACACTCTCCGTACCACTGAGGAGTTTGGTAAGGAAATCTTAACGTACTGGTAAGAAATTTTTTGCCACAACACAAAAACTGACTTGCTTGTATTTCTCAATTAAGTTCTCCCTCACCTAGCATATATTATCCCCCTCTGATTTTGGTGACTATACATCTACTGGTCTTGAGCATCCAGAAGAAAGGAAGACGGTACAGAGAAATAAGCACTTCCAAATTAATCATCCTTATGAGGCACTGAATTTCAAGTAAAAGAAAATAATAAAACATTACTAAGCATGGAAAAGAAAAATAAAGAAGTATTTTTCAGCTACCAGAAAACATTTCTGATTGCACTTATTTTTTTTTAACACAGAAATAACAACACTAGGTGCAATTTCCATAGGTCCTGAACAGTCTTGCTCCTCCTCCTCTGAACCCAAACAGAAGACTTACTAACTTCAGAGCTGCCAAAGCAGACTTTGCAAAATCCTACTGACAAATCATTTTATTATTGAACAAAAAAATGAAGTTGTCACAAAAATGATCAATCATAGAATTTCAACAATCCTTCAGGACAACTATATTATATTACCCCTCTCAAACCACTGAAGAGATCTGACTTCCTAAAGCAATCCTTGGACTGGTATCAAAATTGCCTTGTTGATTGAACTATGCATACATGAAAGCAAAATTAGAACAAAAAAGATTTTCTGAAAACCACTATCAGAGAAAACATTTTTTTCACATCCATTTAACACAAACTTGTCACAAGAGCATAATTGCAAACAAAAATGTAATTTACCTATAACTACATCATGGCCATCAACCAGGCCTGCAGAGAACAGTTCCTGAGAAACGCCATCTGCTGTGTCTGTCCAAAAGGTGAAAGGAATAAGTGTAAGAGCCCACAAAAACAACAAGAAGTATCAGTCATCCAATGCAATTTATCAAAAAATGTATTTTAATTCCATCCAAAACACCCATGGAGGCAGGATTTAATTCCTTTAATTAGGAGGAAAAAAGATAATTATCTTATCAGCGTCTGCACAGCAAATCGCACAAGGTAATGACTTGATTCATTGCAAATCCCCTACAGACCTCTCCTGGCCACCAGCATTTCTCCTCTGTTATCTAGCTGCATACTTGTACACATTTTACAAGTTCAGTATTTTCACAACCAAGAAAATAAATAAAGCTTTAGTGTGGTTTTCACTGTTTTCTTTATGCCCTCCATTGTTCTGCATATCTAGACAGAGACATGCTGAATATGCTTTCTTGTTTGTTACAAGTGGGGTAAAGGAGTTATATGAACAGTCATTATTTTGAGATCTAGGTTTTAAATAGCTTTTAAGTATTATGACTCAGGAAATTCAAAGCTTTGGACTGATTTTCTACTAACTGCTGTACCTGAGTGGGTTAATTCCTAAGTCCCTGTGACTAGTACTTTCCCTGGATAAAGACCTTAGAAGGCTTAGATGTAAGTAGGTAGGAACAAGCCTAAATTCTATCTAGGTCTCAACTGTAATGTGGCCCCAACACCAAACATCCTAACGGAGCTCATGCTTTGAGGCAGTTACATGAAGCTGCATCATTTCCTCAAGAAACACAGAGGTGAAAAGCAAGGTAGCTGAGCCAGATGTGGTTTCCGGAGGTGAGAAACACAGCTGCCTTCTGGCTGCCTCAGTGACTGACTACAGAACAGTCCTGGTACATCCTCTTATTGTTTGAGCAAGTAAGAATACTCAAATGGCTTATGTAACTGCTTCCCAACCAACTCTTTTGGCAAACCAAGATGTTCTGCTCCCAGTTAAGTAACAGGCCTCTTTTGTTATTACTCATTGCCAAAATCAACGAGAAGGGCAGGTAGATGACACAGAATATATCCATGCACAGAACTACTGCACATCAAAGATACTATGATTTACTGTGAAAGAAATACCTCTTCCAATCTGGATTTATTTTTAGGTGAAAGCTCTTTGAAGACTATTCTAAATAAAGTGAATACTGACTTCTAAAGAATATGAAATAGGTTCATAGTTCAAAGGGCTGCAATTTACCAAGGACGATAGCTTATTACTCAAAATATTAGCCTTCTGTGCATTTTATCCCAGTAATACTTGGTTTTCTTCAAACAAAGGAAACTGTACAAGTCCTTACAACTCTTAGCACTGAAAAGCCTACAGTTCTACAAGTATGCAGTAGAGTTTAAAATTTCAGTACCAGAATTTCTTTCTGGTGATAATACTAAAGCTAGAGATACAGCTCAACTTTCATTTGAAGACAGCATTTGAGAAATGGTGTGCATTTTATATTCGTTAATAGACCTTCTTTTATTATAAAAGGGAAAGCAACTAAAATATTACCACCATCACCACACACACCTTTATGGCTACTGTATTCTATTTCCTACGATGTTTTCCAAATGTGAAAATGGAAATATTTCTAGGCAAGATCTTATATACCATATAGATCATTTCAATAAGACATGAAATCGATAAAAGTATACTGTGAATAAATTCTTCTAATGTATGTATTATGCAACCTTGTCACTAGAATTTACATGCATTTGCAATTCTTACTCCACTGAGGTTCAATATAAAGCTCTGCACAGTAGGAAACATTCCAGAGAGGCAGTCTGCATTAACCATAAGCAGTAATCCATTTCTGAAATACCTTTTTAAGCAGTAAGAGAATAATTCAGTTACAGGAGCCTTACCTCTGCCTGGAGTAAACTCAAACCGTATGTCATTAAGTTCTTTCCTGGAGTTCCTGAAAAACAGTCAGTGCATACATTAAAATGTAATGAAGAACAGAACAACTATTCAGTTCCTACATCCAAAGAATACATCTGGCATTGAAAACCACATTTTTGTAGCGCGTATTTCCTTGAAAATACTGCTCTCCCAAAGCACCCAGACTGGAAAGACTGCATTGCATTTTCATGGCAGTATTTTGGGGAAACTAGCAGAAAAATATGCTTGAGTTGAAAATGCATACGGTAACATAAAGGAAAAAATTAAGTCCTCTGATAGTTTCATCTTCAAAAGACACTCTGCCTATTGACTCTAATAGTTCAACACAGTTTGAGTCATGTGTACCTTTTCCTCCAAGAGCAACAGAAGATTCACTTGGACTTAAAGCTCCCTATCTGAGCTAACATTTATACAAAGATGTTCAAGAGACAAAGTATCCAGCAAATGTTAGCTGCTGAAAAGCAGCGGTGATGCACAGCTGATGCCTGAAGTGGCCACCTAAAATCAAGAGACTAGACAAAAATAAGGGAATAAAGGCAGGTATTTATTTGAAGGGCCTTCAAAGGTTCACCCTGGGGAGTCCAGAGGCTACTGCCAGGATGGACCCCAAGATGGACCGCAGGTCATGAGTTCTTCACACTTTTATGTTTGGTTCATTTGCATAGCAGGGTTAACTCTCCAAGTAAAGCTTCAGTTAATGATGTAATTTCCCCAAGCTTGCCCCCCCTTTAGAGGCTTTTGGCTTATACTTTTGGGGCCTAGGATGGTCTGAGTGTCCTCGGAGAGGAGGCCTGGGAGGCTTTGTTATGTGTAACCAGCACGAGAGAGCAGAAATTAACAGGCTACAAGGAACTTCAGAGTTACACACTAGGCAGTACAGGATTTGAAAAATACGAAAGTTAAAACCTAAGGCATCAAGTGTTTATAAAACCATTTCAAAATGAGTAAATTCTTTCACTGACCACCCTTGTCTCATCAGTGCAGTTCTACCTACACATAAAATGAACAGTAAAATGTTAAATCCCAAGGTTTCCTGTCTTCCTGGTTGCCACAAAGAGTGTTTTAACCAGTTCAGTGTGTGACACAGTCATAAGGGAGTTAATACCAATATTAAAGAATTCCTTTACAGCCTCATACTGTGCCCCAAGCCTCCATTCCTCGCATGTTTACAGCTTCAGGTTTAGTTAATAATTTCTACCATCAACAAAGCATTAGCCTCTGCAAAACAGACGTCCATCTCATTTTTGGAAATGGCAAGTCAACTGAGCACAGGGAGGAACCTAATTGCCTTAGCCTGCTCTTTTTCTAATGAATAGCTCAATCCACTTGAAATGCTAATAGCAACAGAATTTTGCAGTTCATTATTCTTCTTCTCAGCAAGGAAACTGTATGCAAGCTCATATTTCAGCATACCAGGCCATGAAGTCTTGCTGTGGGAAAACTAAATCCAATAGGCAGGCATATTCAGCTGTGACTTACAGCTGTTATTGCTTGCTAAGTACTTCTAAGAATATTACAGAGCCAAAACCAGCAACATGCAGAAACACAAAACCCAAAATGATTGGCAACACAGACAACAGCAAGATAGCAAACCCTGAAAAATGAGTATGCCACATGCAGTGCTTTAAATGAAAAGTACTCACTCACTGAATCTACTAAATGCTTCAAAGCTGAAGGAGTTTTGAGTTCCCAAAATTCTACTCTAAATAAAGAACTATAGGAATTTAAGATCACTAACACAAAGCTGCAAATAATGAAGCTAGCTAGGTACAGATTTACAAGGCTCATTTACTTCTGCTGTAGAAGTCTGCTGCCATTACATGGAATATTGCACTATTTTTGTTCAACAGAGAATTAGTATGAACCTCAGTCTTTCCCCCTTTCTCTCTGTCCTAGAAAAACATGGATAGCTTTCTGTTAAAACAAACAATAACAACAAAAAAGAATAATATTAAAAAAAAAAATCAACTTAAGACCCATCTCCAAGTTCCCTTTTGACAAAAACTTGTTTTCCAAGAAAAAAGGGAAAATGCACAGAAATGTAGCATTATTCTTAAATAAGAAATGTCCTGACTGAATGTGAGATGAAACTCAAATATTCATTTCCGGCACACGCTTTGGAAGAAACAAATCAAGCGAATAAAAACTTTCGCACCTTTGCAGAGGTAAACAAAGTAAGACCCAGATGATCTTTAAGGTCCCTTCCAACCCAAACCATTCTGATTCTGTGACCAAGAAACCTAATACATTAGGTTCCCCAATGATATCTTTCCACAGACCTCCCATAAGTAGAACATCTACCATATAAAAAGGCACTAAGTAATTACGAACTCTTATGAAAATTACCAGCTTTTCACAGCTCTATGAAAGATGAGCTGCTCCTGATACACTCTTTCCTCCAGCTGGCTGCACACAGGGTGTATGTTACTTTGTCTCCAAATTCCAAACTATCCCAAATAAAAAGTTAAGAAGTCAAATCAGTTTATTTTAGTCAAGGTGAAAATTCAATAAAGTTTGATATGTATTCAGCAATCCAACTTTGCTATTGAGAATTGTTACACTGAACTATTTTGAACTTAGGATACTGCTGCTTTCTCTATAATGGTATACAACTATTCAGGAAAGCAAAACAATGGCAGTTTGGCAAGATTAATTTGCTAGAAGCCTGTAAGTGCTTTTGCTTCTTATTCCATTACCTTCCAGACATTTATTGATTTCCATAAATTATGTATCCCATTATATAATCCACCAAATAGAAGATGCACTTGAGTTCTCCCCTAAAAGCTCCTCATGCTCTTTTCCAGCCTTTAGACACTTTTCTGGTTCTAGTTAATGTCACTGTAGCTGCAAATTAGTTTGCTAGTTCCCTTGGTGACAACCGTTTGGATTTGTTGATTTATTTGTAAACAGAGTTTCCAAGCAGCGTTTCATTTGTTCCTTTTTTTTTTCACTTACATCCATTACACTCTTATCATGCAGCAGCACACAAACTTTATTTCTGCTACCTAGAAATAGGATTGGAAGAAAGGCACTTAGTATCTTTGTGATTAATAATTTTATCTTCTTCATCATTTCTTAATGGTTCCTATTTTCTCAAATGCGTTTGTGAAGAAGTTATTTCTATTTTAAAATGCCAACTCAGACCTCTTCACCATTTCTTATAATACCTCTTATGTGCTTCTAGCTCCGTGCCATTACAGACTAATATACCTTGATTATCATGGATAAAACCAGCCCATCCCTCATCTCTTTTTAGAAGTAGTAAATTTTAAGTACTTTTGTGCATTTTATTACACTGAAAGTTGCTTTTCATTATGCACTCACCTCCAAAGGGAAGAATTCCAAATGTTTGAGTAAGGATGACACCAAAGCACACCATGCTAAGACATTCTGGCAGCCATCTTTCTGGCAAAGTAATTTCAGAATCTAGAACTTCTCACTTTGTGAAAGCATGTTCTGCAACTCTTCATAATTATTTTGTTTACATCAGGACCACTTGATGTGCACACCAAGACTGCTAGGTCTGATTTTCAAGGGAATAATGCTTCCTCAAGGAACTCGAAAAAGCACAAGGGCCACCCGCTTAGCCCCCCACCTACAAACTTTGGCAATCCTGTCATTAGGATGTAAGAGGAAGATATTTGTTTTGAAGGAAGCTATTTGCAAAACAATGCTAATATTTACCAAAATCAGGATTGGAGAATAAACAAATTATGCAGCTGTTCAGATTGACATGGTTGTACTGACAAAATCATAAGACATGAAAGAGATTCCAGGCATTCACACTTAAAAATAAAGCCTTCAAATAATTGCCTAATGATAGCATAATTCCTGCTACAGTCAATTATCTGTGTTCCACATGACTGACAAAAGATCTGTGTTGTTGAATTAAAAGAGAAAATTGTTTGTGTAATGATACAACTGTAAATTAGAGCCGTTAAATATCATTATTTCTTTTGTCCTTAAAAGCAGAATGTCCGTCATGTAAGTGCAATTCAAGAAAATGAGATATCTTGGAATTAAACTTTAGGACTAAATCATGCTGGCATACTTTGATTATGTATCAGGCAGTAGATTTCCATTTTTTTTTATTACCTTTTTTACCCTCACAAATTTATCCTCCATTTCTTATGAAGAGTTATCTAAAACATCAGCTGCTATTTCTGTCTTGGGGTGACTAATTTAGTGTACTTATTTAGTGTAGTGCTTTGGCCCAAAATACTCATTACTGCTTATCTTCCGTGAGATAAGAATTAGGAGAAACGCAAAGCAGGCACCAAACTTGAAAGAATATAAAGAAGTTTATTAACAGACTTAAAAGAAAAAAAAATCGTACCACACCTTCAGAACTTTTCTCCTCCCCCCACCTTTCTCCCTTCTCCCACTGAAAATGTAAAAAGACAACCCTTGAGATGTTCAGTCTGTTTACCACTTCCATAATAACCTTGTTCAGTCCATTTAGGAAGAGGAGTCTCTCTTGCCCATGCTATGAAAACATTATCACAACGAGACAGCCGCCCGGGTTGGTTCTCTGCTCGCATGTGAGTCCCTTCCCCCCCGACTTGCAGCTTTTCCCACAACTGCTTTCGAGGGTCCACTCGAAGTTTTTTGGGGTACAATTTTAACGTTGAGCCGTTCAGAAATAAAAGTTCTCTTTACCCAGCTCTGGGAACATTTAATCTCTAAGAACTGAGGTTTTCTCCTTTCCCATTTGGAGCAAAAGTCCTCATCGCTTCCACCTCTCCCTGTTAAAGCTTCTCATCAAATTACAGCTGCATCAGCATCTGCCTATCTCAGCGCAGGTGCTTTTGCTCACAAGTACGAGTTGAACACTCCACCCCCCCATGCCTTCATGAAATTACAACAGGTACTCTGATATATCATAGCTTTACAACAGAATTTCAGCTTTAAGCATCTCCTCTTTGTCCTCCCTCAGGTTTTCAGCTCTTCACAGCACTAAAAGGGTTAATCTCACCTCGGCCTTGCAGCTGGAATGTTGCTTATCACTGTTGGTCACATGACCTCTGCCGGACAGCAGCAGAATCTTGGCCGCACTGGAGAGGGGGAGCTGCCCATCTGCCCATAGCAGGGCTGTGGGGGGGTTCCACGGCTGGAACAGGCCCATCGGCTCCAGGATGGCCGTGGCCCGGCCTGGCCTGGCCCGAGCAGGGCCTGGGCTGGGCCCGCTGGCCCCCGCACGGGGCCCACAGCCACCTGTCCCAGCACTGGAAACGAGACAGAGCAAGTCTGCCTCAGGGTTTCTATTCTTAAGTGTGGATCACAGAGGTGGTCACAACTTTAAGTGGCTTAAAGAATTGTCCGTATTCAAACTGGCCAGCTGATAGGTTCTGTCAGGTCACAGAGGAGCTGTAAGCACCCCTTTCCAAGAACATCACTTACAGGACTATGCTTGGCTAACCCATGACAATTTCACACAAGCTTCAGCATCTTCCACACAGCCCTCAGGGACAGTCTGTACTCCTGGACAAGATGCATCCTACCATAGCTAAGTAACTGTATATTGTTCCTTCCCAATGTAAGAAAAATATTCTCAGACAAGGTAAACCAAAAGAAGTGCATGTGTGTAAGAACACTTTTTGTCTCTGAATTGCTTGCCTCATTTTCAGACTTCAGCTACTCAGTCATCACATGTGGTTTCCAAAGACTGATGTACGGAGCTAATTGTCCAGGAATACAAGTACTGACAGAATGTTAACCACCACAGCTGACTCATTAGTGGAAGAGACAACAGCAGAATGCAGAATATGTATTCTTTTCTAGAACCAGAAATAAGCTCATCTTTAACCAAAACAGTAGGACTTTATTATGAAAAGCACCGTAACAGTGGTGCCACATGGCACCTTTTATCAGTCAGCCTTTCCCCTCCTCATACTCCTAATAAGTCCCATTCCCACCAGGACAGAATTTTCCCTACCACCAGGGGCTAATGACACTGGCCAAGTCTAAGTCAGTGTGCTTTAACAAAACACACACACACATCACAATTATCTCACTTATATAAAATTTCAGCCCCACAGATGCTCCTACCATCTAAAATTTGAGTTGCATTGAAACTACCATGGAAGCAAACTAAGTTAGAATGGAAAAAACAGGGCAGCATAGCCTAAGGAGCAAGGGCAAGCAGTCTGGCATTTGCACTATCTCACTGCAGTTGTTGTTGTAATTAAAACCACAGAAAAATTCACGTTACTTGTTTATTCAGACTGCAGAGAAAGCAGAAGTTCACATCAACATGAAGTGGAATAATCAGAGTTATAGGTGGGTTGTACATCCTAGAGCTGTACTCATCCAATTTTCATCTACATCTCTGGGGCAAGATCTTCGTGCATACAACAAAAGAAAAATAATTGAGGGGGGGAAAGTGCAGAAGACTGGGGCTTGCAGGTTTGTTTAAAAAAAATTTTACTCACATTTTTTTTCTTGCTGGAAAAAATGCTGGAGAGACAAATGTTATTTGGCCTCACCAAATGTCACTCAAATTCAAAAGGTCATCTGCCTTCTCTCAATAACTTGTCACCCATTTTTTCCTTCCACTTGCTTAAGGCAGAAAGCACAAGATAAACACAGTTCCCCATGTAGCCTTGTTTTCATAGTGTTAGCTTATTTCACAAGTGTTGTATTTTTTATTAAAAGCAGAATTTTAAGTATTAAATACCTGTACTGATCATCTGTAGTATCTGTTTCTTATCTCGGTTTTGATTAATTAAAACTTTATTTCAACTTTATTTACAGAACATAGTTAATAGACTCACAACAGTGAAATACAAACTGACACTTTATTTTCAATATTATAAAGAGAATGAGGGAATAAAATTTTAGAAAGTAAACATATCCATTCACCCCATATTCAAGGTTTAACCAGGTTTCATTTTTCTATACATTTATGCTCCCTGCCTTACAATTTTCTTATGCTTCAGCTGTGGGAATTTAGCTATTGATCTAGGACAGAGCAAGTGAGAATCCTCTCCTACCTCAACAGAAATCACAGCTCACTTCTTTCCTGCCCCTGCCTCCTTTTTTTTTTCCTTGACTTCTGAAGTCATGGTACTATGCACACAGATGAACCAAAGGAGGAATAAGAGGAAGTCTGTTTATTAATGTAATTTTGTGAATCAGAACTTGAAGGCTCCTGTGAGATCATATAAACACAACAGAACAGAGCATTTGTAAAGAAGCATTAGCCTCCTGAGGATTCGCCACATGCTTATGTAAACCCCTTTCTTTCTAACACTTTCATGCTCAGTTGTCATTTACTAATCAATATCCAGGCTTCTCCATTACAAATTACCATACTATCAAGAGCAGATCATGCCTGTTCAGCACTGTGGAGATGGTTCTTCTCAACTTACTTTTAATTACTTCAGGTCAATTCTAAATTAAATGAAAAGGCATCGCTGCTAACTTTTGGTAAGAGCAAAAGAGATGTTTGAATTCTCTTCTACTTCCAGATTGCCACCAAGAAGAATGGGACTAAAATCTCCCTCTGTATTAATAAAATGTGGTCCCAAAATAAACAGTTATTTGAAGTCCATTAAAACCTTACCATTTACTTCAGTGGTAAATAAAAAAATTTCTGGAAAAACTCCATGCATGAGTTTACAACCTAGCCCCCTTTATATATATTACTGGAAGAAGGAAATATGTTTAGTATATGATGTTTCAAGATCAAGGTATAGGACTCAGCAGCTAAATACACAAAAAAATGCTCACATGATTAAATGCTTTCTTGTCAATTGCCTTGATGACTACTATTTAGTCATCACATGATCTTGGCTAAAAAGCAGATCCCTGAGATGATGCAAACACTTGTTAACCAGTACACATCAAGAAGTAACAGCAACATTAACAGCAAAGCACAGCCATATGATGCTTTCAAGAGTGGAAAACAGCCAGTGTCAAAATGAAACACTGTCATTTGGCTGTTAAGCTGCTGGAATGAGATAGCAGCTACCTGTTAAAGATTTACTATCTGTATGGCACTTACCACACAGAAAAGGCAAGTGTACATTAAAAAATCAGCCACCAAGGGAATTGTTATGGTCACAATCAGATCAGCCAGGAACACTGTCCAAGGCAGCTGACAGCTCCTCCCCCAGGAAAGGTCCTTACAGCACTTCTATCCATAGCTAATAGGTCCAAATTGCTTAAGGCTCAAAAGAAACTAGGGTGCTTTCAGTCTAGTAGAAATGGATGGGGATAGGAAACTGAAACTAAGAAAATGTGTGACAGAAGAAACACAAGAGAACTGATATGCACAAGTCTGCAAAACTATGTTTAACATTTTAAAAGTGACATACATAAGTCCTTTCTCTCAATCCACTGGTTTACAGCCCCAAGTCTACATATCATGACAAAGAAGTGTTAGAACTAGAGACATTTTAGATATATCTATATCCAAATATGCTTCTTCTCTTTTTCTGCAGTTGCTGATTCCAGAGGCTAAATCAGAACATTAAAAGCCCTTCAATTTTTTGACTTGCTATGTTCATTTCCAGCTAAGTCAAGCAGCAAATTCTGAAACAATATTTTTTGCCTCAGTTATCAGTGACTCATTTCACTGCACAGACAGTGAAAAGCAGTATTCACTTGCATCATCTTTTTTGAGGTTCACACTTCCTACATGCTCTCATACATCAGCAGGTGGGAATAACTTTGGGGAAGAGCTATCAAGATTTTTTGCAGCAGAGATGGCATTATTGATCGTAAGTTTTTTCCTCTGAAATTATTCCTGAAGTAGCACAGAAGTTTTTTTAAGAGCAGTGGTAAAGATTTAACTTCTGAAAAGCATCAGTTTTTAACAAGTATTTGAAATACAAGGAAGGGCAGTACACAGTTATACTTAGAATTTATTAATGTGGTAAAATCTCAATGCTTGGTAGAAACCAGAAGTGATCTAAAACAGTCTTTTCCCTAGAAAGAACTGGAATTAAGTACAGATAACATCAGTAATGTTAAAAAATAATCAGCTGGAAGTATTCTGAGAGAGAATTTCATAACGGAGAGGACAACATGCACATGATTTGATCACTTTGTTAAACATTACAGCGCATTGTGGTTATAGTTGCCTTTCTGGATTTGCCTATAATTTAACTTATCCACTCTGAGTGTATCTCTGAAAGATCTCTGTATTTCTTGGTACCAAATATTATTGATCAGTGCACAGTTTAAGGAAGTCAAACCTGTATTAGCTGCATGGCTGAAGTGGTACACCATCTGCCTGACTGATAAGAAATACCAGAGCAACTCAGAGATTAAGCATGCAAAGCTTTGCTTTGTATGCTCCTGCATGCCTGGTGCACAAGAAGAGGGATTATAACCTGTTATTCCAGTGAAAAATTCTTCAAGTAAAGCGCTGAAAAATAGCCACAATGCTTGAAGCAAAATTTCAGTTCCTTAAATCAGAAAGCGTGAAAGGCCAATCATTGCCAGGAGGCTGAGGGTGTTTCAGAATAGAGCCCTACAAAAGTGATTTTATTTATGAAAACAAGACAAAAGACTTACAACAAGTTCTACAGGTATATGGAGTTTTTATATAGAACCTTTTAAGTCCCCAGTGCACAAAACAGGCTTTGAGGGGAAGGCACAGAGAAACTTTTTACTTTATCCAAATCGAAGAAAATTTTATACATGTTGAATCAGAAACTCCCTGGATGGGTGCATCCTTTTAATGCCACTGGCTCAGATGCCACTTTAATGCCACTTTTACAGTCCTGATGACCTATCAGTATATTACCATCAGAACCAAAGGAGACTTGTAGGTAAACCAGAAAGACATCTGAGCCGCCATAAAAATGATAACAACCTGCATATCATCCATCTAAAAGTCATGGATCCTGACTAGCTTATCAAAAAGAGTGGGAGGCATGGAAAGAAGTCTAAGCTTTGTTGTAAAATCTTCAAAGGTTTCATCTGGTTATCCTGCCAAACTTGATCTTTCCAGCAAATCAGCTTCACCAGCAAAGCCTGCTCCTATGTTAAATCCTTGTCACGCCTGTATCCCAGTGCACCTCCTGTGGCCGTCCACTGGACACACTAGAGGAGCAGTGACAAATGCCTTGTGGGGCAAAACAGAATAAATAAAATGAGTTCAGTTAAAATTTTGCCTTCCCCTCAAAACTATCAGAAGTCACAAACAAACCAACCAAAACCTGGCTGCTTTACAGCGACCCAGTACAGTCCCAGAACACGCCTACCAGTGGAAAGACAGAGAACCACACCACTAAGTGGGAACAGAAAAAATTGTTTCAAATGGTTCCAGCCCTGCCTAATGTACAGCACCACATTCACAGGCATCTCTAGAGCAGATGGATGAAGATAGAAGATGTAGAGGGATTCCTCGTGGAACAGGGGCATATGATACCCCAGGACAGTCTGGGCACCCCAGGGCTGCTGCAGAAGCACCCCTGAAGGGGCCTCAGGCTGCAGATAGGCCAGAAAGACCCCTGGCTGCAGGCAGCCTTGAGCAGCCTTGAACAGCCTTGGGAAAAGCTACATGCTGGTCTGCTCCCCCCGCTGCTTAGAGGCTGTCCCGTGGGAATAGGGCGTGAAGCTTTGTAAAGTAGATATAAGTGAGTGTAAGTAAACAATAAAGGGAGCACGATGCTCAAATCGTATCGGTGTTCATATCGTGACTCCAGCCAGCTCCCCTGCACTCGGAACCCGGAATCCCCCCCCGCTAAAGGAAGAGTGTGGTCTCTCAAGGTAAAAGAAGTGTTTTAAAAAGTATTAGAAAAATGTCTAATTAGAATGGAATTTTGAATTATCAAAATGCAAACCCTATTACAGTCGACAAGTAATGTACATGCCATTAATAATACAAATAAAATTACTTTTAATACTGAGGTCAATTCAAGCTTTAAATTGTTTCCTTTAACATAAAGAAGGTTGGGGGTGGTACTTAGGCTTCATTGTTATTTTTTGTTTCTCCTCCTTTTTTTTTCTTTTGTACATAGTACAATAAAATTTCAGAATGGAATAAAAAAGCTCTAGCCATTTTAAAATTTCAGTATCAGCAACATCCCCAAATGCAATTCCTGCATAATTTACAACCACAGCTGTGCAGGTTAAAAGCCTAATTCCTTTTCATCTAAATATTTAGACATGCAAATCTTCATAACCTAAATTTAATAAGCAAAAAAAATATATTGATTCCTTAGCTCAATAATTATAAATTTTACATACAAGAATTGTTTTGATAAACAAATATACCATTTCTTTATTAAAGAAGTGATGGTATAGCAATTGCATACAGGATAATCTAGCTCATAATTAAAATAAGTTTTTCAAATTTTACTTTATTTTCAATAAAAATACAGCAAGGCATAAAAACATGCTTAAGTAGTGAATAATAAATACATAATTTATCATTTTTAAAAAGCAAGCTTTGAAGGAAATAATAGATGTAAAAAGAAAAGGCAGGATTAGAATCAATAGTTTAATCAAGGGTTCTGGCTTATTGATTTCAGTCATGATTTAATCATGGTTATACAGGCTATTTAAATGAAATCTCCACGCTGTGAAAATAAAATTCAGTTCAGTAGCCACATCCCACACCTCCCTGATTCCCAGGACAAACCCTTAGAGGTGATGGCAAAATAAAGCTCAATACTGTAATTACAGGTACATTTATTTCAAGAATCCTACAAATGGTTTTGTTCATGATGTTTTTTAATGGATCAATTCCCAGACTACAGAGAAGTTTTGTTACTTTACAGCAGTAAATCTACTCCACAGCTGGGAGTTTGTTTGTGGATTTTGTCATTAAATATACTTGATAAAAGAAGCCACTATAATAGCAAAAATGTTGAGAAATACCTGTTCTTGGTGAAACATACACACCAGCCCCACTTCTTACAAAAGAGACTGAAATGATGGAAGTTTTTGCTTAAGAAAACAAAACTAGAAGGATAAAAAAATAGTAATAATAATAAAAAAATTCATTGAGAACTTTGACTTATGGTACTAAGCCAATTATCAAACTCATCCTGCTCCTAGCCAGAACAGATTTTGGGGTTAGCTTGTTTATAGTTTTTAAAGGTTTATTCCTATAAATGCAAGCCTCAAACTTACGTACAAACTTAAGCTCTAATAGGTACCTCCAGCCAAGTACATTTTTCCTATGATTTACACGTAATTAATTTTGTAAGAAAGAGGTCAAAAAACCAGGCCAGTACAAAAGCAGGAAGATCAGCACTTGAGCTCCTGCTCAGACTAGTGAGCAATACCTCATCATCTGTGTTCTGGTACACACAGGAAATCACATTTGACTCAAGTCCTAACAACTCCCCTGCTGCAGTGCTGAACAGGCAACCACCTGCTACCAGCTACTCCTTGGACTTGTGTGTGCCCAGATCCCCAGAAGGTGTATTTCTCATCAAATGCCACACAGTTTCCAGCTACATTAGCAGAAGAAATGTTTTCTATGAAATACACACACAAACATTTGTATGTAAATAACAGAGTGACATTACAGGCAATTCTGCCTTAGCATTTTCTCTACACTTCATTTAAAATAAGCAAAACCGGAAATATTCCATTTGCCAGTAAAACATTTCCATTTTCCCCTTTTATTCTTCCATAGGCTTAATTCATCTAGTGTGCAGGAACTGTATTAAATTAGATCCTGGGACATTCCAAATTACTGTCAATCAATTATCTTCCTGTCACAAGAGTTAATTTAACCATCTTAGATTGCTTCAGATAATTTGCAATTCTTAACTATTAACCATTAATAAGTCTCCTACTTTAACATGAAATATCTCTGTTATTAATCCAAGTAGTCAAATCCTCTAATACTGACTTTCCTAAATCTGTAACGGCAACAGTTTGGTGGTTAGATTGGAAACTTCAAATCAAGGGTGGTAATTCCTCCCCATTTCCTTTCCCTGGTGCTGTGAACAGTCTTGTTGGAGGACTAAATCACAGACAATTGCCTTCGGCTCCTCTTTGCAGAGCTCCTGCCAGGGTCTGCTGCCAAGACACGTGGTGTGCACAGCCTTACCGGAAAAAATGTGGATTACAGATTTCATTCCTCCCTACTCTCAAATACCACTTCCTCCTGAGGCTGAGGATACAGGAGCATCAGCACCTCAATGTAACAATCGCTCTGTCTGGGTCAGAGTTCCATGCTGTGGCACTAGATCAAGCCAGTGAGAACCAGTATTTTCAATTCACTGCAAAATTCAAGGACAGTCTCTTAACTACGCTTGAGCTTTAAAACACTAATGGCCTGTATTAAGCATTTAATACTAGAGCCTTTCAAGAGCTTTGCATGGAATTACCTAAAACATACTGCTGATAATTTCCCTTCTGGGGCAATGTACTCTAAGACACAATAGTGCAAAAGATAGAAAATAAATTGGAAATTGCTGTCTCCAGCTGATGAAGCAACCCTGACAGTAGAGAATTTTTTAACAAGTTAGTTCACACTGAGAAAACTATGAAAACAGAAAGGTATTAAATACAAGTTAAGGACAGATGAATCAGTTAGTCTGGATGGTTTTCAACTTGAGTAAGGGAGTTAAATACCACCACTTGTATAAAGAGTACCATGGGATTCTTTAAAGATTATTTCAGACTGTGAGTTGTGCTTCTGATCCACAACAAGGCATTTGCAGTAACAGAGGATGGTGTTAATTTAGCACTGAATTACTGAGTGAGTCCAAGCCTGCTCTGATTGGGAAAAAAAATAACAGAACCTGACTATCCAGGTGAAGAATTACTTAAATGTAATTGTTTCTTCTGCCAGAATTCCTCCTTTGTGCAAGTAATTT
The DNA here is from genome assembly GCF_020740725.1 of Corvus hawaiiensis. Classification (NCBI taxonomy): domain Eukaryota; kingdom Metazoa; phylum Chordata; class Aves; order Passeriformes; family Corvidae; genus Corvus; species Corvus hawaiiensis. The sequence continues at coordinate 21,380,669 of NC_063219.1, read as the reverse complement.
TTAATTTTTATGGGTACTATTAACCTTGTTCTGGAACATACTGCTAGGAAAAAAAGCAATCATCTGAAATGTGATGGGCTGTCATAGTGTAGCCTCACTGTAGAAGAGGAAAAAAGAGCAAAGCAGAGGAGCACTTTCTTCCTGCCCAGCCCCCACCACCTCTTGTTACTTTTTAAGGTTGCCCATCTCTCTACCTTTTGCCATGTCCCAAATCCCCAGGCACTACTCTTTAAACCTTATGGTCCCTACTCATGAGCCTCATATTAAGTTGTTTCTGCCCAAAAAGCTCTAAATGTTCGCATCAACTTCCGTGACAAAGTCTCAACAGTGCAGAGGGTGAACAGTGAAGAGGAAGTACAACTCCAACAGTGCTATCAAAGGTACCTTGCTAAAGACAATATATATAGTCAGACAGTGGCTGCCCTGAGCTTTGGTGAATGTTCCATAAGCAAAATAACTCTTGCCTTTACATTTAAAGAAATTCTGAATACTAGCTCTGAATCTACACTGCTGAGCAGAGAGAGCTTGTAGCCCTCATGGTCAAATAAGCCCTTCGCAAAGTGCCAACCAAAAGAAAAGTGCGGTACCTAGTGCAGCCCACAGCCCTACCCTCCCCCCAAACACACACACAGAGCTCAGGTGCCAGCTCTGACCCTACTCACATGCTCAGGCTGCCATCAGAAGCAAAGCCTGTGCAAAGATTTCTAACCCTGCCCACCTCCTACCACTGAGACAGGACATAGCCAGAGCTTACATTGGACAGAGGTTGGCACCATAGAGCATTCCTCCCTCAAAAGCAGGACAGTTAAATTAACCAAACTCTACAAATTACACATCAGATTTTTGTTTTTTTCAAGACACTGCCAACAGTGTTCACAGGCTCCAGAGTGTATCTGCTTTTCAAGACTATTTTTTTCTGTTTAAAGGAAAGTTTCTGATTCCTAAAACTGAAATTCTTGTTTCTTCCCCCTCTACCAATAATCACCTAAACGTTCAAAAGAAATTAATCTAGTTACTACAGCTTTGCTTCTAGGGAGTGGGAATCTTTTCCACCCGGGAATTAAAGAGTATCCTTAAAAAGAACAAAAGTTCATTGTGGAAATGGAAACTCAAGTCTCCCAGGATCAGTCCTCCTTCACTCCTGGCTTAAAAGCTGCAGAAAACTGAAAGGACAATCACTGATGTTTCACTATACTTGCAGGTCTAAAATGTCTGCCCTCTGAATATGCCAACACTGCAAATAACTGAGTAGAAGCTAATCACTCTCTGGGTTTCATGATAATTTATAAATACCCAAAGCACCTCGCTGGTACATCCACATAGCAGTACAAATTGGTCTGTTTGTAAATGGTTTCAGCTACCTGTCAGCAGAAAGATGAAAAAGAATATTGATAGCATAACTGGGCAGTTATGTAAATTGGACAACTAAAATGATCCCAAATAATCTCTAAGTCTTCCCTATCCCCACAATAAAATTCATTAATCCTCCCTTCTGTAAATAACCTTTGGCAGCCACGCAATTTTTTTGCAGCTGTCTCTAGAAAAGTAGTCAAAGAAAAGGGAAGAAAACAGATTTTGAAAGTTGGCACTCATTCTGTGTAATTGGTTTTTTTTCTGACTACTAACACTTGAAACCAGGACACTGACAATTTTTGATGCTACTGTTTTAAAGCTATTTGTTATGCATAAATCTGCTATTTGTTTCTAACATACTGGTTGTAATTTTCTAATTATTTCTGACTTCTTAGCTTTTTATTAGCATAAATAATATTTAACTTTTCTCCATAGCAATAATTAGGAATTTATAACCCCTAATAGATATCCTGTCAACACAAACTGGATGTAAGCAAGTCTTAAAGTGAGTGGTAGTAAGTTTTTTAAGAAAAAACATTAAAAAGCTATCATACACATAAAAAGCTATGAAAGTTTCATATGAAAAAATAGTTTTATCCAAGAACTAGACTGTATAACTAAGCAATTCAAATCTTAGTTAGAAACTGATTTTAATTAAAGGTAATCTGACTCATTTTAACTAAGTAAAAATTTAAGTCCGACAACATATTTGTACCCATTTTCTAAAATGCCCATCACTTCTCCATACTGGCTGATCAAACTTGCCAGTGAAAAACATTTTAAGTAGGCAACTTGTAATACAGCTATGGTTTATTTCTGTCAGAGGCTGACTGCTGAAGTGTGAAAGAAACTCATTAAAAATTTGTCACTGTGATTCTACATTATAAGGAAAAAAAAAGAAAGAAAATACTTAATGAAGGGTACACTTTGCCTGAAGACACATTCATATTCTGCTTTTCATTTTATACTATTTCAGTAAACAAAAGACAGCTATTACTCTCAGAAACACTATTCATACTGGTCATACTGGGAGATTATGCACTTCAACACTGACTTTATGTTAATATTATGAAAGTAATGACGGAAATCAAGATAATACTGCTAAATAAATAGAAGGATCTCTTACCTTAATCTTAAGACAAGATTCACCGCACATGGAACTTCACTATATTCCTCACTAACAGCAGGCTGAGACTATAAGAGAAAAAAGCAAAAAGTCTTGTAAAGGATGCCAAAGGGAAAAAAAAATCACAAAAAACTTTCCATGCTAACAGTCTGAAGTTAGCACAGAATATTTAACACATTCTCTAACTCTCAGGAACCCTTTAAACACTTTCAGTACACAGTCTAAAATACAGCTGATACCAGTAAAACTCCCATATTTCAATTACAGACAAACAAGTAATAAATAAGGCCTGCATTAGAGCACTGAGTGTAAGAGCTTATAATCCACCTTGCATCGAAGCAACAATTACCTATTAAATAATATGCACACAGAGAGAATTCCAAACTGCTACTCACATTATTTTTGTGTAACAGTTTTGGTTGTTAAGGAAGCCGTACATCTACCCATATTCAAGGAACTAGCAGCGTATCATAGCAGGTATCACAGCTCAGAGGATGTCTTTCACAGAGAAAAATCAGGAACACTGATATCTTTCACATTACCACTCCTCCCTCACACTGCAATATCCTCCCCAGCTCACAACTAAAATCTGTATGAAGCCTCAAGCAAAAGTGTATTCTACATACAGAATGCACCAGGCTCCTCTACCCTACTATGATTTCATACCCAACTTGGCATATTGTCACCACTCACAGAACAGCCTGTTCCGAGGTTACAAAGGGTTCAAAAGCCCTCCCAAAATAAAGACTTGCATCACAAATTTCATTTGACATTTCATTTTTTTCAACAGTTTTCCATATCAAAGCTATTAAAAAGTTACACAAGATCCATATTTTATATTCTGTGTTTTCAGCAAACATTAATGAAGATTTGGAAAATTATTTTTCACAATCACTAAAATAAGAGAAGGATTTTTTCTATTTCAATTAAATTCCTTGCATTCACATAAGCTACTTTATACTTTATACTGTATTATTTCTGCATCTTCAACAGACATGTTATGTCAGTGTATAGGAATGTGCATCCCAAAGACCCAAGAGGCACACACCAACAGTGACAAGATGCACTAGTCTTACTTCCAAGTCATCTTCTAGAGCATTTCAGATAAAAATCAACAGAAGACTTCAAGCAGAGGATTTTTTTCTCCTTCATAAATTAAGCAACTTTTTTTATTATGAGTTACCTATATAAACTGAGGCACAAGCAGTAGAACTCTCAACATCTAAGACAGAAAGACTGTGTGGTAAAAGCCTTTCCTTGTACCCAACTTACATAAGGTAGCTCAGATGCTGAAGAACTGTGTAAATTAGGTCTGCAATGGAGAGACTGGGGTCATCAGAGGAGCTAACAGGACCAAATCCAGCAGGAAGCTGCTAGGCTTTTAGAAGATTTCTCTGACACCAACGAAAATCTGAGAATCTAAAACTACAGGTGAAGTGGCAAGGGTCACCCACCCAAAGAAAAGACATTTTTAAAGACCATTTAGTCTGTAAGCCATAATCCTATTAAACAATTGTTTATAGCAGTGATGCTTCCCACACTCGGCACAGGGCCATGAAATTCTATATAGTATTTTATTCTTCTGAATTAAATCTAATATGCTTCAGTACTGAACTATTTTAATGTGTATGGAAGGAAATATTTTAATTATAAGCTACATGTCATGATACAGATCCTAAGAAGAAAAAATTATTTGGAGATGTTCTGGCTACTCCAATGCAGCCTGCATTACCCTGACAGACAGCAATTAGTGTGATCCAGTTATGAAGATTCATTTAAAACAGCCAAACTACCTATCTTCATTAATTCTCCTGGGCACAAACATAACATGGTTTTTAAATTCCTATCCATCTTATCCACTGTGTGCTGAAGTTCATTGTTACAGGCACAATGGCATACAGCTCTATCCTCACAAGCACCTGCTATACAAGGCTGCAGAACAACACTTGCACCTCAATTCACATTTTTAACAGCAGACATGAAAAAGAAATCCCTTCACTCAAACGCTTGGAAGAAAAAAAATTGATAAAGACATTTTTACCTCTGTGTTCTCCTCCTCTTTCAGTCTTCGTGACTGGAAAACAAACACAGTGAGATATGAGCTATGCAGCTTTATGCAACAAAGATCCAGAAATACTAACAATTAACAGAAAGAATATCTTACAGAGTATAAATGTCTTGGCACAAACAGAAAGTACCTTTTCCTGAGAAATAGCAGCTTTGCCTTCCTCACTCTTCTCATCCATTTCATCATCACTCCATTCCCAGTCCCCATCTTCTGTTTTATGGAGGTGACCACTGGAACCTGGCACTCGTCTGACCTACCAAAATATTGTTTACCATTACACAGATACCTTTAGTCTATATTGGTGTTCTGGTTAATCAGCAATTATTTGCTATTTTTATTCTATGTGCTTTCATTAATTTGCTGCAGGAGCCACTAACATTCTAATATCTGACCTCCTTAAGCCAGTGGGAATAGCTAAGCTATAGAAAATTCATATAGGGCAACAGGCTTGGATATATTTTACTACCACTTAGGAACAAGCTCAAGTAGATGACAACTGTTCGCTGCTTGAAAGGAAAGGAAGCTATTCAAGGAAGCAGAAGTTACACAGACAAGATTGCTCTTGGGACACAAGTCTCAAAAATGTGATTGCTCTGCTAAAAAGCTTTAAAACATGTAGAGGTTTTAAGAATACCTTAACAGCAAAGTTATCCTTATGAAAAAAAAAAAAGCACCGGCTGTATGCAGCCTGAGGTAGGCAGGCATGCATCACACCAGACTAGCTGGGCCAACTCTTGTAGATAAACAGACCAATGAGGCATCATAGGACTATCCTGCAGCTAAATCTGAAAATCAAATACTCTTACGGTGCCACATTGCTCTTTTTCAGAGCTGGACAACACGCTTGTTTTTCCCCAGATCATGTTTAGCCCACAACCACTCATCCAATAACTCTTCCCACACCTATGCATTTTGAGACCCTTGAGATGTCTGGAAGCACAGCACAATAACCGGCAGCCCCGACGGTGTTCAGATTAGAATCAGTTTCTCTAATTATTTCACATCACTGAACCAACATACAGTTCCCACTGCAGAACTTCAAATCCTTGTACGGGTAAACTCCACAGTGCTATAATTTTGTAAAGCTTAAAGGATTTCCTCCTGCTTTTCAAATTTAAGAAAGGAAAAGAAGTTATTTCAGAAAACTGCCTGTACATTGGTAAGAGAATAAAAGGAACAAAACATTCACAGCACACAAAAGAAAGAGCTAATTTGGCAGAAAAGCTGTTTCAGGCCAAAAACAACTAATGGAGAAGATATCAGTAAAAATAACATTAAAAAATTACTGACTAGATGGTCTTAGCACAAAATTGCATATCCTGTTTACCAGTACCCACAGCATTATACAACTGCCTGGTTCAACTTTGGTTTTGCAGATTCCCATGGGTGGTGTTTTGATGTCTTGCATAGTATGAACACTGATCAGCTTGCTTCTACATACTGTTGGTTGGTGGCAGTGATGGAAAACAAAAGAGGGGAAAAACCTAAATATAAAAATCAAATTCGTGACTATAAAAATTACGGTGTTTTTCAACATAATGAAACTTAAAAGAAAGACTAAACTGGTATTAGCACTGCTCTAAACCCCTCTGGTTTGCTGCATACCATAATGCGCAGAGAGATGCAGCATGTGACAAATTCCAGCTGCTTCTAAATCCCTTCAGGTACCATATCAGCAAGATGCATGGCATGAAAATAATATAGAACACTTCAAGTCTGAGACCATGAACTTCCAAGGAAACTGTAATGCAGGCATTAATACAATTTTTCCAAAGCAGATTTTCATAGAGAGCTGGGTACTTAGCTATTTCTGTACTGGCTTTGGGCCAAGCACACTTTGGAGCTGGCTGGCCTGACACCACAAGAGTATCAGTGATAGGAGCCTTCTTTCAAAACCTTGCCCATACACAAAAAGGTATCTTGATGTCTGTCTGGACTCTTTTCCACTCTTCTTTCCTTCACTTCCCAAACACCCACCTGCTCCTCTCCCTTCCCTTCTGCACATGTAAGACTAAACCAGAGGAAAGGGTGAAGTTTCCAGAGCCTCACCGCACTTCTGTATTTCCTTCAGCCTTTATGATATTTCTCCCTTACATTTCTTCCCTGTACAACCAAATTAGAGTGCCCTACTCAGTTTCTCCATATTTTGTTCTCATTTGTAACTGAGAAGAGGGGAAACCTATTCAGGACACTGGGGGAATACCCTACTCCATCTCTTGATGGACAAATTCTGCACTATTTTCCCCGTTTCCCATACCAAGCTCCTATTGCACCAATTTTAGCCTAGCTGCCTCCAAGCTTTGTAGAAGAAGCTTGTGTGTGTTTGGGAGGAAGGACCAGGCAGACATCAAAGGAAGCAGTAGCACAGCAATTCTTTACTCAGCTGCAATCAGCCCAGGCACAATCAGTGGGCTCTTACTGTCTATATCATCAGGGATCAGTACAGACACGAGGTAATCTAGCAGGCAATGTGCCTGCTGCTTGTGGATGTAATTTATTATCCTTCAAGGACTGAGGCAGGCTTTTGTTTAACAGCACAGACATCTCCCAAATGGCTCTACACAAACCTAGGAGAGGACATCATCCACAACTAAACACATGCTTTTCCAGCACAATAGGATATATTGGTTTACAGACACATTCAAACACTGCATCGTGCACTAATCAATGTATCTTTCTGCTTCCATTTTCAGTTGTTTTGAAGACTTATTCTACACAGAATGATTTTAATGGGGCTTAATGATGCTTGTATCATTTGCAGAGAGTTCTAGGAGAAAACTTTACTGATGAAGATGGAGTGCATTTCAAGTTTTTAAATAGACCGCCTTTAAATAAACAATAAACAAATGGCTCAAGGACAAGAAATGTAGTACAAAGCAAAATACCGTGTTAAATCAAAGTATTTTCTTGAGAGGTTTCTGAAAGCAGAAAAACAATTTTACTGGTAGTCTGTTTCAATCAGACTGATTTCCACCAGCACACATTCACAGGAAAGAAATTGTAATTTCAGCTAGAGCAAAGTACCCAACCTATTCAACTCTCAAAAATGTGAAGTTGCTGTCTACAAAGGTTTTTTTAATTGGTGTGCGTGTTTAACACTTGCATCGCTTGGTGAACTAATTTGCATAATTTTTTGACTAACAAGCCTGGCTTTGCTCACTCAGTTCTGGTTAAAGCCACATAGAATCAGTTAGATATGGAGGGCATGTACCCTCCCTAGGTGAAGGAAAGAGCACAAGTGGCACACCACGCCTGCAAATAAATTGTCTCTTTGTTCATCGTAAACATCTAACTCTAGTATCAGATATTGGATGGAAATATATATAATTTATATAACATATTAAATTTCTGTTCTGGCTATCATTTGAGATACTGCTAGCAGACTGATACCACAGGCAGCATGCTTGCGTTTCACTCCAATAATTACAGCATTAAGTCAATTGAGAATATTCTATATATTTTTACTGATACCCTGCGCTACAGATCTTCCATTTTTCAGAGAGAAATAAAGCCACAAACAAATGAAGCTATTTATATAAGGGCAAAAAGCAAATCCAGACAGAGCATGGAACCAAAACAAACTTCTTGTGTATCTACAAAAATAAGAAGCAAGTTAGTTTAAATTTCACATTGCATGCAGTAGCCATACAAATGCAATTTCCCCATCAGTTTCAGTCAAAACACACAACATCAGTAATTCCTTATGCTAAAAATTGTGTATCTCTCAGGAAGTATTTCAGAGGGAAAGGAAAACAAATTAAAACACGCTCAATTCTAATTTGGGTTTTACTGATTAAAATTTTAAATGATCCTTCCAAAATAGGAACTAAACTGAATCATAACTTTAGCTAATAAAAAAAAACAATGAAAGTTCAGTTTTACAAGACAAATTAACACATATTAGAAAACAGATTTCACGTAAGTCAAAAGACACCAGAGAATAAAAAATTAATTTGAATGACTGGCAGTTAAGCTACAGCCAACACAAAAGCAGCTCAGAGCATTGTAATGTAGCAGTTTCTAGGAGGAAAAGCTTAATAAGCCACTGCAACATTACCCCAGCTGCAGAAGAAATACATTATGAACATCAGTTAAAACAGAGAGTGCTTGGACAAATCAGTGCGTCATTATAATGGAAGTAGCAGTATTGTTGTATATGTTGTTCCTGGTTAAAGCTTACTGCAGAACACAATACAGTCACAAATATTTAAGTATAAATTAAGCTGCTGACAGAACTATTTGTCCCCACTCTTTTAAAGCAGGATACAGACAATTTAACATTCCCTGCCAATACTACCATGCACTAGCTTTCCAGGAGAATGTGTGTTTACAGATGAACTCAGCAGCTGTAAATCCCACCCAATGAAGGTCAGCCCTAATCACCCTAACACAGAGAGAACTCCATTAGCAGAATGCAGAAGCTGCCCACATTTCCCAAGGCTTGATGAAAAGAAGGCTACAACACAGGGAAGCAAAACATAAATTGTTGTCTTCTAGGCACTGAATGCTCGCTGTATGTAGATGTTAGAGACTGGGATAAGAAGAATCTATTATTCATTACTGATTCTTTAGCTGCTGCACTCTCTTTACAAATTTATTTTTGTTATGTGACAGCGAAGGGAATGAACACTTTCTGAACATTAAGAATTTTCTACTTCCTTATTCACAACTGCTCAAAACAGCAAAGAACTGGGCCCACTTACAGTTTTATTATTTTATTTCAGTGTCTAAATTTAATAAATAAATTAAAGGATACACTGTGGGATACCAATGCGTACACATAAAGCATTACTGCATTTCATACATGGTACAGCACATGATCTTAGACTACATTACAAATCCATTCTGTCAGTAAGAGCAATATTATACATCCACTGTATTTTTTCTCATTCTGCAGGAAGATGACTGAACTAGTAACATTGATTTTCCCACTATCTAAATTATTTAAGGTATTCTTATTGAACCTCTGGAAACTGAATATTTGCGATGGAGTCCTGGATAAATTTAAACCAGCATTTTTAAACTTTATTCCACAGAAAGAGAATGGTGACCTGAAAGCATGGGAAGTAAGATGCATTTGTGTAAGCAAAACTGATGGCACTAATAAACATTAGTATTGAGTATCGTGGAAGATGCCTTGCCACCCTCCATATACAGGTAACATAGAGCCCAAATTTAATTTGTTCCTAAACTCCTGGAGAGCAGCAAATGTGTAGATTCCACACACTTGAAGAGCATCTGCAAAAGTCTTTGTGGAACCCTGACACTGCTTCCTATTAGTTTCTAACTAGAGAATAATCAGTGCTGTTGTTTGTTTTTTGCATTTGTGTATCTCTACAGAGGGCAATCTGTACTTTTTTATTTTTTAAACACATATTCTTCCAGAAATACTGCAGCTTAGCTTTATCTGGAGACAGAGTTGTCTTTTATTTTACCACGGATGCCCTTCAGCTACATATGCCAGTACAGTAGTCAAGATACAACCAATCCCACATGCCCCTGAGAGCAGTAATGACAAGGTGGTTATTTAAAAACCTCATCTTTTTAATTTTCTGAGTCTGTCCTCATAAAAGCTTAAATTTGACTTTCAAGCAGAAAAAAAGAAAGACCAGTCAACTGATGCTGTATAACTTCACCTCACGCTGGTTCTTATAGGAGACTGGACTCCCACTGTTACAGAATCCCAGAAGATCTTATAGAACAAATATACTTTTCAAAGTATGAATATTTACTTGGTAATTGATAAGGTGAGGGTTTTTGCACAGCCAGTGCTCCCCCCTTATTTTTTTTTTTTAATCACAGGTTACAGAAGCTTCACTTCTCATACAACTTCATGAGAAGTATTTATAAAACCAGTTCCCATGCCAGTTCCATGCTAGTGATTTTACAGAAAGAACAATGATGAGGAATAGGACATTACTGAACAATTTTGGTTTTAGCACCACACTTTGCTCTGTATATTATTCTCTCAAAAAAATCCCTAGACCAGTTCCTTCCATACACATCTTAAGCCTATAGAGCAAACAGATTTTATAATTTTTACCTTTCACCATCTTGCAAACTTTTCCTGAATGTTTCCTAAGACAAAAAAGCAAATTTCAATCTCCACCCCTATGCATTTATTTTTATTCCAATGCAACAAAAAAAATCTGCCTATCATTGTGTATCCAATCATGGCACAAGCGTTTTGCTTAAAACAGTTACATCTTTAATCACAGCTTACCACCTGAGGTTAAAGGCATGAAGTCACTTTATACAATACATATGTAAGCAAAAGAACACTGTTCTTTTTGTATAAGAACACCTGCAATGTTATCACATTTTTGCAAAAAAAAACAAAAAAAACCCCTGAGGTCCAAGACCGCTCATGAATTCCCACATGTTTACATCATCCTTTGTTGAAGAGTTGAAGCACTACCTCAGGAGAAGGTCCACATCCAACCCAGTCTCACAGGTCAGGTGACTATCCTAACCCCTTCACTGCTGACTGTTCTTAAACTCCTCTGAATTCATTATATTGTGAAGTCTTATTTTTATTCTGATGGAAGCCACAAAACTTCTGCAAACCTGAATGTGTTTTATGCATTCAAACCCTTGTTTTTTCTCACCACAATTTAGGGAGGCTATCATTATTAATGGGATGTACCACTACCTTTGTAAAAAACACTCTGGCATTTCTGCTTCGTAGAACTCAAAAGGTGTTAAGATATCACAGTAATTTGGTGTTAGTGTCCCCTCCTCTTAAACCATTCTGCATGCTGCAAATATCATCATGGAAAAAAAACTTAGTCTTCCTTCGCTTTTCCTCCTACTTGGAGAAAAAGTTAGACAGAACTTGCAGTGTTTCATACTCATACGCAGAAACTACTGGAATACTCCCTAGAGGAATCAATTACACTGTCATCTTAAAGTCAAGAAATGTAAGATCATTGTATCTTTCTTCATGAAAGATTACTGAATACGGGAGTCTGATAATTCTGCATTGAACAGGACTTCTTCAGCTTTCTACTGGTTCTGGAAGAGCACCCTTTTTAAGGGATAACACAGCAGAAGTCAACAAAAAATAGAACTGTTTAAAAAAAAAGACCCTTTGCTTTAAATATTTATGGTACAGGTTTGTTTTTATAAGCCAAACAGTATCATGCTTGCATGATGACAAGTGTGACACCCAAGGGCACGGCCATCAATTGAGAAGACTGCCACGAAATCTTACCTACACTCCCAAGCGGAGCTATCAGTGAGAGGAAAACAAAGCCATTATCAGCTGAAGAGAGAGGGGATGAGGGAGCACATTCCTGCACCTCTAGAGGAAATGACAAGAAAAGCACCAGTGAATGTAGCAGTGTACCAAGTCCTCACCCACTCTGGGGGATTCCTTGTCCAACACCCTCCCCCTTTCCACTCTTCACCAATTCTTCTACTGCTGGGATAACGCTGCTTAGAGACAGCAAGATGTAGTGGCTCAAAGTAAGACACTATTTTGTTACCAAAACATCTTGTTTACAAGTGCATGTATTCCCTGAACTCCTAATTCTGCTTTCCTTAAACATGAGGTTTTACTTAAATACTGCAACATATTTATTATCTCTGCTTTCAGCCTGAGTCCAAAACTGGACTCTGATTTTGCTTTGAGAAATTGCAGTTTTGCTGAAATTCCTGCCACATGGGAAATGTGCAAATTTAGTAACTCAGTATGATTTTTGGTTTTCAGACATTATTTCTCCACTTATTAGTTCCACTACATAAACTTCATTACTGAATGTTATTAGCTGCAAATAATGCTTTCATTCACATTTTAACAATAGTCCTTTCAGGCATGAACATGCACCTGTGCTGAGGAGGATGTTTTCAATTAATTCTGCAGAGGAGATACATTGCTCCACAAAAGTATCACTTCACCTCAAACACAAGGAATCCCAAATGGCTATCAGGCATGACCCGACAGCTAATTCACACATGCCGAGCAAGGCTCTTTTCTATCCTCTTTCTTTTCCCTGCCTGCTTCCCTCCACCCTTCCAATCAAATTAAGGTGTCAAAGCCAAGAGGATACTGGCAAGAATCAAAAAAAAGCAAATCAAAGATACAGCAAATTGGTGAAGTAACTTAGTACTCTGAAAGATGATGAAGAAAGATCCAGATCTTCAGAGCTTTCTTTTCTGGCTGCTCAGATGAATGCACATCATGACGGTGAATCAGTACTAGAAGACTTGCCACTAGAGGGATCACTAGATCCACCTTCATAATCATCATTTTCCAATTCCACCATGCTTTTCTACCATTCAAACTGCTTACTTTCTTAAAATAACCGGAGGTGAAAAAAAAGAAGACAAATACAGCCTCATGTAGAGCTTTCATTATTCAGTAGCAGAAACCTCTTATTATGAGGTAGATTTCATTGTCAGCATTAGAGATACATTAAAAAGTATTTAGGAAAACAATCTATTACTGTAGAATTCAAAGAAGAAATTATTATGACTTTCACTTACTTTCAAACTCATAGGCTTGAACGCACCATTTCAAGGTGAAATTCTAATTTCTACCCTTTTCTATTTTTTCCAAGGTTTCCATTTGCTTATGTACATAACAGAAATTACTGTAATACACATTCTGCATTCTACACAGATTTTAAAGAGACGTGAATTTATTCAAGACAATTTTAGAAATACTACAGTGATCAAATTAAAACTTGAGTATAGTTCTCCAAAAAAAGTTATAAATTAACATGAAAATAATTAACAGATCTGTCATTTTTATAAAATCCAATTTTCTAAAACCCCAGTGTTTCTATTTAGCCAGCTATCAAGAAGCAGCATGCATTCAACCAGCCTACAGCATTTAAAACTCCAGAGCTAGAGACAGACTCCCAGCCTGTGACTCCAGACACAGCTCAGGCAGGATGGATCCCGCGGGCTGCAGAGCACTGGCTGTGGCTGCCCTCTGCTGCCAGTAAATCCCACACAGCCCTGCTGGGATGTGCATCCCTGACACTCACTTTCTCTTCACATACTGTCTGACTTTAGCTGCAGATGGACTGCTGGAATAACCTTCTCATGGAGCTGTTTTTCAGAGCTAAACAGAAACGAACTATTACTGTTCCAGCCCTTCCTTCTGCTCTGCTGGCCTTAATCTACTTGTTCTGGTTAAAACCTTGAACTTTTCAGCTCCAGCCATAATTTTAACTCCTTGAGCCTAGAGCACTTTTCAACTAAATTAATTCCCCTATAATATCACTGGGTAACACCACCTCAAGGATGTCCTGCTACCTCCCTTGCAGCTCTCCCCAGGAGCTTACAAGAATATCACCAGTATCAAGCTCAAGCGCAGGGGAAAACGAGTGTCAAAAACAAATAACACATAATTTGTTTTGGTACTGAATTTCTGAAACCTTTACAAGGTCTAGCCAGGAAAACATAGTTACTTTACACTTTCTTCAGATGCTTGAGCCTGGGCTCTTTTTGTTTTTAATTCCCCCCCCCCCCCCCTTTTTTTTTTTTTAAACTATGTGGGCTAAATATTTAGTTTCTCCACATAAAAGCAAAAATTCTCACATACCTATTCCATCAGTCTTTAAGCAAGTGGCAATAGGTGGGAATGCTGCTTCTGAGCCACCTTGCTTTTAGAGAATCCTCTTTGTAATTCATCTGCCTGCATGACTTTCCTAGCAAACTTCCCAAAAAAATACAAAATTACAAGTAATACACATGCTCCCAGAACTCCTTGTTACCTTTATGAACAAAGACAGGCAGAAGGGATGTCTTTTCCAGAAAGGAAACCCCATGGCACTAAGGTGACCCAAGCTAGCCAGCTGTTGCTGCCTGCATTGACACAGTATTGATTTGGCCTATAAACTGGGAAAGTTATTAAATAACAACTAATTCCATTAAGACACTTTCACTTAGGGAGCTAATCCAAATCCAAGAAATGCTTTCTGGTATTGGATGTCATGTGAAGTTTGAGGTTTAATTTCTCAGAAGGTAAACAGGTAAAACCAGCACCTTCCTGCACATTTTCAGCGACAGAAAACCAAATCCTTACAAAACAGGCCAATAAAATAGGATTATCTTCTGCTTACTTGAAAGGTGTACTTCCTGATCAAAGACTATCACCAGCATCATACACACCCGGACTTCCTTTATCCTGTCTTAATTCTTTAATCACGAGTCCTTCAACAGCACTTTTAAGAAATCCTCCTCCAGTTCTGCAAGTTTCAACAGCTTCGATAAATACTAAATACTTAAAGCTACTGGTCTAATCAGAGAAGTTCTCATTATACTCCAACCCCACATCAGTCCAAGTTCAAGATGGTTTTGAACAAGCCAACAGGTCATATACACAACATTAGCTAAGGAGCAGATCAGTGCAGTTACACAAGAGACAGGGACTCACTGCAAAAATGAATTCTGAAGTGGAACCATAACAGCCCATGGACTGGAACACACCTTCCAATAGAGAACAGGGCTACGTTTTAACAACTAAGATGAATCATGTCCGAGCTTTTAAACTTTGCCATAATAAGTAATCCAAGTTATTTCAGATGTGCATATGGATATCTGAAATACAAAAGCACTCAACTAAGCCATGGGCTG
This sequence comes from Corvus hawaiiensis, assembly GCF_020740725.1. Lineage (NCBI taxonomy): Eukaryota > Metazoa > Chordata > Aves > Passeriformes > Corvidae > Corvus > Corvus hawaiiensis. The sequence goes on along the minus strand of NC_063219.1, from coordinate 21,365,535 downwards.
TTTCAAAGCTCACCTATTCTGTAACAATTAGATCCATTTGAGAAGGCACAAAATCCAACCTCACAAACAACCACACCAATAGTAAAAGCACCCTGTGAAAGAAAAGATGGACAAACCCATATACTGCATGAAGTTCCTTGCATCTAATGGCACAACTACGTGCTGGCAAAAACACTAACCTATCTTCTTCCTTTATTTGAAACGTTAAAATAAAGCTGGTGCAACTGCATGTTTCTGCCCCTTAAAACACTTTCCAATTCTACTACCCACTAATGCCGGCACTGCATTCTGATTATGTGAATTTCTGTCAAATTTACATTTTCGGAAAAAATGCTTTCATTAAATTTCCCTTCCAACAACTTCTTGAAAATAAAAAAATCACCTGACGTGTTGGGGTCTCCCTCCCCACCATGTGGTCCTGGGAGAGGGGCCCTGGGGGGGAGACATGGGGTTTCCCTACTCCCTGGTCAGCCTCGTTCCCCATCGGTTGTTTTGTGTTCCCCCGTGTGGGCAAGGACCCTCGGGTCCCGTGACTGAGCAGTTCCTCAGCAGAGCCCCGGCCATGCGGCTGGAGAAACAAACATCTCTCTGAAATCAAGAGATCGGTCCATAGATATTTCTTTTCCACGGGCCTCGTTGTCTGATACATGTGTTGCAGTATCCCCACTATAACAGACATGGTCTGAGTGGCAATTTTTCCTTTTTTTTTCAGTAATATTCAACCATATAAACACAGTTCCACTATTTATATTTTTAAATTTGTAGCAATGTTCTGGATAAACTGAACAATTAATCCTCTGCAATGGAGGGCCCTCCCTCACACAAAGCCTTGCCAAACACATATTTATAGTTCAGCTGCTGCTTTCCAGAAAAAGGGTTCCAGTATAGCACGTGTGTTATACGTTAACGTTATTTAAATAAGCTTTTTTTTACGTGCAAAGAAAAATTAATATACAATTATATTAACAATCTGAGCTCAAGATCATGTTGCTCTTTGTTTTTCAACTCAGCTGGAGTCCAGCTGTACTAACATACATCACTGGTAGGATCTATCTACCAGATGAAATCCATTACTGAAGCAAGGAAATGATGCACTAGTATATCTTGCTGAGATGCAATCATGCTGTTATAGCTGTCCAGGAAATCTGTGATAAAATGATATTTTTCTCATTAAATACACGGGACTGATGATTTCTTATATAATGAAACATGACCATCACCTTAAAATAGCTGTACTGAGGAGCTAGAATTCCAACCCATCCATAAGGGCATTTTTAGTGAAGTATAATAAAAACTGGTATCACTCACACTAATCATCATTTCATGCTGTCACAGGTTTTTCCCTCTAATGTAAAACTCTCAGCTATAAAAAAAGCTTTTATTCAGAGCACAATGCAATACTACCATTCCAAAAATAGAATTTAAGCCCAATTATTGCTTAGGTGTTTTTGTTTACTAGCAGCACTTCAGACAGCAATAAAATGAAATGCAGATACATGTTTTTCCCTGTTGACTTTGTAGAAGTGGCAGTCATGCAGGAGATTTTAAAAATTAAAAAAATAGGATTATAAAACCATAAAATTGACCCAGGGCCTTTAGGCATACAGAGTACTTACAGTTATAATTAATTTTTTAGTGTGACAAGATTTGAAAACTGACGGTAGAACTCTAAAAGCTGTTTCAAATTTCAAATTGCTCTATTCCAATACAGCAATCCTAATCACAAATGGAACAACTTAGTGTTCAGTTCAAATTAAAACTGCTTCAGCACGTGTTAATAAATAGTATATGTAAACTCTCGGTGAGCTGTTTTATGCCAGCAGTGCACACGGCTCTCATCCAAGCAGCACAGGGCAGGCTGCTCTGCCACCACACCATCTAACCAGGCAGAGGCACGGGCTGTCAGGGCTCCTACATTTATATCCATGACAAAAGTGTGGCTTCAGAGCACGTCCCTGCTTACCAAACCACACTGAGCTTGGACCATTCATCACAGCCTTCTCCCCAGCTCTTCTTGACACCAGCAACGCTCCCACAGGTGAGCAGTCCCATTAGTGAAATCCACAATTGCCAGTAAGAAGTTGCACGGTGTAACACTCACTCCTGTGGGTCAGCACCAATATACATCTAACCAGGTCCTGCACAGGAAGAGGCAGGACATGCTCCTCCTGGATGAGTGGTTCAGCATTATCCTTGATTACTAGGCTAGGGCAAGCAAGAAGGACATCATTTAAAATTTAGCAGAATCAAAAGCAAATGAAAAAATGGAACAGGGGGAACATGTGCACAAACAGCTTACAATTCTAATGTCAGACAGTATTTTAAACACACAGTGAAGACATTGCTTAATTATCAAATTGGGGCTTAAAGCAGGCCACATCTTTACAGCACCAAATGTTCTCCTCACACATACAAGACCCATGGACCTGCTCTTAGGATTTCACAAACAGACCCAAACTCATATTTAGAAAAAAATAGTCAACTATAAACTTTAAAGGCAGAAGCAAAACATGGGAACACTGTGTCAAGAGAGAAGAATTTAGAGTTAAAACTAAACTGAGGCAGGAGTTCTGGGCAACAAGGCAAAGCAATTATACAAGTGGTAAATGGAAGAAAAATTAGATTACCAGAGGGCAGATCTGACATCTGTACTAGCAGTGGTGCTACAGATCATTAGTCATAGGCATTTTACACCAAGTGCTACAGAAGATAATTTAAGCAGTGATGACACCAGCTCCTTCCTATCTATTGCCCCAGTGACATTAGTTTTTCAATTACAGGGGTTACTTCTTCCAAGAGCAACCTCTTAGACATTTTACATGTTAATGTTTAAGCAACCAAACTCGACTTACACAAGCTTTTTAAACAAAACCCCAGAGTTTTATTATTAAAGTACATTTATATTTTATGGTGTCTTAAAACAGCAGCTACATGCAAAGTTCTAACAAGTCAATTAAACTTTAAATCCCCAATGAATTTTAATATTGTGTTCTTCTAAAATATAAATAATTTAGCATTTTCAGTAGCTAAAAACCAAATACTTCTTCCATTTATGATGTAATTAAAGACATATTAATTTGTCTCCACCACTGTATAGCTTTGATTTCTTAAAATTCACACCTCTTTCAAATTAAAAAGAACTGTCAAAAAAGTCATTCAGAAAATTATTTCTGGTGGTGTACAGGAGGCTATCATACATTCCCTTCACAATTCCAAGTGCTATGTTATCCAAATAAATAAGTATACCTGCGTGCATGCAGAAGTTAACACACAGTATCTAAAGCTGACCCGAGGATACAGCTGGGACACGAAACCTCAGGAGCCACACACTCTGGCAGAAGCCTGGCTGGTACCAGCACATGCCTAAATCACTCCTGCACACCAGAGGTGTAAACTGAAAACCAGAGCATGGTTTTCTCCAGCTGGATCATTTTTTACGTGGGCATTGCTGCCACCACACGGCCAAACCCTGAACTCCTCCTCCGCCTCTCGCAGGGGCGAACCTGCTCAGCACAAGAGCCCTGCCACAAACCCTCTCAGTACCCCTTCCTTCTCCAGCCTCTTAGAGCCCACCGTCAACAAGTTTCCAAAATTTGAAGGAACTTGGAGCACTCAGATCTTGCTGTCTCTTCCAAGTATGAGCCAGCAGCTGTCAGAACATTTCAGTGTTGTAGAATTACACCAAACCAATACTCCGAAAGACAACAGAAAATCGTACAAGTGATGGTCCGGGTAGCTGCAGCCTAACTGATGTGCCAACAAAGGCTCAAACACCTCCTTTGCTGAAATACCCTCCTCAAAATATCCCCCCAGAAAGCCTGCTTTTAGAAGGCTGGATTCAGCATACTACTCTGTCACCTGCAGAGGCTCAGGAGTCTCCGAGCAGGTACCTCATACTGAAGAGACATGGTGTGTGAAATCACGACAGAAAAGAAAAAGGGAGGTCCATAATTTTTCACACACAACAAACAGGAGTCTACATTCATTCCTGTTTCTTAGCTCTTCTGAACTGCTTCATATTTAAAGGTTTTACAATACTTACCTGTTAGGAGTTAATATTTTTGTATTCTGCTGCACATGACTTGGTAAGCTCATTTATACAAGTGACAAAGGCACCACAGAAATACCAGCATATGCCACAGCTGTGGGTTTAATTCTGTCACCCATGGACTAAGGCTCCACTGGTCTGAAAAATTCAGCAGCACTCCTGCGAAGTTTCGACCTGACTTTTTGGGAATAATATTTGAAACAATCCAAAGAACCAGGCAGTTGTCAATAAATACCATTTATAGTATCTTCACCCTTTCTCTAGGTGATCAATGAAGATATGAATTCTGCAGTTTATGAACCTATATGTTTGCAGGCCACCTTTTTTCCCCACAACTACTTCACCTGCAGCTTTCTAAGAGGAAGTGAGAAAAAAATCGTATCAAGTATGACGAACGTCATGTATCATTTTGACAAGGCCAGAAAGGAGGTCAAAATGCCTCAGGGCTTCCTAGAGAAAGCAAGGCTGCAGAAAACATTCATTCAACATTCACTATCTCTGAATATTACATTAAAAGAATGGCTTAGTCAGCCAACTAAAAATGTAAGGCAATTGAGGAGTCCCTGCTTTCTCCTCCACACCAGTCAAGAATAATATGTGAATGCACTCACCTTTTTTGCTCTTTGTGCTATATTGGGTGTTCTAGTGAGAAGCTTTTCAATCAGGTATTCTCTATTCTGCAAAACCAACATTTGTTAAATTAAAAATCATTACAAAGAAAGAAGAAATTTCACATAGGTTTTAAGGCAGAGCAAAATTTACTCATAGGGTTAAACGTTTTACCTTGGCTTTCTGGAAAAATTTGCATTTTAATAGTTCTGCTGCTGTGGGCCTGAAAGATCAATAATAAATTAGAACAGAAAACAAAGACCCCTCTCAGTGAATACAGTACAAGACGTTAGTTAAACAGTACGTCTCTAATACTTTTGAATTAGTACTGTATGAATGGGGAATGAATGATCATAGCTACAGAATTAATTCACACGAACTCAATTACCACACATGAAAAAAATTAAGCCTCTCTATGGCAAAAATACCAAAAGAGAGAGGAAAAAAGTCTCTTAAGCTGTCAATTTCCCCCCCTTTTTTGTTCAACACAAATGCATTTAACCTTAAAAAAAAACAAATAAGACAAACAAAAAAAACCCCCACAAAAAAAGTCAGGTATTGTTTTCTTCCCCAAATGACTCTACAAATACAACTAAAACTTTGCTCCACAGCAATAAAAGCATAATTACATTTTCCAAACAGCAGCATCAGTACCTCCTATGGGCATTCTTTTACTTGACTGATGTCAGCAGGTATTCACAACAAACTATACTGACACTATTAACATGATGCATAAACCAAAGAGGGTCATCAGGATCATCTTCCACTCAAACACACAAATACAAATCAAAGCAACAGCTGTAAGGTAAAAACTGGCACACTTCATTTTTACTTTCAGTTCTGTTTAAGTCTGTTTCAGCATTACCAAGAGATAACCACAATCTCACAGCTACCAAAGTGATTCCAACAGCAGGTTTTGTCTCCCTAGCTGCAGGGATCCAAAAAGCTACTTATTTAGCCAAAGCCAGACTCTGGTACTGAAGCAGACTCTGGAGAGAAAGCAATGCATCTCTTGGAATGAGGTAAAATCATCCATCATTTCCATTAGGAGCCCATACCACCATCCAGGACTAATTTTGACACAGCTAAATTTAGGGAAGTCAAAATCTTCAAGATTCATAATTTCTAAATAAGCAGATGCAACATCTGCTCTAGTTTTCCATTTGAATTCCAGCAAGAGATTGAATATAGCACAAACAAGGTAAGACACTGAGAAAACTTCCATTTGGAAAAATCTCAATCTCTAACAAGCCCCAAAATCTGACCTAGTTTATATCTTCAAGGACAGATCTGAAAAGTAAGTGAGCAGAAGAGGAGTAGTAAATAGTCTGTACATATATATCAGCTCACTCCTGCAAGAAATAATGAAACAACTCTTGACATTAACAAAAAGAATTCAATTTAGACACAGACAGTAGGTTCCATAGAGCATGTATTTTTCTTCACCTCCAAAGTACCAAGCTCTACAATAAAGGAGTTCTGATTAGTGGTTCTGTGGAGACCACCAGGCTCAGTAGTAATTCAGACATGTATCTTGGATGAGCAAAAAGGAAGGGAAACTATTAAAAAGAAAAATCAGCTTCTGTGTCAAAGTTTTAAAGTTCTCAAAGTACAGTACCATCACATCTCATAACATGGCTATGCACACTTAAAAGCTACATTTTAGTAAAGTTTTATCCAAACTAGTGTTCTCCATTCCTCTACCATTAATTATGCCAGACACTTCTGAACTGGTCTGGACATGCTTTCTGGCCCTGTTTTTCCATACAAGCTGTGGCAATGAATTGCAGCTGAGGACTGTGAGCAGCATCCTTGGCACTGGAGAGAAACACCCACACACAAATCCCCAAAAGAAAAACATCATAGTCTCAGACAACAGCAGTGCAATGCCAGTCCTAGAATTTGCCACAAAGAGCAAGGACTTCTCCCACAACTGACATGACAGCTACTGGAGGGATCTCTGTGCAAAATTACATCCTGGCTTGTGAGAAATGTGAAAAATAGTGATGATCCCCTCCATATAAAAATAATTGCTCTATACCAGTACAGAGTAACTGGCACACACATCTAAGCATCTATCTGCTAGCCTAATTGTTCAATTCAAGGCAATCCTGAGTATGAATATATTGCATGTGTTTTAATAAATGTATAAACTCAAATAAGTACCTTAAAAACTAATGTTTCAACACTGATGCCTTTACTGCACGTCAGGTAACTCAGCATCATGTATTCAAGGAGACAAGAAAAACTCCTTTTATTTACTTCTCATTACGTCATACCAATTTAATCTTGCCCTGAAAATTTCTGGATAATGGAAACTAAAAGAAGCTTGTTTATCAAGAGCTCGATTATCCATTATTATTATTCATTCCTATGTGTAAGCAGCCAAACTGCAATACTAAGCTTAAAAGCATCAGGACTTGCTACTAAGACCAACAAGGGTAAAGGGTTTGAGAATCTGAAAGCAGTAAACAAATGATCTTCGAGTGAAATAAAAATTTTCAAGTATTTAAAGAATAAAGATGTTGCCACAATCTTTTTTCTTAATTATACTGGTTCTCTAGCATTCCTGCTGTCACTTTTTCAATTTGGCTCCCTACAACCACATCCTGGACTTAGGCTAGTATTACCTCAGGAAGTATACACCATAAACGACACATACAATCAGGATTGCTCTCTCAGAAAAATCTTTCCCCAGAAATACTCTGAAACTCTAGAAAACAGTGATATACTAAATACCTTAGGAATTAATGTTAATTAAAATGTGCTTCCTAGAACTCTTCAGAAAAAAAAGCCTAAAAAAATGGGTCTGCATAAAAATGAATAAATAAATTAATCACTCAGGGAACCTGGGACCTCAACAATGGTTTTAGAATAGATGTTTAATACTTTCGTCATCTTGGCTATTCAAAAAACATAGCAAGAAAGAACAAACAGCGAAGATACCATGACATGCAATTCCCTACATAAGCATGAGGAAAACCCAACAAGCTTGAAGGCCCTAACTTTACAGTAAAAAAATAAACACATCTTAGTAAGTAATTTTCTCTGGAAATATCCCAGTTAAAAGCAACAATAAGTTTATGTCACAAAATGAGAAAAATCAACATAAAATTATTTATTTTTAATTTCTTTTAAAGGCCAAGAGAATGATATATTTGGTTACCAACAGTTCTGCTGATCAATCTGAACAGTCTTGTTAGACTTGTGCACAGTATCAAGATTTATATCTTGCTTCAGATGAGAAATTAAGATGTAGAGCAAGGACTTTTGTTTGATCGGAGTTCAGTTCAATACTGTGTTTAAGTATAAACATATTAAGTTAATCAGAAGAAGTAAACTTAAAGAACAGTTAAGAGGCAATTTCTTCTCCTCAGATGGAGGTGACTGAAGGCTGCCGTTTACAAAATTCAAATCACACATTTAAAGATTATGTCTTAACTGTAACTTAAAAGTAGTCCGTATATTTTTAAAAATAATTCCATTTTACATGGCAATAGTGACCTACCTTTTGGAAGGATCTTTTTGAAGGCATAAAGAGATTAGTTTTCTAAAGGATTTGCCATACTTTTTCATCATCTCCTTGTCCTCTACACCTGTCTCTAAAGTGGGAGGGTCATTTTGAAGCGTTAGCATTAACACCTAAAATAAACCCAAAAATGAGGTGTGAACAAAAGCAATCTGAAATGTAGAAATTAGAAGAGAAAAAATACTACACAGAATACATCTATTTAGATACCCTAAGTTGCTATTGAAAATGAAGTAGTACTAACTACTAGCAGCATTAATAATAGAGCTAACAGCATTAAGTAATACAAAGTGACTGTTACTTTCATAGGAGGGTATTTGTGATAAGGTGCTGCTCCTGTTGCTAACTCAATGGCTGTTATCCCAAAACTCCACATATCGGCCTTGAAGTCATAACCTCGCACCTGAAACAGAATCAGAAAGGAAAACCAAAGTGGTAATGTCTCAAGTTCCAAAATTAAAAGACAAAATGTTTTAAATTTTTTATTGGCATTAGAAATACCTGCTCCATTACTTCAGGTGCCATCCAACAGGGAGTACCAACAAATGTTTTTCTTACTTTGTTACGAGTAACATCACCTCCAGTTGCTAAAAATGCACTAACACCAAAATCTGGGAAAGAGGAGGAAAGTTGAAATCTGTTAAACTACCAATAACAAAGCAAAAGTTTTACATTTTAGAAATTAAGTCAGCTCCTAAAGGTATACTTATAGAAACTCTCCATTGTAGAGCTGACCTTTGCTGCACAACAAACTGTTCATGAAATCCTATGGAATAGATGGTATAGTTTTATCACCTCACAAAAACATCCTCGAGTTTAACCTCTCAGTATGTGCCTTCCTGAGTAAGGTTGCAAAGGACTCCAGTACATATGTCACTTAAGGTTTTCAAATATGCACTTTGTGCCAAGGTTTGTATCTGCTGTTGTTCAAACACAAGGAGCTTCTTCTGCATAGCAACTAAATATGAACATGATTTGAACAAGAGGGAACATAGTATGTAATTTAAATTCTTACAGGAATTTGACAAATCAAAGACAATCAGCAAAGTCATCAATAATATGTATTTAATAGTAGATCAGGACATGAATAGCTTTTTCCAAATTCTAAAATAGAAGGGGGAGAAAAAAAAAGCTCAGTGTTCTGGTAACTCATTACTACATCAGCGATGGCTGTAGGGGAGAGGTAGGTGTGTAAGTGGAAGAAAAAGCAGGTTCCCAATGTATGCAGAAATACTGTCAATTTTTAATGGAGCTATATGTATTTTCAACTGTACTATTTACAATCCAGTTATACTGATACAGAGTAGTTTACTATAGACTTCAATTTATTTCCTACTGCTTTCCTATTGTTACCTGATTTTAAGGCTGAAAAAAAAAGCCCTCCAGTAACTACAGAAAAATGTAGTTTTATCATTATTTGACACTGGCATATTAAAGCCCTTAAAATACATGTTTACATGGTACTTTGAAAGCATCATTTATACAAAAATTACAAGTTCTGTCTACAGTCATTTTTATTAGCGAGGGCTTTCAGTGCTCTGTCACCCACTATAGACTGTGGAAGGCCTGGCACTGTGCTGGGGGAACAGGCAGGTATCACCACCTGCTCCCTCTGTTTTCCAGATAATCTGATACCATTCTGAGAGATGGGATATGAGCCTTGCTCTTAGGAGGCCAAATAATCTTATTCTTACAGACTACAGCTCAAGAAGCACATTAAGGCACTCACAGGACACTGAAGATGCTAAACTGCATCCAACAGACAGCACTGCCAGACAAATGGCAGATATGCCAAAAATAATTCCCAGCGAGATATATCTCATGCATCTCAGTGACTAGTTAACTTATAGTCAAAGTCCTTATGAAGGGCAGTATACACAGATTGTTGGATCCCCAAGAACTATTACAACTACTTGCAGAAAAAAAAATGAAATCAACAGAAATATCAGTTTCTACTATTTGCAAGCTGTTTAAAGTTCATGGGTGGATCACATGGAAACACTACGAGGACATCAGAAAGTTCCCTTATATATTTGATGGGACACAGAGAAATACTGAATAATTTCTGAGTCAAGTATCATTAATCAAGAATCCTGAAATCTGAAACTGGGTAACTTGTGGCTACAGCACCCCAAAAGGAATAGTTAAAAGCCAACAGAAAAACTTCTGCCTTTGATATCAGTTGGTCCAGCTTGCAATTACCTTTTTCTTTTATTTATCCATTACTCTACCACCAACATTACCTGCTATTTGTACAGAGCCATCCTCACCCAGAAGAATGTTGCCAGCCTTCAAATCTCTACAATGTACAAACGGGGGTTAGCATGAAAGTGCCTACTGCACATTTTATGCAAACAAATAAATACTGTACACTTGAATAGTTTCAAAAGACAGCATATTCAGATTTAAACCAGAAAAAGGAAGCTGAAGCGCAAAATATAACTGAATAACATTAAAACAGAATGCAGAACTCAAACTCACAAATTTTCAGGTATAAAAAGACCAGAATTCAGCTTTAGCATAAAATGAGCAGAATTCAGGGATAGTTTTTAAGAAAATAGGTATTTAGGTCCAAAGTCTGTTTTACCACCTTTTACAAATATATTCTCACAAACTGAAAGCTTCCAGAGCTTTAAACAAAGAAGTAATGCTTTTTCACATCCAAGTGCACCACTAATAAAGAAGAAAGTTGAAAAAAAATTCTCCTCTTTGATCTCTTCAGAGAAGAGACCTATCTTCAAGAAAGGTAAATGCACTGTACATTTCTACCCAATTAAGCTGTTAAAGCTCAGGAATCGCAGCCATATTTTGCTATAGGGTATAGTGATGAAATGTTACTTGGCATTGAATGTGTTCAAAATTTAGTATGTGCTTAAGAGTTAACAATATCCATTTAACACACTCTTCACATGTAATGTTCAGAAGAAAACTTTGTGGTTGTTTTGGTTTGGTTTGTTTGTTTTTTTTTAATAGAAACATGTACCCCATTCTTAATGCACATTTTAATACTCTCATACAGAATCTATCATAACAAGACTTGAGAAAATTAATCTTTCCAAGTTTTATTGAATTTACATTACTACTGCAAGGTAACATAACCTGTTTCCTCATATATAAATACAAGATACATATATATATAAGCATATAAAAAAGAATGTACTGAAACAACAGAACAAGATCCCTGAATAATTCTGAAAACATCTCCAACTAACAAATGCCACCTGACACAGTATTCCGTGAACTGTACCACAGCATTCACCCATAATGTACATAGGAAGTTGAAGGCACAGTTTTCAACTTCAACAGGACTTCTGCCCAGTTTAAAAAAGGAGAAATTTCAGATGTATCATACAGATCTCTCTTTTTATCTTAAGGTACTTTAAGAATAGACAAGGGGAATTCACAAATCTGACCTCAAAGAGTCCTGTTATCCTTAAAATCTCATGAATGTGCCCTTCACAACAATAGCATCTTAACAGAATACTGTGAATTAAGATCTGAGGCAGATCTTTGGAATTCCAGACCAGAAGTCAAAATAACTGTACTTTATTTATCCATTTATCTCAATTTTCTCTCTGCAAAAGGAGGAAACAGCTCTTGCTTTACATCAGTGACAGTTCGTTTATGAGATATAAGAAGTACACATAAAAAACAGTTACTGTGCTACATCTGTACCACCTCCATTCTGAGAGTCCTATCTGCAGCAAACCTGGTTTTAGGATAAAAGAAACAGAGCTTGAAACAGCTTGAAACAGAGAATCCACTGCAGGCACATTCCTTAGAAGAAAAATTCACCTCAATAAAATTAATAGGAAGGTCAGAACACACTTCCAACAATGAAACAGTGGGAACAACCTCTGAGTTCCTACAGTAGATATGTACAGACCACCCCAAGGGATCCGCACAATTTACATGGAGGAAGTCAGTGGAGAGAGAATATACAGAAGACAGCAATCATTAGATGCATATACACTAAGATGCAGTTCCACAGTACCAATCCCAGCTTCACATGTGGTCATAAAAAAAGGTCTGTAGAGTTGTGATAGGTATTTACTGACTACCAGGAAAAAAAATCATTTCGCATTTTGATAGGAGTCCCCAAGCACCCAAGATTACAGGTTTACTGTGCAACACAATAACCAAGTCACAAAACATATCCCATAAACTAGAAGCAGATTAGGTAGCTGGAGCACCAGCAGGAACAGGACTACAGACCACAGTTCTGGCATGCTTATCACAGCACAAAGCTATCCAAACTAGAAAAGAGAGATAGGATAAAGACCCAGGCAAATAGTAAATATTAGTGACAAACTGCAACCAAGATTACAGCATCTGCTCAAGCACTTGATAATTCCTGATTACACTTACGGTATGTGAAAGAGGCAATACAACTTGCTTAGCCAAGCCACTGCAGCTGACCAGAATCAACAAGCTACAGTCAGTTTTGAAAATGCTTTTCACTATGTACATGCTCCTACCTGTGAATTTGCCCATTCCTGTGTAGATAGTCTAAGCCCTCCAAAACTTCTTTAAGAATTGTTGCTATTATGGGTTCTTCAAGCACACCATTTTTGTGCTCTCCTCTGTTGACAATATACTTTATTATATCAAGCATTGAACCTGTATTACAGATCCAGGAAAGAAAAAAAGTATATACAAAGCATTATCACATCAGATTCTTTAGAAAGCTGTATTTCTTCATCCTTTCTACGCTACTGCAATTTAAATCTTTGCATGTATGTGTAAATGCTTCATGTAACTAGCTCTTAGAATAAAGCACACCACTAACCCATCCAAACGAGATACAGAGCACTGCTTTTTGTCAAAAATACTGAAACACTTAATGATCCATTAGAAAGATCTGCTAACAGCTTGCCAAGCAACCACTTATTAAAAATTCAGGAGTACCCCATATTTGAACAGATATGTACTGCAAAGATCTTGGTTTATTATCCAGTTTAGATTACGGTTCATGTGTTCACGATGCAAACACGCAGCTGCAGGTTTGGAAGGAGACAAATGCAAACAAATGATAACATTCCCAGTGACACACAGTTTGACACTGAACTTCAGTTATTATACATTTCAAGGCATTTAATGGAAGCATTTTGTTTTTATCCAGGCATTATTCAACAGCTCACAGTACATTTCTGTCATGAATCACTAGTTTCTCTCATGCTCTGGGCTCGCTATTGCTTGAACTGACCAATTCAACCAAATGCGACACAAGTGTTACGAGCACTTCCCATCCTTGTTTTCCAGCATCATAGTGAAGCAGCCTGCTGCCATCAAGACTAATCTTGAACAACATCGTGTAACAACCAGGACCATCACACCTTATTTTGGAGCCTCTCTTTTCTAAACTACAAGCACATTAAGCTCAGCCCCCTTTTTCCCTCTTCCAGAACTAAATAAGAATTTTATACCATTAACCATCATCATAAAAAAATGCAATGAGTGTTTGGTTAGCTTAAGCAATAAAAAGGATGCAATACGTGTAATACTTGGCCCAGGATGAATCTTGCTTGAATAAGGAATGAGTAATACTCATTATGAAATCAGAAATACATGCATTTTTATAAAAATACAGGGGATCCTAGAGAAACTCCATAAAAGATCAGATTGACAGAATTGACTTAATTCCAATCAGTTTTCCCTATACAGCCTTAATAGAGAATTTTGATATACTGATTCTGAATGAAAATTTAATTCTGTTTATGTAACTACTGTATTTCAGTAATTCTTAGCCTGTCCTATGAATACAGATATACAAACTTTGTAAAGTTGCACATTCCTGCTTAACATGCCTACATCTCGAGATTCATCCTATGTAGTGTCTACCCCTTCTCATTAGTTAGTTTAGATCAATGAACTCAAAGGTAATACATTAGGGAAAAAATCCTACAATTGCCTTTCATCTAAACAAGTAAAACCAGTAACTTACCCCCGCTTAATAGCTTCATAACCAGCCAAAGTTCATCCTTCACCACAAAAGATGTGTAATAGGTCACCACATTAGGGTGATTGCACTGACTCATTGCTTGAATTTCTTTCTGTAAGAAATACAAAGCCCAACACAACAGAGCCAGCTATCAGTTTTGCTAATATAAAGTTTAATTTCCAAAGTGAAATACTGTAACAGAACTAAAGTATGTACAGAGTATGCACCAAGGCATTAAAACATTTTAATTTACCTAAAGATCTGCATGCAAGAAAAAGCATTATTGCTAAGAACACGAGGGAAGTTTGGCCAGGAGATTCAGGCATAGCTACACCACTTTTCTTCTGAGAACAGCAAAGAAATTACTGACTGTTAAAGTCTCAAATTCACAGTAAGCAATGAAGAATGAGTAGTGTCCAAGAGCTGACAGTGTGGGTACAGACTGGACAACAAAATGCAAGGCGAGATCAAAATCTACTGCATTTTCTGTTGAAAGGGGATATGAGAAGTACCATGGGAACAGGTAGGAAAGGAGGAAGGAAGCTGTCGGACAAAGGACACAGCACCTGTGGCTCAGCTACTGTGAGATGGACAGGTGGACACAGAGCCACGCAATCAAACAGAAGTGGAGAAAAAGCAGTATTACAGACCAAAAGTCATAGGAAACAATTGACTAGAGGAACACACAGTCACCAACAGATGCACAACATGGCACTACCAAGTAACACCATCTATGACATGCCACAGCTGTACACATTAAGAATGACTGCCTTGTATCTGTTAATTCAAGCAGAGTCCTTTTTGTATTCACTCTTTCACATAACTGCTCTGCAACACCTTTCCAGCCGCTCTCATTCTTCTGCCAATCCTTTACATAGAAGCATGAGGCCTCTTCTGTACCAGAGGGTTTGGCCTCAGACCAACTGAAGCTGCCACAACCATACTTCTCCCTGAAGAAGAGGCCCAATCCATCCCCGGTGCTAGAGGACATGCTCCTGGAGGGTGAGCCAGTGCAGAAGCCACTCCAGGTAAAAACAACTCTTCCTCCTCTCCTCCCTCCCTGAAAAGCAACTGCTTTGAGATGGACTGTGTTTCTCTCTGACTCAACAGCACTTGGGCAAGTTAGGCACCAAGCAGATCCCGCTTAGGTTAATTAAAGCTGCCACAAATGCCATTTTCAACTTTCAACCTCATTTTAGCAATGATTTGAAAGAGGTTTTTTGTTATTTGCAATGCACTGAAAATCACAGCTGATTTCTAATAAAAAGTTAATTATATGTATTAAAGACTGGGATTTAATCTCATGGTGCTTGTTGGTATTGAAGTCAGGCTGTACTCTGACACACATTTCAGCTTGTTCTGTTCTCCAAAGTTTTCCTCCTCAGACAGCTTCTGAACCCTGAACTACAGAAAGAAGAATGCCTGGATAATAAGTCAACGAGCCTGAATATTAAGAGCAATTTTTGAGACAGGTCCTCCTCATCCCCCAGAAGACAGTAGGTGGAAAACAGAAGACAGACACGTGGGGCACATTTCCCTATCCCAGAAGACACGTCATCTTAAACATAAGACAAATTACCACCTCAGGTTCTTAATTCAGCCTCCCATTCCAAACCTTAACTGTAACTCTCCCACTCCTGGTTACTATTTAATTTCTTACACTGTTTTATTATTTTTCTATGCTGGTAATACAACAGTGACTCAAAAAGTCCACCTGACACCACTGGGCAAAAATGCACCTCATCTATTTTTCTCAGACATTAATAATGCAGAAATATAACTAATTGACTGAGATAAGATTCACTATCTTTAACTGTAAAGTGCTTTGAATATTTTACCTCCCTGCATCAACTCATGGGCAACAACTGAGCTACCACAGTAACCATGGCCAAAGGCACCTTGTGTCTCAGCTTTCATGACTTTTTTTTCCAAAGAGTCTTTGCAAAACAAAAATAAACAAACAGAAAGTATCTCTTGAGAGATAAGGGATGAAATTTTAGTCAGGAAAGAATTAATTTCAGACTTGCAGTTCTAGAAAGCTCCTATCACAAATAGAAGAGTAAGCCTCCACAGACTTCTGTTATTTGCCTGTGGCCCGTGATATGCACAGATGAGAGAGAAAAGCATTCACTTAAAATACATTTCCAGGGAAACAGCTTGCAGCGGAACATCCAGGAGAACATGCTGGAGCCTTCTTCACATTCATGTCACCATAGACATTCAACAGCAGCAAAGTAACAGCAATGT
This sequence comes from Corvus hawaiiensis, assembly GCF_020740725.1. Classification (NCBI taxonomy): domain Eukaryota; kingdom Metazoa; phylum Chordata; class Aves; order Passeriformes; family Corvidae; genus Corvus; species Corvus hawaiiensis. Next base: position 21,349,161 of record NC_063219.1, on the reverse strand, counting down.
AAGTCTCTTCCTCATCCCTCTCTTCTCCCTGGCTTGCACAAGCACAGGCGCCTGTGCGCTGCACCAGGAAAAATGCTCAGGTTAAAAGCTAACCTCTTTCAGCCAGGTTATTCCTGATCCAGTTTCACTGAGCAGCTGCATAAAAATGTCTTTCAGCCTAAGGGCAGGTGGGTGACACAGTTAATAAGCAACTGCGAGACAGCTCCTTCCCATGCTCAGCCGCAGCACCCAGGCCGGGCCCAGCTCCCGGTGACCAGGCAGGTGCCACCGCCCTGCGGGTGCCTCCCCAAGGCCTCCTCCACCTGGGTACGGCCCCTCACGGGCCAAGGGCTCCTCCAGAGATCCTGCCGCCAAGGGCAACCCAGAGCAGAAACGCAAACAGCCCAGAAAATCTGTTCAATCAAACAGCCATTCTACAGAACATTCTTCAGATTGTAGTCTTGAGTTTTTGATTGTTTTAGAACACTGGAGGTAAAGGAATGGGGAAGATACCCAGTCAGGACAGTACTAAGGACTGGACTTCTTCCTTGGCTCAAGGGGTTAAGTTACACTTAGGTTACAATAGTGAGAACACAGGACATTGCAGGAAACAGAGTATCAAATTTCAGGAGTTTGGCAGTTTGTGTAACCTCAGTAATATTTAAACTCCCTCCCACACTGCCTTTCTATTTTAACTGACACTGGCCCAAATCCTAGGTCTGCTTACATGGGCACCAGGCTTGATGCATTTCCACTTCTCTGAAGGCCACACAGCTGAGAATTTAAGAAGGGCGCCTGTGCACAGTATTCATAAGCACTCAGCACCAGCCTTTTAAAAACCAACATGTTCAGAGAGTTTTAGAACATCCCTGTGCCAATAAAAACTGTTTCATCAGAAAAATAAGTGATTAAAAACTGATTAGACTCAAAATTTTTAGACTCAAATTCTGCCAAAAATGCAAGAACATTCTAAGTAATATCAACTGAAATGAAAATGTTAGTACAGTTGTAACAAGAGTTTTGAAAGTCAATTACGCCTTTTTCCAGAAAAAGTCTCTATTTTTCAAGCAAAATTTTGAAGTTTCTCTAATAGAACTGAGTCATAAGTATACTGAGCCTCACAGAAAAAAGTTAATTATGTATGTATAATGCATGCACATATGTGTACGCGCTTCTTTAGGTCTCCTAATCAGGAACCAGGAAAACCAGATTTCATGTTCAGATCAAAACAGGTCAACAAAAGAAACAAAAAATCTGAGCACAGAAAAGCAGAAATTGACTTATGCTAAAAAATAAAAAAGATGATATGGACAGTTGTCTTTGTACCAAAAGAAAGCAATATAGGACCAAAAATTCAAGACCTACTGCCTCGTTTGACAGACAGTGGAGACATGTCAACAGTAAAGACACTCAAGCACTTGGGAAGGTAACTTTTTACAAGCTGGTAATTAACTGCAATCATTTCTCCAGACCGCATGAATTTCTCTTGCAGATTTTTGGCAGTTTTGTCTGGCTTTGCTTGTTCGCTTGTAACATTTTAATTCTTAATTCCCAGTATAAGATCAAATTCTAACCAAAAAGATCCAATTTTGACCATTTTATGTTACAATTATTAGTATTTATCTTTTTATAGAAATGTTCTTTGGGGACTGTAGCTGTTAATACATCATGCACCATCTCACCTTGGGCTGTTCTCTTTTAAAGACAGTTCAGAATTTATCTTTTGAGTTTTCAGTTGACAGAATCCTCACTACCTCAGAAGTAACTTCCACTACCACAGTCCTCGTAAAAAGCACAACAATGTCACATACAAGCTGTCACATAAACTGAAGGCGAATGCCATCAATCACCAGGGGAAGAGCATTTTGGGTCCTCCACTGTAAAAAAGCCATTTTATCTGAAGAAACTGGACGGACCATACCCTCTGTATCAAATTCAAGATAGCTTTTGCACTGGCAATTCCCTGCTGAGGAGATCATTTCCTTCAGAGGCAGGAATTTCTGCATTAGAAAAAGCCCACAGTCTCTAGGCAGTAGTATAACCTGTGGAACAGAAGAAAGTGTTCTCACTTTTAGAATGGTTTTGTGTCCTTCAAATCTTGTTATGCTGCCTATATATAAACACGCATTAGTCTCATAAGCACCTAACTAGGAGCATTAGAAAGCAATAGGTTTTGGGGTTTAACAGTTCTTTGTGACTTTGTCTGGATTGCCATAACCAGTGCAGAGGAAAAACTCCTGTGGTTCCTTTACAAATGGCCTCTTACAGGTCTCTTTCTTCTCTGATCAGTGGCCCAAACAAGTAACATTCTTCAAACATTCTTGTTATGGCCTATCGGATGAATGTGTGTTATTAGCTTTAACAAAAGTTTCCTTGTGTAGATGGCAGTGTAGCCATTCCTCCTTTTCTCCTTAAAAGTTATCATTACAAAATGATCCAACATGTTTTGGTGCTTTAGGTATTTTAAGGAGACCTACTAAATTTTACCTTCATATTTTTAATCAGTGTTTAACCAAAGGAAAATGTATCTTTCCTCAGTATTAAAAAAAGACAGACAACCAGACAGTAATTTCTTATAAATTGAGCTTCCAGAAAACAAGAGTTTAGGATCTTCCCACAGTTACCCCAAGCTGATTATCCCAAGATTCAAGTTTGCACATCTCATTTTTTTGACCTTAGAAAATATACATTAGAAAATTGTATCTTTAGGGAACGGTGTAAGTCTTTCAGATCATTTCCAAATCCTTCTGTCACATCCTACATAAAATTCTAACCTCACTCTTGGACCAAGCAAAAAACAAAGTCAAAGCAGAAGGTAAGTTTCCATGTAACATACTACCCCCTGATTTACTTACAAGTAATTCATCCATACTGGTTTGGCATTTTTCTAAGTTGATCCTCTTTATTGCTACACGTTCTTGCCTGGGTTTGCACAGCGCTGCCTGGACAACTGCTGTAGCACCGCTACCTGAAAAAGGGCAGAAAAGGAACAGTCTTAATGTAATAGGAGCTAAACCAGCGACCAGCGTAAGAAGCCCATACTGACAAAGAACTTCAAATCTGCTGCTTATCCTTTTTCAGTGCTTTCCCCACATGCGTATCTTTCCACTAGCAAGACACCTTCCACACTAGTCAGATGGAAAAGAAAAACCTGAAAGTTTCTTTTCCATCCTCCATAAAAAATTCCAAAGTCAACAACTTACTTATCAAGACATAACCACCACCTCAACGCATTTCATAGTTTGGGAACCATTACACTTCTGTCTTTGGATACACCTGTTTTAATCAAGAACATGACCTGCATGATTGATACAATTTAAAGTGTTACACGGAGAGGTGGGTACTGTGCTTCATCCAACATTATTTCTTTCTGTTCTTTCAGGTCAGTCCCTGTTTAACCAGGCTTTTTGTTCCCCTATCCAATGAACAGAAAAAAATCAGTAAACTGTACGTGCCAAATCTTCTGCAGTTCCACCAGTGTTCCTGCTCATTCATCATGGCTAGAGTAACACCCTACAAAGAGCATGCTGATTCTTGTGAAGAGCACAAGTATCACACCACCAGTGAGAAGATGCAGGTTAGTGAATGGCCCAGCAGAGGAAGTCGCTCATGCTTACTTGGCATGCAAATCACATATGGTCACACAAATACACTGATAACAAAGCCCATGGGAACTGAACAAATTTGTGGTAAAGGAATAGAATAATTTTCTCTAGTACGCTTTATTTGTGAACCACAGGAGTAAAAGGTATTGTTGCTTCTTTTATCAAGCACCCACTGGCATTGCCCCAGTCAGTATTGCCTCACTAAATTAATGAAATGATTGCAAGTAATATCCAGAAGAAGTTTAGCTCAAGTTGCACATCTTGCTGCCATGTCAAATACAGCAATGTGTGCTTCCTCAAATAATTGCATTGTGCTCATGCATGCAGAAATCTAAAAGCTCCCAACAGGCTTCTACCTGTAATTCTAAATATTTCAATATAAATTATGGACTTCTAGTAAGTCATTTGAGCAACATGTTATATTGGCCTGCTTATAACCTATGTTCTATTTATTTGGCACATCTTAGATGAATACAAATTGTGAACAAAAAGCCTTTTATTGTCAAGCTCTACAAACGTGGATTCAGTTACCAGCTGACTTAAGAACAATTGAGAGCTTTCCCCTCAGCACATCTGAAAACAGCACCAACAATACCTCATGACTGAAAGTTATTGCACATGTTTTAATTGCTATTTGCTTAGCTATTTTCATGTGTTGTTGGTTCACATGATGTTTTCACTCAAATCACAAAGCTTTTTAACTGTGCATGAATTTCACGTCTAAATTCTGAGCTCATCTTTAAAAAAAAAAGTCTCTCAAAAAAAAAATCTCAACAGGACTAACTAGTCATGTTTCTGCAGGATGTGGTCACAGACAAATATTGACATGTCCTGTTCTGTCTGCTTACAGAACAAAGCCTTTAAAAATTCCAATAATGTAGGTAATAAAAGACTTAAGAGATTTTAAAAATTAAATTAGACATCCCAAGGAAGAAACCACTGAGTCAGCACAATTCAGCTAAGGTAAGACTCATCTACATCACTTTAATGAATTCATCATTCAGTAGACATCGAGACACAAATCCTCTCATTACTTTTGACTACACAGATGTACATTGAAACAAGAGAAATAATATTTTTAGCTATTAAGTCTACAGGAAAAAAAACCAAGATCTTTCTTATGTATCTTTTTCATCTATGCCAGTAGTTTTATCTACTTGTAGAAAACAACCAAGATCCTTGCTTTTAAAATAGATTTGTATACAAAGGTCACAAAAAAGAAAACAGAACAAGCACACAGAGAAATTATTCACCCAATGCTAGGATAAAATCTTGACTGCTTCCTCAAGTTATATGACAGCAAGTAACACTTCAAAACATTTTGGAAAAATTAAATTACAAAAAAAAAAGTACATTTTTCTGTGTTTTCTTCTCAGACAGAGATGACTTACAATGGCATGTTCTTCACCACATTACTAAGATGCGCTGACAATAAAGCAAGCTTTCTAGGTTTAGACTGACACCAACATACCTCGTTTCTTCTTTCTCCTGCTTATTTAATACTCTAATACACAATACACTCTAGTTTGAGAGTAAAGTGAACTTGTGCAGTCTTCATTCTCGGTTGGACCTACATACATATAAAACCTGTGTGGAAAAGCAGTCTCATGTACTGAAGGAGGAGACAGACACTAAGTAGCTGTATGCCTCCTTCCTCTTAAAGATGTTCTCTGGCTCACAAGGTGAACCACCAAGGATAAAGGTAAGGAAAACCTGAAGCTTTCACATCTGGTCAGATGACTCCTTTTGTCTCATCAACTAAACAAGTAGAAGCATGAAGTCTTCCAGAGGAGCAGCTATTAGAAACCAGACTACCCAGATAAGCATTTCAGTCAAGAGCTAACAGACTACAGAAGTAATGCACTATCATACAGTGAAACTAAATTGTCACAGACAACCACTTAGCAAAACAAATTAGGATCACAGAAAATGATTGCATAGAATAGATTACAGTCAACCATTCCTTGTCAGAAGGTAGGGCTTCTTCAGATACATTGTACCTTATGAGTCTTCCAAAACCCTCAAAGCAGAGAATACTAACTACACCATAACCAAAGCACAGTTTGACACCCAGTCTCTGTTTGGGAAATTGATACACTATAATGAAAGCTCAGGCTGGATAAACCATGAAGCCTTTACATCCAGTTGTGTCCTGCAGAAGAACTAAACAAAAGGATTACCCATGGTCAGACTCAAAAAAAAAACCCAGCTTTGTAAGAATGATGGGGTTTCCCCACTACTGGAAAAGTCATTCTGTTACAGACAAGTTCTCTTTACCAATATCAAAAGTTAGCAGTGAAATAATGCAATTTCAGACCACATCAAGATGCCTACTACTCCCATTTCACAACTGATAACAGGTCAGAGTTTCGTCTTGTCCTGGTGTTTTTGCTGCCATCCTCTCTAGTGTAAGCATGCCCTGACAGCCAACCTGTCCCTTCATGCTACAGACCATGCACTCCCTACTATCCCATCATCAATGCAATAAAGCCATTAGAATTGCTTTTAACTATCTGAGTTCACACAATAGAAACCTACTCATGAGCTATTACATATGGCCACACTTCACCTCTTCTGAAAGAATGTAACCTAAAAGCAGGTTTTTTTCTGCATTCCACTTTGCACATACTTCACAGAGAGCATATAAAAACTCCACAAATACTCATCTGGGATTTAAGCTTATCTGAACAAGTTCCTTCAACTTGTTCTAAACTTGACATAAAGGCATTTTTATCTCTCTCCTTTATTTTTAATGTGAATTTGACCCTTGCAGAACCTGACTTGGTGAAGAGAATAAGGATATTTGAAAAACTGTGATCAACAAGTGATATAAACATTCTAGTTTTAACTACTCTCCACTAGTCAAGTCTCAAAAAGACAGATGGTGAGGTGAGATGGTTGGACTATACCACTTGCACATGCCCACATCCTTCATACAAGGATGTGACACTTCATTTATCCCATTACTTATAAAGGTCTGACACTTTCCACTTACCACGGCACAGTAACTGTATTTTAAATAAATCACAAACATTTCTTTTCAATTTTTTTCTTCTCCTTAAAAACAAAAGTCGGTAACCTCAATAGACCATAATGATTTACCAAGTCTTGTCTTTAGTTGCTCAGCGTTAGTCTCTACAGTATTTCAGCACAAACCTCTTTTAAAGATTTCTGCAGTTTAGGTCACTCTAACAAAAGAGACCTTCCCCAATACCACAGTGGTTCTAACTTCTGAAGAGGAGGATGAAACTTGTTGATAATGGTAGGTTTTCTTGTCAACTAGGTATATGAAGGGTTAGACAGCAGGGGCAATTGGAGAAGACTAAATATCTTATCTCAGAATCTATAAAGTTTTACATACCAACCTATACCACCTGCATTTTTATATATTTCTTCTGTTACCCCAACATACAGAAACGTCCTATTAAATGTAGCTGATTAGTGGACACAAATTTAAAACCAGTCTCCAATCCAAGACTAAATTGTAGCTATCTGTAAAAAGCCAGTAGTGAACATAAAAAAAAATCTATGAAAATGGATGAAGCAGCAATGGAAGTATTTCTATTTAATCTCCCGCAACATCCTATTTCTGAATAAGAGTCTCCTAGGTAATTCTTAAATGTAACTCCTATACCGTGTAACTGCAGGATTCCTTTTACATGGAGCACAATGCATTTGTGCACAAATCTAGATTAGGCTTCTACTCATGAATACATGTGGAGTGTTTTTATGTAACATAAAAAGCACCTGTGCTTATACACAAGCTTGGAAAGCTGTGCTGTATGCGGTGTACATTGCATGCCATATTGTGTCGCGTATTTCCAGATCACTAAATCAGCCCTTCAGAATACTCCATAGCAGCACTGGGCCAAACTAGAGTCTTCAGTTTCGAAAGAATGAATTCTGTTGGTGAAAAAGCAATACTTTTGGTTAACAAAGAGAGAACAAATAATATTTAATTCCTTTCAGTTTCTAGCTTTTACCCCCCAATACTCTAGACAACTTTCAGTATTACTCACTTTCTTTCATATTACTTCCACTGATGAAAAATAAGTTAAAAATCAGCTGAGTAAAGCTCATTTACACCTCCATACTGACCTCTAAATCTTTCTGAAACTTAGCTTCCTCACAGAAAATGAGTCATTATTTCCCTTTACATCTTCACATGACAAATACTTGAGTTCTTAAGAACCTCACGATAATCATATAAATACAATTTACTAACAATTTCCTGTGTTCTTAATTCATGCTGGGTTCAAATCTCTCTCCTTATAGCTCACTTGGATACTACTTTGCTTATCCTAGCAATTATGACATAATTCACTTAAAATACACTAAGTGCTACATGAAATCTATGCCCACAAGTAGAAGTGCTACTTCTGCATTTTCAACATTCAACAATTAATCTCTTTAATTCCTCATTGAATTTGTTTTGCAGTTGGACATTTAAAAACATCACTATTACAGCTACAGAACCAGTGGGTTACTCAACTGCTGTATTCACCTTTTTGTGGGAAATTACCTTTCACAAAGTCAGATCCAGCTTATCCCATACTACTTTTTAAAAGCCCATTGCATAAACAATCCAGAAAAACCTCTCCAAATACGCTATACAGATATTTCTGTGATTGCAGTGAAGTCATAAATAGCCTAAACGTCAATGTCAAAATGATTATACACTATAGAAAAATTCTATGCAAGCATTAAGACAATCTGTGCTAAGACACAGCAAGCTTCAGCATTAACCAGGTATCACATTCTCCATACAGAAGGAAAAAGGCAGGGGGATTCACAATCAGCAATAAACCCCCACATGCAGGAAAAACAGCCACAGCAGGGAATGACCTAGCTTTTTGAGCTATTCTCTTTATTTCCTCACTAAAATAGTAAAAGAACTGGTTATAACAGATGTTTTGCCTAGGTAAATTATAGAAAGTATTTTGAGGTTTGCTATGTTATAGCTCCCTGTCAAATCTGCTAAACAGAATAAAATTTTCTGCCAAAAGAACATGGGAATAGAACTACTTTCCTGAACACAGAGGGTTCTAGCATCAGAGTACAGCAAATAAGTGTCAATCACAAACTAATTATTCAGGAAATAAGACAAATCGAAACTGTACAAGAACGTAGAGAAGCTCTATCATTGATCTGGAAAATAAAAGTCTTACTTCCCTCCATCAGAGAGCCCAGACACACCATATTGCAGGATCTCTTCTGAAACATCTCTCTTATCTGAAGAATAATCAGCTATCACCACCAGCCATGGTTAAAAGAATTTTAAGAGTTCTACTCTCACTGACAAAGGTATTTAAGAAATGTGGCTAGAAAGTGAAACCAGATATATTTAGATCTGATATACGTTTATTTAATAGTGACTGTGTTCAGCTTCAAAATGAAATATCAGACTAAGCGATGGCTTTTTGCTTTGAGACACTTTCTTGTTAAGGAGACTTCTGCCTAGAGCCATACAGAGCTCAGCACTTGTCAGCTTGATACAATGCCATCAACACACTAAGATCAGACTGAAAAGTCCAAGGATAACCATTAACTATGTTTGGGGCATTCAAGTAAACCTGTCAATAAGCACACAGTGAGGAAGTGAGGATAAAAAAAATAAGAGACTGTGCCCACTACGCCCTTCCACCTCACGACTGCCCTCCCTCTGCTCCCTCACCAGCTCTCCTAACAGAGACTGGCAAGTGCTGATGTTAAACCCCAGTCTGAGATATTTTTTTGTCACAGAGGCTTTATTTAGTACAACTCTATTAATAAAGTAAAATAAATGAACCACCAAAAATAAAGCTGCTGCATTTGTTAAGAATATGGGAGAAACAATAAATTAGTGCTGGCTCGAGGCAACACTTTCTGTTGAAGTTCAGTAGAAGTAACACCATGCCTCACTACTACAGAAACACATCCTGCTACCCTATACAGTCATGTCACATACTGCACTGTCTTGCCTTTGAAGCTACAGTAGTAAGACATTTAGTATCCCAGCTCCTTTACCAGTTCTCCTATCCACTATACTGTATTTAGTGCAGAGCATTTCAACACTGGAAAAATTTTATCCCTATCAATCATAAAAATAATAAAACACCTAATAAAAACACATCCCTTCTCTTTTTTTAAGAAGATACCAACAAAGGAATTCACATCTTTTGGGTATAATAGTGTGCCAATAAAGTTGAGTGTCGACTTTTAGAAGTGCATCCACAATGCCTCTCCTTTTGCCTGTCTCTGAATACAAAGCTGCCTATACTCCAGTCACACATCCATTCTTTACACTGAAAGATGCAGACTTGTTGCAAGGAAAAGCGGAGTGACACCAAAAATCCAGGCAGCTTAATGCTCATCTGTGTATGTCATCACAAAAATTAACTTTTAACTAAGTACTTTATGGCCTTGAGTGTTCTTACATCCTAGTCATAGAGCTCCCAGGGAGCCTGGATGTTTCCAGATCTGGTATGAGAGCATCTTCCCATTCATAAGCAACCCACACCATGGAAATGTCAGCATCACAACTGGTAAGGAAAACCTAAACAAAAGCAGTCCATTTTCAATAGGTGTTATTTTCTCCCTGAGTTGTTCTTTAAAATAGATGAGTCATCTAAATAAAGTTGAAAGGGAACTGTCTAGGGAAACCCCCTATTATAAACATCACTCAAGATTAAATAGCTTTTGCTCTGCTCCACATCTCAATTATCTTCATAAGAAGTGTTATTTATAGGTGAAAAATGTCTATATAAAAAACATCCACAATCACCACTATTTCAGACTTTGGAGTTATCCGAACTGGAATCTGCCTTGTGGAAATGTCAGGATAAGACTGCTGTGACCGCAGGCCCTGCTCCTGACCCCTTGTAATGTGCTTAGCATAACTAACGCCACTTTATAAGGCAAGCAGGTATTCTCTGTGACTGAACAGGTCACATATTCATTCCTTTCCCCCTTATTCTCAGGCCCTGAAGGTTCTGTGAACCAAGTAGACAAACCAAACAGATTTCTTCTTCTTCTCCCTACCAGCTTCAAGATTTCTGGGCATGACGGCAATTACTCCCTTCCTTACTGGCACTGAATATCCCAGGTCCCAGTGCTGGTGACAAACCCGTCACTGGGAAGCACAACAGCATATGGAGTACCAGAACTGCCTATAACATCAAGCACTTACAAGTCCTGAGTAGGGAACTTGGACTCAAGCTGCAGGTGGACAGCGAGACCCATGACCCTTGTGGCCAGAGATGCTTCCATCACCATCTGCTACCTCTGAGGACTGACTCATATCTTTCATATAATCTTCCAGTCCAGATTATGATTGTTATATTGATACAGCAAACAGTGTATTGGGTTTCGACCCAATCTGCAGACAGTCCAGGTGAATAGAAATAATAAGTTAAGTTGTATTATAAATTCCATATTATTCAATTGATAAGAAACTGTAAGTTAGGATCAAGGCAATTAGAAATCTTAAGTTGTCATACTATAAATTCTGTATTATGCTACTTATAAATTGTTTTAAACTCATTCTGTTTGTAGAAATCCTGTGCCATTCTGATCATAACTTCTGTGTTATAGTAAACATAATATCTTGTTAAGAAAATAAAGTTTAAATTGTAATTACATTTTAGTGCCATCATCATTCGGCTAAGGATCCCTGAAAGAGCCTCTCTGTTGCTTGATTATCAGACTCTCTGGAGAAAATAGATCTTATTCTCTGGTGCAGAGTTTGCGTCTCTTACACCGCAAAATTATTCTGCTTACATATGCTAAAAAAGAAGGGTATGGGGGGGAACAACCAACACACAGAGACAACTTAATAAATTCAGCTGAACCTAAACCAAACAAGTAAATTAGCTAAAAACATTTAGTTCTGATCCCAAAAAATGTTGAATCTTTCATAAAATATGCTACTTAAAACATACAATATATTAATGGGCATCAAATAAAGTATCTCTGCTCTAGTTTGCAGAACTTACGCTTTCCTCACAACTTCCACGGCTTTCAGATCCGCTTAAGTTATCTTACAGCCACTTTATACACCTAGTCTGCTCACAGTCCTTTCACTATCACGTTTCCAAAGTTGGGATTATGAAGTAACATAAAGGATAGCATTTTAAGAGCTTGAAGAACGAAAGGGTATGAAACTGAACTGAGCAGTGAAAAGTTAAGTTCTATACCTGGAATGATCTCTCCTTTCAATCACATTATCTTCCATATGAGCTGCTATATTAAGAAGCAAAAAAAGAGAAATGTGTTATGTATAAGGGCAAAATAAACTCTTATATTCAGTATTGATTCAATATTAATTTTACTCTAATTTACAGAAGTTGCAGAGCAGGAATTGGGAATACAATACCACCAAGAAATAGCATGTATCACATCAGACAACAAAGAGGGTGTTTAGCGGTACTCACCTAATGAATACCTAAAATGCCTTCACTTTCATATCAGCATTTAAAGGTAACTTGTGAATTCACCAGACTTAAGAACTAGAAGATACATGTGCCATTGAAAAATTAGTAACATGACATGTAACAGTTCATTATTTGAAGAGATTTGAAGGAATATTTTTCTTTGGGCATAATGAAAAAAACCTAGCTATCAAACTAGCTCAGAAGACAGAGGAGAGGAAGAAGAGCTCTGAGGCACACGAGGCCTTCTCCAGTTATGGAAAAACTGGAGAAATCTGGAGAAATTGTGGAATAACTTTTTTTTTTTTTTTTTTTTTTTTTTTTTTAACAAAAAAGTTGGTTTGTAACCAGATCCACTCTGGCTTCCTTCAAAATGAAAAAGAATCCAACTTCACTCACACTTCAAATTTGTTAGGGAACAAGAAACAAAAAGTAGCATCCCAAGACCTTGCAGCAGGCTCTTTCCCCCACGCTGCCACTGCTCCTGTGGCACAGCTGTGCTGCATGCCCACCTGCCCAGCACGCTGTGGGCAGGAGGCAGCTCCTGATGTACACACTGTGTTAGGGCTGCCATGTGATAAGGACATATGTGGATGTACAGTACTCCACATGAATGTATCCAACAAATCCATACTCATTCTGCATTTTCCCAAAAAAAGCATGAAAAAGAGTGAAGGATACAACTTAATTTAAGAATTTATAGATTTTATCTGCCATGTTATTATCCATTCATCGTCACATGAGAAGAAACATGGATTCTGATAATTTCATTCTCCCCATTGTTTCGTCATCAATATAGAAAACATTATTCTTCGCATCTGGAAGGCAAAACCCACACTGCAAATGTCTCTGCAGAACATGGGAGAAGAACTTGGTATCTGGTATTCGCTGTGGAACCAAAAGTTACCCTACCAGGATGCCATCAGAACTCCACAGAACTCCCTGACACAAACAGGGCAAATAGAAGATTTGCTATGCTAAGTTAGATCTCTCGCCTAGAAAAAAGCTGTTAAAAAAGAATTACTATTCACTTCTGAAGTAGCACTATAAACAAATTCTGGTGTTGATTTAGTCAGCATATTTTATTGTTTCTCATTTAGTTTGAAAGTAAACACTTGGAACAATCCTAATACCATGAACACAGTATTTTCCAAGTCTTCCGGATGTCACCACATAGTGCATCATTCTCTTCCAAGAATGAAGAACAGCAATCTACCAAAACAAAGGCATTATTGCTACTGTAGTATCATAAAGATCTCTAATTAATACAGCAGTGCTGAGCTACAAATCATCTTCAGCTAGTTAACCCCAACAAAACATGCCTCCCAGAATTTGAGTTACTGTGACCACACACTACAAGCAGAAAACTTACCTATTTCTCATATATTGCTCCTCATGAAACAATGGAAGAGTTGGAGCAATAGAAATACTATCAAATCATTAAATATTCATTAGGTGATTCTAATCTAATTCTAATGAAGTTCCTATTATTAGTCTGAAGTGGCTTAGAGTCTGGAAGCACAAGACACTAAGAAGAATAAATTATAAGCTTAAATTCAGACCCTGTAATAAAATGTCTTCAGAGCAAAAAAGTGAGAAGGAAAAAGCAACTTTATAATTAAATGGCTGTGCTTCTGAATCCAAGTATGTTGCTTCTCAGAAGTCTAAAGCAATAGCTCAAGCTTATGATCTTGTTCATGTTACTCCTAAAAGACAGAAACCATGACTAACAAATACACAATATTTGTCTGGTCTGTTAAAGTAACTATTTTTGTACCATTACCCTGAAGCAGGTATACTTGGCACACAGACACTCAACATGGATCTTGACTTTCAAGACCTTTAAGTACAGGATTCTTCTGAAAGCATGAAAATATTCAAATTTTCAGCCTGCTTCTAACTCTAATTTCTCTAAGTGCACAAGCATAGCTCAACTTAAACGCTATGTAGCATAATCATTACATCAGCCTTATAGGACATTCTCAAGTTTCATCTATATTTAACTTACAATCAAAATACCTCAAAGGCATTTAGACGTCCACAGGAATAATGAGGCTAATAAAATTACTCAGAAATTGTTATTTGTAAAGACAAAGGATTAACAGCGACAGCTAGTTTATCACCCTGAAGTTTCACTGAACTATTGAGTAAAACCACATACTTAGTCAAATACCATGGGCAAAGGACTGAAAATATTAACTCCACTAATGCCACAAAATTATTACTTCAGCTAACAAATGGAAAATACTGTTCAAACTTTTCACTGAGCTTCCCTTGCAAGCAAGCCACAGGACTGTCACGAACAGCAATCCTGGCAAAATGTACCTGGGAATTGTTCAGAGGGACTCTCTAAATCCCACCATCTTCATCAGCATTCTCAGCATCTCACCACTGCCATATAAATTTTCTATAGAAGAGTCACCTGCCAACTGAAGCCTACATAAATGCCAGGAAGCATGCACACTTCTCCATGAAGATTAAGCTGCTTCCTCTTTACTACCATTCCCCAAGTATCTATCTCCTGAAAGGTAACCAACTCTCAAAGTAACTCTGACTTGACATCAGTTTCAGGAAAAATTAGATTCCTCCAGCACTGTTAGGTACATGATTGATAGCTTGTTTGTCCCTGTATACTCCCCTTGTTTTTTATCATTAAAACATTTTCTGCCTCAGGGTAGGGTTGGGTTTTTTCCCCCATCTTTTCAGTCTAGCACTCTTAGTCTCCCAGGCACCCCTTCAATACCAAAGGACAGTCTCCAGCCAGAAGCACTGTGCAGGAGGAAGCTGCATCACCACCACAGAACCCTAAGGTCAGCAAGGGAGCACAGCAGACCAACCCCATCAAAGAAGGCAAGAGACAAGCATTCAACACTGCTTGTTTCATTTACAGAGTTGATCCCACAACTACACAGAACCTAGAACAGTGCATATAAAGACTGATAGATATGTATGTATAAATATATAGAGACTTTTTCCTTCTTATAAGGAAAAAGTAAAGTTTTAGAGAAAATTCTTTTCTCAAGAATTTTGTTCCACACCAGTGTCGCCTCATCCTGATACTGCTGGATAATAATGTTCTTACACCCACAAGCTTCAACCACACAACCCTTGTGCACATCCAAGACCTTCAAACTTAGCAAGAAATGGTGAAATCTAGTAGAGCTGTCAGGATTTCATCCTACTGGAAAGGTTGTGCTGTAAAAGGCAGAAATAAGGAAAAATCCACTCATTCAATGCAGCTCATTCTCTATTTACATACAGTAAGTAGCATCAACATATATTAAGTATGATTTTTTGGGGGGTGGGGAGAAACTCACCTTTAATTTTGGGCACCAGAAAATGTCCTAGTGACATTTTCCTGCAAGCACAGTGCTCCTCTGCAACCTCTGCTTAGCAGTAGCCCAGTGACTTCAGCAAGCCCAAGAAGCTAACAAGAGTAGCTAACTTAATTTGATTTTTAGAGCCCATTCTTTAAACATCAAGAGCTACTATTATTACTGGAAGAAAAAAAAGCTTCTATCAACTGCTGCCTTACAGTTCCAAATTATTTTGGAAGGTGAAATGACGGAAGAGAAAGAGAGAACCAAGGGAGGGCACACAAAAATGCAATATGACCTAGACAAGTAGCCACTATATGAGCCACCCGCATCTCCTTTGCATGGAGAGCTCACTGCTTTTCCCCCTCAAGCCAATCAGAACAGATGTGGTTTTGTTTCCAGTTAACAAAGAGAAGCTCCATTTGACAAACAGATTCTGGAAAAAAAAACAACTGGTCTCAGACCTAGTAGAAAGTGATTCTTCACTGAAAGAAAATAAAGTAAAACAGCTCTTAAGTTGTTTCAAAACAACATCTGACCCAATCTAAAATAGCTCTCCCACATCTGAACTTGGCCCCCACCATCAAAGCACAATGCTGGTTACAAGAATTGGTTCCACTCTAAAGACGCAAAGCCTTGCTGTTGTAACACTTAGCAAGGGGCAAAATCATGCAATCCCTTCAAATTTCTACACACTCCCAGTAGAGCAGCTCCTCTTCCAGCACTCAAGCAACTCCTGTGGAGCCAGGACTTCCCAGGCATCAGAGGTATTGGGCCTTATCTGTAAGAAGAACTTGGATGGAAGGGAAAGAGGAAGTATAGGGAGAGGAGAGCCAACCAAAAGGGAAGTAGGAAGATTCAAAGAGCAGGAAAGCATATTTTCTGTAAATTATCATTACCTAGCACCAGCCAATTGCCTGACATGTTGGTATATGTTCCTTTAATCTTCCAGTTAACAAGGTAACTTAAAAACAAGGCTTATATGCTGGTTACTTGCAATCAGGAGAAACTCAAAGGAAGCTTTTTTTTTTTTACAATTTACAATTAATCTTTTAATCTTTTTCCTGACAGGTCTGAATTCCAATTGCATTAGTTAACTTTTTCAAAAAATTCACTAGATTATATAACAAAGTTTGAACATTGAATCACTTCAAGTCTAACCTCTTTGAACCAATGAAAACTACAGCCATGTACAGCTGTGGCTCAACTCTGGGTATTTCTAATGCAGAAAGTTCATTTTCATTCAAAAAAAAAAAAAAAAAGCCAAGACAAAGGTCCCTTCCCCAACACTACCATGTGGAGACAAAGCAAATAATTAACAGCTTCAAGCTCTGCACAGCCTCATTAGCAGCACAGCACTGTGAATGTTCTACAAGGTGTTTTTAAATTGCACCATGACCACCTTTACCCTGGCAACTGAATTAAAAGCCACTCCTTATTAAAATACTAAATGGGGATTTAATATTTCCCCAGTTTCTACAGATGGTTTTTAGCAGACAGAAAATCTCAACCAATTATTTCCCAAAACGTAAAATTTCATTTACAAAATTAAATTCTTCCTGTCGAGTTACAGTTGTATTAAGTTACAAATAATGTTACGAAGGCTGTATTTAGTATGTGCATGTACAATATGCTTAGGCTGCTGTACTAACTTTTAAGATTTATTGGTAAGGAATAGAATTTACTTTGGAGCAGAATTAAGGCAAGCATACCATTCTTTTTTACAAATTTGGTACAAAGACCTTAGGTAGCATGAAGTATTACTTACCAAATTTTGCAGCTTCTCATGCAGGAATTTTGGAGGTTTTGCAAGAGCAAATATGAAATTTTACCATATCTTTAGTTGCTAGTGTGGTATTTCATTGAGCACAGTGTGATTTCTTTTACAGTACATACATAAAAACTACCGCAAAAGAAAGCCCTTCAAATATTTTAAAGCATTCTGATTAAGCACAGGGATAAGAAATTTTGGAAAGTGTGAATGAGACACAAGCATCTGATTAACAGAACAACACAGAACTGTAATTTTACCTCTAACTATAGAAAGGCTTTTCAAAACAGCATACAGCATTACCAACGTGAACATGGGTTCCTAAGGATCATAATCAGAGACCACTCTACACAAAGATCACTGATAACAACAAACATAGGAGAGTCTATTCTCTGTTAGACAAAGAGCCATTAGCAATACACGCAGCAGGGGAGGAAAAAAAAGTAAATAACATACCCCGGAAACACCACCAAAGACCCCAGAGCCATTATCCAAGCCATAACTTCATTCACAGGCTGCTTACAATAAGAACCATAAAATCAGCAGAATAGTCTCGAATGGTAACCTGTTCTACTCAAAATCCCAACACATTTGACTTAGAAACACTGCACCTTTTGAGGCAACAAACCACAAGATATTCTTGAGCTCAAAGTTAGAAAAAAAAAGGCTAGACAAACACACAAGTTCAACTAAGGTAACTCTTTAATGATTTGCAGCCAATATAGATAATCTGTCTCGTAAAAGTAACCCTTTATTTCAATCTAATTCTGGCTGTTTCCTAGCCAAATTAATTTTCCAAGTCAGTGGCAGCAGGAGAGAAAAACATAATTTTATAATGAAAATTAGCACCCAACCAAATCACAAAATAATCCACTGCTTCTGCATAACAGAATCCACCTTCCATCAGTGCAGGATGACAAAAAGTTACATCTGGCAGAGAAGCATCAATTCCAAAGTAGCTTTCCAAACTCAAGTCAAAGCCACTTGATCATATTAAAACCAAAACAAAAAAATAAAAAAAAGAGACCACCACCCAAAATAAAACAAAAAAAATCAACCAAGATTTAATGCTGCTTTGTCTCATCCAGGTGATGTAGAGCTCATTACACCTTGAAAGGTAGAAAGATGATTTAAAAAAAATCAAAACTGAATAAAGTGTTAATGTTGATTACCATTTAAATGTTTGTTCTGTGAGATTTATATTGCTTCTGAGGAAAAAACTCATATATGTACATGATAAATTCAGAGAAATCAATTTCAGTTATTTTATTCTGAATACTTGGTTATAAACCCAAACTGTGTAAGAACACCTCTCACAAGTATTGTTTTTATAAACTGCTTTTTTATAATCTAAGTCATATTAATCTTACCAAAAAAACCCAACAAAAAACAACAAAACCCACTCCATACATATTAAAATCCACTAAGCATTTTAATGCATTAAAATCTCAGATCTCCCAGATCTTCACTAAATTAAATCTGGCTCTGCCTTAATAGCAATTACAGTTCTTATCTATGTAACTACTGCCAGAAGGTTGGTTGGATCCTCCTGTCCTAACAATTAGGAATCCCCTTCTAAGTGCTTTTGTATATGGACAGCCTGTATTAATCTGAATTAATGTAAAAATTCCCTCTTTATATATTTATAGAGCACAATCAGAATGTTTTTTTCACACTCCAGAAAATATAAGCATCTAGGCATTAACTGGAAGAGCCTCTTCCTTGCATCAAACCTATCAATCACAAAGCCATGCAGCAAGTCAAAGAGGGAATCTGATCCAGCAGAAAACTGACCCAGCAGAAGAACTAGTTCGCTGTCAGATCAATGCGATCCTTTCAGCAGCTGCCTGTTAGAGCAGATTAAATGTATCATGAAACTGCAGACAAAGAGTTTACAGAGAAGTGGCCAGCCACCTAAAAAATAAAGCAGACTTGGAATAACATCTCATAAGAAGCACCCCTTAAAACTAGTATTTTCTCCTCAGCCAGCACTTGAATCTCCCAGCCATCATGGAGGATACAACAGACAGAAAAATTTTAAAAAGCTTTTTCATTGGAAATCTGTATCATGTGGCCTTGGTTTTCAACACAGCATGTGGCTAGATAGACACAAATGAGCAACAAGAAAACTTTGTGTTCTCACACAGAAGAAGAATAGAACTTCTCCAACTGCTAAATCCAAAGGATAGAGATGGCCCACAAGACTAACAATTACTTTCATTTTATAATCCCCACCAAAACTTTTAAACACCCCTAAAACAGCCATTCTGCACCTGTGCTTTAGTTACCAAAGAATCTAAAGTCTATTCTGTTGGGAAGCATTTTGATAAACCAGCATGGTGTATCTTTCCTCCTGCAAAGCCCACAACGGTGCTTCAATGTCTTTTTATTTTTCTCATTTAACTGGGAAAGGGCTGTTTGAACTGAACTGACGCTACCAAACTCCTCAGAGAGAAGTATGTAGTGCTTTCCAGAGGTGATCAGCTCTGTTTCAGCAAGTGGTAACTACTGTTCACAATGCAATTAACCCTGGCACAGCCCATGAAAAGGGTTGCTGCTGAACCAAGCTCAGACCGCGTCATTCTCTCCTCCCTCAGATATAAGAAAGATTCTTCAAGAGTCCCTTACCACATTCAATAAAACCAACATTCATCCTACAGCTCCAAAATTATGTCAGCATGTGGTCAAACACATAGAATTTACAGGAGCCTTGGTTGGGTAGGGTTTTTTTTTTTTTTTTAGAAAGTGGGATGGAGTGTGTTTGGTTGGGTTTTTTTACTATTTTTAATAGTATCCAGACCAAATTTAATCTCGTGGTGAGTCTCCTGTAAATTAAGAAAACAAATACAAAGTGTAATGAAAAAAGACATATTTGACTAAGCACAAGATTTTTTAGTCAAGTGGTACAAAATACATCTCAGTGACTTTGAAAGAAAGTCATGGAAGAAACCTAAGTTTAGTGAAATTATGGCAGGCAAGTTCAGTGTGTCCAAGAATCTGACTCAATATACCCTGACCTCAATTTACTCCCTAGGCATTCAGTTAAATAATATTAATATTTAAGAGCACCCATAGGTAACTAGCAATAAAGTTTCTCTACAATGATTGGTATCTGCTAGTCCGATTTAGCATCCACTTGTTCAACGGATGTATGTAAATATATATTAGCAGTTAGGATTACAGTTTACATACCAAAAGATGCAAGCTTTTAAGCGGAAAGAATAAAGTAGAAAGGAGTTTCTAAAGGAAATCCTCACACAGGCATTCTACAGGTACTGTAACAGAAAACAACTATTATTTAAGTAACTCATATGACTCATATTACACCCTAGACAAAGATTAATCCAACACCTTTGAGGCCTTTTTCACCGTAGAAGAGGGATCTACTCCTCAGCAAAGATACACCTTTATGCTAGTAGAGTCACTTCCACTTGGCTAACTTTGATCCATTATCCAGACTGAGAAAGACAAAGTCCTCTGTCCAGTAAACCCATACTTTTGGGGGGCCTCCATAGGCAACACCTGCTCAATACTCATCCAAGTCAGCCACATCCAGGGACCTGAACACCTGAACCCTCATCCCTCCTTAGTCCCTATTCACAGCCTAGGAAGTACAAACAGAAACACAAAGGTACCACCTGGGTCAATAAAAAGCCATCCCATTTTAAGGAAGAAGTACTTTTCTCAACTGTTTTGTTTCTGCCTGTGGAAAATAAAAAGCTTAATGACAAAGCTGAGTACACACAACTTCCAGATCGATAACATGCAGTTCTCGTCAGCCTGACAACAATTAGCAATATACTGAAGATAATCAACAGCATCAGCAGGCAAATCACCTGGACTTTTCTCACTTAAGTGGCCTCATTTGTAAGAGACAGCAATCAGTCTTAGAGCTGGTCTTTGCCATCTGCAGTATTCGCTAGAAGTTTAAAATGTTACATACAAATAAAAGCAAATTTTCCCAAAGTAGATCATTAGCAACAAGCAGCATCTAGGCCAAGAGATGAAAAACTTTCCATCGCACATACTTTCAACAACAGTTAGCATTTCACAAGTAAAATTCAAAATAACCTAATCCAAATAAAGGGAATGGAGACTGAACACATCTGATCTGCATTAGTTGGACACGTGAACAAAGTGCTGAAGCACACAACCAAGAAAGTCCCCATCCTCCAGGGATATGGGAGGGGGCCAGCAGACGGGTTAAACTTCACATGGCAAACCGGGTCAAAAGCAGGTTGGCTGGGGTGAAAACGAAGCTGTAATCCCCCGCTAGCCTCACGTGCCACCAACGGGCATGGGGCCGAGGGCCACAAGCAGATGTGAACAAGATGAAACAGTGAGGGAGAAGAGGAAATAGTTTAAACATATATACGCATAGATGTATATATACTGATTAAGAGAGAGGCGTCACGTGAGCAGCAGATCTACGGGTGAGATTTACCTCCCCCATGAAAGCACCGGAAAAAATGCAGAGTAATCTAAGCGGATGCACGCACACGTGCGCATCCACGGACACACAGCGTAGACACATAAAGCACCCAGAGCGCATCTGCGGAGTTGCCGGGGTCCCAGTGCAAACCAGCAGGGGAAGGCTCGAGTGACGATGCAGGTCAGTGGCACCTCCACCGAGCCGCACCGGGCGGGGCGCGGCGGGTTCTAGAAGGAGCCGCCGCCCCCCGGGGCTGCCCGCTGCCGGGCGGATAAAGTTCGCAGCAGCCACCGCTGCAGTGCCGGGCGCGTCCGCCGCAGTGAGCGAGCCCTGCCTGCGGGAGAGCAAACGCCGGTAGGCCCGGAGCCGGCCGCGGCATCCCTGCCCTCCTTCCCCGCCTCCGCCCCGCCGCGCCCCCGCTCCACTGACCGATCACCTCCTGCAGCTCGTAGGCGTCCCTGCAGATGGGCCAGCCGGCGGCCGGGGTGGCGGGTGCGGGGGCCGGCTGGGGCTGCTGGACGTGGACCGGCGACTCGCCCTGCTCCGCCATGATGCTGCCGGAGCGCCCAGGCACCCGACGACCTTCTCCAAACTTCCCCTCTAGCAACACCTTTCAGCCGCGCTCTGCCTCCCGCCCGCCCTACCCGCGCAGCCGGCCGCCCGCCCGGCGGAGGGAGGAGGCAGGGCGCCGAGGGGGAGGAGGCAGAGGCGGGCGTCGCCGCTGGCCCCGGCCGCTCGCCCCGCGCCGCTGCGGAGAGACGGAGCCCGAGCGCGGTGCCTGGGCCCGGCGGCCCCGGACGGTGTCGGTGCGGCGCCGGCAGAGCGAGGCGGTGCCCCCTGACGCGCCCCCGCCCGAGGGAGCAGCGCGGGCGCTCTGGCGGAGGCGCCCCGCGGGAGCGGCCCCGCGCACCCCGGTGGTCGCCGCCTTCCCCAGCACCTCGTAGCCTACCTGCCAGCCTGCTGGCGGCAGCTCTGCCCATCGTCCTTCCCCGCTCATCCCGCGGCTCGCTGGCATGCTCTGTGCTTCTGGAAGCGCTGCGAGGTCCTGCACGGGGTGGCGGGCCGAGTGTGTGCAGGCCACGGCCCTGCCCGCGGACTGCCGGACCCCGCCGGGGCCGAGCGCGGGGTCGGGGAGGACTGGAGGGAAGGCACGTCGCGTGGCGGATGCTAAAGCACCTGTTAGGCCGATAGCTTAAGCACACAGGCTGCTCTGCAGCACAGCTCACATACAAGTGTCACTGCCAAGAGCGCCGCTGCTGCGAGATGACATGTATTCGAATTTGAGGACGTGAAGAAAGCATTTGCTTTCATCGGTGGTGGTGCTGCAGTCCTGCAAAATGGTTAAATCACCTTATGACGAGTGGCCCTCTCCAGGATGAGTAGGACAGCTGCACCATGTCGCCTCAGTGCCAGCAAGAAGGACTGAGGAGAGTTGAAAATGCTCCCCTTGGCAAACCAGAACCAAATGATTTAAACAAATAAGAATAATAAATAAACTTCTCTAGTGCTTCCCATTTTACAGTTGAAAAAAAACCAACCTGGGGTTAAATGAAATTGCTGTTAATAGTATGGATTTTTTTTTTCTACTCTCTTAGTAGTGTCAACTGTTCAATGATATCATTAGGGTTTTACTTACTATGAAGTAATTTGGAAAATAGTTTTTTGTGTAGTCTACAGTCTCACTCCTACTTTGAATGCTTTGCATTTTAAGATTTACAGAGCTCTGAGAACAGTGGTAACACAAGATTTCCATATAGTTCAAAATCTTACTTCCTCCTACAGAATGAATTTAAGGTAATTAGAACGAATACAGTATGCAAGCAGGAGAGCCATAGCACTGTCTAGAAGAACTGAACCTCACAAATTGTTAGGAAGGATGATGCAGCGAGATTTAAAGTCAATAAAAGATACATGTAACAACACCTGCTAGCTACTTTATTCAGTTCTAGTTCAGTTTTGGATAATCCCCTTTTACTAACTAAATTTTTTTGTGTGGTTAATTCAGTGAGGACTCAGTTAATTGAAGGTTATTCCAAAGAGGAAAGCAAGTTACTTCTATTTTGTTGTGTTGCTGAGAAAGCTGAAGGAAGTCCTAACCACTGCTTAATGATTCATCAGAAGGTATATCAGCAACTTGCAAATATTTGTGCACTGCACTTCCATTTTCTCACAAGCAACAGTTCAGCTTAGTATAGAGACTTCTAGCAGTAGAATAAAAATAGTGCATTTTTGTGCTAAACTAATGATTCCTCTCAATCTCATTTTTAAAAGCTAGGTGATTAAAGTATTTTCCTATATACAAATTAGAAATTATTTGCCACAAAACTAAAGGTCAGTGAGACTTGGAAGAGGAAGTATTAAGTTGTCATTCAGCATTAAGTTTAATGCCAAGACCTTTCTGCCAGGAATAGCATTTAAAAAAAAAATAGTAAAAGAGCAACAGTACAGGCCAAATCAATCAGTAGGGAAAATGGGTTACTCACTATTGATGGAAAACAGCCAGCTTTTCCATCTGTACTCAGTTGTTGGGGGGGGAGGAGGTTGGAGGTGGCTAGTTTCTGAGCCATGAATTTCTGTGATGCTACTGCCATATTACTGTTTAAACTGTTGGTTAACGTCTGATACCATCATATTTATTTTTGTCCTGATTATTGTCCCAGTGTGCCCAACTAATCCCTCCAATTGGGTATTTCTAGAGTGCACCTGCATTCTGTAATTCGTTGAAATGAGCAGGTTTTACAGGAGGACCCTTTCCGGAGAGCAATTTCATAAGCAGTCGGAGCCGTGGGAAGCGTTCGTGCGTTCAGGGCACAGCTGGCGAGAAGGTCTCGCCGCTGCGAGGGCAGCGCGGGGCCGGGGCCGGCCCGGGAGCCGCGGGGCCGCTCGCCCCCTGCTGCAGGCGGCGGGGAAGGGCCCTCCAGCCCCGGCAGAAGGCAGCGCCCTTCTCCGCAAGGCTTGCCGGACACTGGAAAGAGTAGCAACCTGCCGGGTTTGGAGGTTCCAGAGAAATAGACAGGACTGATGTAAAAATCACTGTTCTCCGAATTGATGACAGTTCAGAATGGTCCCGTCTGAATGTGACTTGGTCTTTCTGAGTGCCTGAGGATGTAGGATTCCATGAGATTGGGTCACTGAGTCCAGTCCCACCCAAATGACTGATTCCAAAGTGATTGAAGGCTTTACATGGCCAGGTTACAGTCAAAACCGGCAATATTTAAAACCATGTAGGCCACCATGGCAGAAGAGTTAAGCCACACTCAGACTTTTTGAAAGTTCCCTGCAGTACCCTCTCCAGATGGGACAAAAAAGTGTTTAGAGCAAAATAACTCAGACTCCATTTCTAGGTTTGCAGAATTTAGGCAAGATAACATAGGTGCTTACAGCAACATTGCAGACCAACAAATTAACTTTGAATGTAAGCATACCTTAAGATACATCTAAGATAAGCATAAAATACATATAAAATCAGATACAAGCATGAGGACTGCAGTTTATAAGTAATGGTATGTATGCTAGTAACATAAAGGGACAGCATCCACCCAAACCACTTTATTTCTGAATAGAAAGGCAGCAGATGCAGCCAAAACAGCAATATAACCTCCCACAGCCTAACCCGGAGCAAGAAGGGTCTCTTCTCTCTACTGTCACTTAGTCTACCTCAGAGAAATGAGTGAAGTAAAACCAGCCTCTCTTCCAAAAATGGCCTAAAAATGCAGTTATGAGTATCACGTACAGCAGCACAGCTCTCTGCAATTATGTAGGTAAGGTTTGAAAGCCTCTAATTTATTAGCAGTGAAGGATGTCTGTGCTTTAAACAATGTCATGAGATATGACACACAACAGCAGCTGGTGCTGATGGGAGAAGACTAAACACTTTCAACCTCCCTTTCTCCTCTAGTGAATACACAGTTAAATAGGTAACATGCCATTATTAAATCTTTTTCTTAGGTATTTTTTGTTAACCTGGCTTTCAGGCAACAGATAGAGGAAATGCTCACGTCTTTGTCTCAACCCCTTTGAAAGTGAGGAGTCTTGACAGGCATATTGAAGCCATAACTTAAAAAGAATAACGGAGCCTGGGTGAGTTTCTCCGCAGAGCTGGAGAGCAGATGCAGCCTCAGTGTCAACAGAGCTTTTCCTCAATGTCGCAGGTGGCTTTGCATGGTAGGAACCCCTGTTACGGCAGCTAAGCCTTCACATCCACCCATCCAGCTTTTCAAACAAGGCCATGGGAACACATTGTGCCGTTAACTTGCTGTTGCTGCCAAACCACCCAAAACTTTAAAATCACCAGCTAAATACTACTAGCTCATTCCAGCACCATGAGCCCCAGTGGCTAATTACCTAAATCATGATGGCACACCAATCATTATACATTTCAAACATTCAAAATTCAGAATTTTGCATCCATTTGGAATATTTACATGCTAGCAATTCAGGTTTTGGCAAAAATAGCCTTTTTGCAACAAATGCCTTTTGGAACCCTCAGGAATCACAATTTCCACTATGATTATTCGAACGAATTTAAGATAGAGTCACCATGAAAATGACAGTGAACTAAATATTATTCTTGCTTTTGAACTACAGTTTAATACAATTAAGTTGATGTGGAGGTGTCTGGCTTGCTGAAACTTTTAGCAGGAATAAACTCTCCATAACTGTAAATGATTAAAACTCAAATACATGGAAGAGTTGATCTAGGAATTTCTATGGCTTTCATCACTGTAGGATATTAACATCTCATGCATATTAATAAATTAATCCTCACATACAAAAAGACTGAGGACTATAATTACCTCAATTTCACAAGTGGAAACAGAAAAAGCTTAAGGGATTTGCTAAAGGTCATAAAAGAGCTCTGTAGCAAAACTGGGAGTGTAATACATATTTTCTAAGGATGAGATTTCACACAGCCTCACAAGATCAGAGATGTAATCTGGTTGACAGCTAGTTCCTGGTTTAGTTCATCTGAAAGGATTGGCTAGTCACCGGGCAGCCAAACAAGCGATAGACAGAATAAACAAGGGAGACCTGAGAAAAATGCAGCCAATAGTGGGGAATAGGATATGCCACCATTTAAGCAGGAACACAGTTTCAGCTTTGTTAGATGGTCATGGAATGACCAAAACAATACCTTAATTATAAAAGGCTATTCATTATTTGAGTAAATTACCCTAGCCTTTGTTCATTTTCTTTTTATAGGATCAGGGAAGAAAGAAACAGTTCGTATTTTACTGGAAAGCTACAAGCTTCAATCCAGCAATGTTTATAAAGTGCTCGAGTTCTTGGGATTTAAACATTTCTAAAGGTTTTCCTTTTAGTTTTGGGGATGTCAGTTGAAATAATTTTGTAATCTAAGTGCCATTAGTGTGCCTGTATATGAAACTCGGCCATTAAACAAAAAATCATGATTACATTTAGATTTTCCTTTTTTTGTTGTTGTTGTTTTGTTGTTCTGGGAAAATTGGGGTCTGATGAGCAGTGCTTCCTGGGAAATCAAAATGGTACTTAAAACCAAAATAAACCTTGTTCATATTTTATAATTACTCTCTAACATTATGATTTACAAATGAGAAATTAAATTGTCCAATGCTGCTGGCTAAATTTCCCCTGAAGTAAGTCAACAAGATTCCCAGTCCAACTTAAACAATATGAGAAGCTCAGGCTCCTGTCTCTCGGGGCAGCTTGCTTGGCTTTTACAGGACTGGCAGAGCTCCTCTGTCCAGGCCATCCTTGAGGAATAAAGCTGTTTAATGAAGAGCTTCTGCTTGAGCAAGTCATGTCAGGGAACAGCAAGGGCTGGGCTGCCCTGGAGGGCAGGGGAGACGGGAGTTGCAAGTACCAGTGAGGCAGCAGGGCCAGTGGCCACACCAAGTAGGAGACATCCTGTCAGGAGCCCAGACAGGCCCAGGGATGGCAGCCAGAGTCAGCTAACAGTCCAGTGACTGCCAGGGGAGTCTAGGCACAGGGCAGGTCCAAGCTGCAGCTAGAGAACTCAGTCAGCAAGGCAAGGTCAGGAGCATCAGGGTGCAAGACTGGGCACTACTACAGTGTAGTAGGCTCAGGCAAGGACCAAGCATAGCCACAGCATTGCTCAGGCAAGAACCACAGGCAAAGGTCTGCGCTTGAACACAGCAGAGGACCCAGGAAGGGCTTCTCATAGCTCTGTCTTGCAACTTGGCTGTTTTCATAGCACCTTGATCTGAGGTTACAGAGCAGCACTGTGTCTGAGCTGGCTTGAGTACAGACAGTAAAACTTTAGGTGTAGGAAAAGAGGTTGCAAATCCAGTTGGTGTGCTCAGAGCCCTGGCAACCTGGGCTTAGCATCAAGAAATCTTGAGTGTTTCTCTTGTTAGGAGTGTTTGCCATGCCTACCATTACTCCCCAGAGTCATGTGGCAGATCAAAAGTACTGTCAGTGTAGCTTCAGATTTTAATTACAAAAATTGCCTATTGCTCTAACTCCCTCTACTCTAATAAAGTGCTGAAACACTGCATGTAACTACCCAAAGGGGAAAGTACAGAAGTTACCATACTTTCCTGTGTATCAGCTAAATCCTATAAAGCTTCCTGGGTTAAGACAAGCTATGGAATAATGTCTGAAACAAAAACCCAGCAACATGGAATAAATCCAGCAAATGAGTAGTCTCCACTCTAGGAATATTAAAATACCAGTTAAGGCATTAAAAATAGAGCTCAAACTAAAGAAAAATCTCTCTTCCTCAGAACAGTGAGGTGCTTTAAAATTCCTAAACACTTCCTTTCTCTCTTCTCTGTATTTCCTAGAATGTTCACAGTATTAAAAAAATTGTTTATTGACTCAAAAATTCTGATATCAGTGTTCTTTTAAGGACTTTTAACACTTGCTTTGGATCTTGCATCATTTGTGTAATTCAGAAAAGGAGGGTTTAAATGTAGTATTATAAATTACATTCTTTTCTAACGCATCCCTTATTGTTTTTATGATTTCTTTAAAAATCTAATTTATCCAAGAATAACAGAAACCTAAACGAATCAACATTGTTTTTTATAGACAAGAAACAGAAATTAGGTAGTTTAGGCATAACCTTTTTTAAGTTTTACTGGCATATAATTAAAATATACAAAACACACTCAGCAGACATCATTATTCACAGATGATCTACCCATAAAAGCCCTACATTTAGTATATACCAACAGGTATAACATGCCAAGACAGAACTCCTAATTTGGTTTCCAGCTTTGCCAGTAGTAAAATCAACAGTGCACAAACATCATGTACTCTTGTTTAAGCAGGCTTTTCTGTTACATCCTGTAATGTATCCCCTGCAAATACAGCAATCAAAGTCCACGCTCTGACCTGACACTCTGGCCAGTACAACTGCACCTACAAAACTAGTTATAGCTGCAGAAACCACACTTTGATTAGTTCTGGTTTTTATGCTTATGTAAGGGTGCTTATTGTACTGATGTAAAAGCCTAATTTTGCCAATATACTGAAAAATATACTAGGAAATGGTGCCAGTAAAATGCAAATTATCTCTGTTGGTAAACAAGTCCTAGCATAGGCACAGCTTTGTTTTGCCAATGATTACACCACCAACACATGGCATGGTGCTGGTATGAAAGTACTCACTGATATAGGGCATGCCACTTAGCCAGAGCATCAGCTGGAGCGGTGTAGTTCTGGGATGTGATCTTTGAGTGGCACCAGAGAGAGCTGTATGGGAAGAGGATGCTACAAGCCAGGCAGCAGGCACGGCTCACTCTGGGATGTGTAAGATTCAGGGAGAATATTGCAGCGTAACAACCAAAAGGCAAGAATGGTATTTGATGGGAGGAGTGGGGTATCTGGAAGCTCTGGTACAATCGAATATCTAGATAATGATCTTCGGAGGTCCCTTCCAACCCTAACAATTCTGTGATTCTCTGATTCTGTGATCCAACAGTACAAAAGGCAACAGGAAGATACTTAAACAGAGCTTTCATCTGAATCTGTGCTGTTAGTGGGAAAAAAACCCCACAGCAAACCAAAAAAACTCTTGGGCTATCAGCTCCTTTCCTACAGTGACTAAAAATTCTTTAACACATCATGCACCTCAGACACTGTTTAATTAAAATACGTTTATTACAAACTTTTATTACAAAGTCATGAGCAATATGCTACACATATGTTTGAAATGTATGCGTGCAATATCTTTTAACCAAAGGAAAGTGAAACTCAAAGGAAATATGCAACCTGTCTGAGCTGTGTGCCTTTATGAACTTACCTTGGTTTCCTACAGTTGACTGGGTTGTGGCTGGAAGGTCAGAAACAGAAACATCATTCCCAGTCTTTCAATAGTCCAGAATTTGGCTAGCCTGCTGACATGCTGAGACAACTGAAGTTATCCACTCTAGGAAGAAATCTGCAGAGGGTGGAAAACATGGCACTGAGAACCAGCACAGTTTTGAGGGAGGAAAGGTGGCAGAGCTCTAAATCCAGGTGGAAGAGCTCTAAATCCAGGTGGCAGAGCTCTAAATCCATGAAGACTGGCAGGTAGTCCTAACAGTAGCACTAAATGTCATAAAAGCCCTGAAAGTCTTAGCTTCCATGAGTGAAGAAAAGTAAAAGGCAGGCAGGTAAACAATGATTAAAAAAAAAACCAAAACACACAGAAAATTGACTCAAACAAAACGTGGGCTGTGGTTGTCAAAAATATATCTGAAGGGCACACCTTACAAAGATAAAGCCATTAGCACAAGTTGGGACAGGAGGTGCCCAGCTCCACTTAATTATTCCAGAGCAAGATCTTACTCATATGTTTATTTTTTTTAAGATAGAAGAGTGCTCATCTTTAAGATAAAAATGTATTAAAAATTATAGGCTATATATGGATTTAAAAAGCAAACAAGATATGCCACACCACAAGTTCAGTGGAGACAAAAGAGTATTTCCTGAAGGAAATAAAAAAAAAAGGGGCATGGGTAAAATCTTTCATAGACCTGTAGATGCTGATGGCAAAAATATACAATTTAATATTCTCAATTTGCTGGAACAGATATGCTAAAAGAGTATCTCAACTAAGCAGCTGATTGACAAAGTCAGCCTTTTTTAGCTACATAAATACTCTAAGTTGCAGTTTGTGTGGCACAAGTTTGGGGAGATCACAGTAAAGCTGGTCATCTTTATCCCTTAATTTAGTAGATTGCTGAAAGTCCCTTGAAAGTAATACCATCCCTATTGAAAAGGATTGCAGGGAAACAGTGTCAGATTCAGTTTCATTGATGCCATATCCTGTTATTTGATGGCACAAGGGATAATTTGACAGTTCTAACAATGAATCATTGGAGGTAACCTGCAGACATTTTTGATAGAAAACTACCAACTAGAATACTTATAATGGAAGAAGCTGAAGGCATAAGAAGAGAGGGAACAATTATCAGAGATGACAGGTTAGGTCATCTCCAACCAGAGTGACAGTCAAAGGAAAAAGGAACACATGGCACCTTATCCAGCTCCCAAAAAGGTGTGAGACCAAACGCATACAAAATGAGGTGTAAGAATAATGGCTTGCTGCAGAACTGAGGCAAGACCACTAAATCTCCCGATATAAAACAAGCAGAACAAATGAATTTTCTGTGTCAATAGTGGCAGTGGAATTTCAGCTGAAAATCACTGTCATTTTAAAGTTGTTAGCCATCTAAATAGACTTCATTTATCATATAAGCTTTTAAAAATATTTATGTATTTTAAAATCTGCTCAGAAAGAAATTTTAAGCATTAAAAACAGCTAAGGACTTTCCTATGGTCATTTACACCATCCCACTGAAGGCTACAAACTCCCTTCTCTGCCATAAGCTTTTTAGCAAGCAGGTGTTTGAATGTATTCCAAGAATGTATTAATACCGTGGTTAAGGAAGACTCGATGGGGTTTGTATTTGCTTTTAAATCTGATAGTTTTTCTCTAATAGGCAGAAACATGGTAGCCTTTAATAATGGCAAAAGAAATTAATATTTCCTTCGCTGTCTTGTCAAACAAAGAATAAAATATGAGTTTGGTTTTGTTAATGCTTCCAAGTCTCCCAGCAAGTGAAAATACATAAAGGGCTTTTTGTTGTCTCCCACTTAAAGGGACAAGTTTATGTTGTGTCTTTGATGTACTTCTGAAGTTATATACAAATATATTTCGCTGCTTGAAACAGTGCAATATGCAAGCTCAAAACATGCAGGAGTTACAACATTTTCAAAAATTATCTATTCTGCTGCAGTAAAATGCCACTATTTTTAATGAGATAAACAACATAAAAGTTTTCTTTTCAGACAAATTGTGTGCATATTTATTGATATTCTTGGACAAATTCTCCAATATGAATGCTGTACTGAACAATTAGAACAAGAGCATATTGAGAATATATGTTTACTTTTTAGATTCAGATCTTGTCCTCCAAATGTCTTAAATCAAATAATAAATACTTACACTTTTAATAAGTGCTTTAGATTCTGGGCTCTAAAGTAAAAAAATTAACTGTTCTAGGCTTACACAAGATTTTCCCCCAATACAAATAAAATAGTTTTGGTTATGTTTGCGTGAATTAACATTTGCACTGCAGATAGTACTAGTCCTCTTTAAAGCTTCCTAGAGATTCTGGCAAAATATTTATCCAACTATGTAACTTCTGTGAAGCATTGATATATGAACTAGTCAAAAATCAGGAGGAAGGTCTTAAATCAGTTTAAGTAGTTTCTATCCCAAACCTACCAATATTTCAGATTGGAAAAAGAAAAAAAAAAGGAAAGGTATATTTGCAGGGAATGTAAAGGTGACTCATGAGAGGTGCAGGACTCAGTCCTAGTGTCTAAGGCACACTGGATACAGTACAAGTGATGCACCAGCATATGAATGATGACACCCTTCAGGAAACTGTCCCTGCTGACTGCGATGACCCCGAGCTGGAAATAGTGCTGCTCATTCACCATCACCAGTAGGACTGTTTTCTTAGGGCACACGTCCAAACACATTTAAAAACCTGTGTACTCGAATGACAATGTGAGATCTTTCAACAAGCCTCAAAACTCTCCATTACTTTTAAATGAAAATCGTATATTCTGCAGAGCTGGGCACTGATTCAAGTACTAGATAAATATATTAGGCAGGCTGCCTTCAGCCATGGGAATTGCAACCTGACATACATTATGAATCAGGAAAGTAACCTGTATTGATTTGTATTAGTGCTGATCTTATATTCCTCAGCAAGTTTCAGGTGACATTTCCTCTCTCCTGATGAATTATATGTTCATATTGCTTGTAGAGACAAGTCAGACAAACACGAAGAACTATTACTTTCAAATGAGAGGTTTCAAAACAGAAAGAGCTAATGTTTTCTCAGATTTTGAAGCATTTTAACCTTGTGCCCCTGAAAGTTGCCAAGCTGGCTAGCCTGGATGCTAGAACCACTTACTTAATGGAGGAAGAGTAATACTGCAAGGCAGGCAGACAGGCTTCCTTTGGTTGCAGAATCAACACAGTCCCAGGTTCTACCACCCCATCAATCTCCAAGGTCTCTGCAGAGACTGCCACAGAGCACCATTTAGCAGTGCCCCCAGATTGTAAGGAGAGAATGAACTGATTTCTCTCACCCAGGTTACAGGGCCAGGGACACTCTGTAGTCAGAGGCAAATAGGCCTATCTTACCTGCAGACTGTCAGTTTGTAGGTTTGCGGGTTGATCAATTCTCTATAAAAGATGTAATCCCTCATATATGTCCCACCATAGCTTTACATTGCTTTCCTTACTCTTCCATAAACTTTGATTACTTTTATTTAGGCTTATTCCTGGGACTTATCACAGACCAGGGGATGAGCACACATGCATTTAGGTGCATACAAGGGAGAATATGTTTTCTGTTTGGTTTTAGCATTGGCTGTATTCCCAGACTTGAAGCTTTCTGGAAGGTGACTGTGTACATCTGTGTCAATCAGGGAGCAGCAAGGACAGGGTGATCGGGGAGCTGTGGGTGCTGGTGAGGCAGCAGGGCCAGTGGCAGGGGGCAGTCTGGAAAGACCCCAGCCAGGTGAGAAGGGCAGGTCTCACAGCTTTTCACAGCAGGCTGGTTCAGGTCACCAAGCCATGCTGTGTCAGAGTGGGCCTTGAGCACAGGCAGTGCAATCCCTGAAAGGCAACATTTCCTGGTGATGCGCTCAAGGCTTTGTTTTAACTCAGTTTTGTCCATGGGGAGTTCAGGTTTGCAAAGGATAGGGGCTGCTGGTTGGACTTGTAGTCAAAGACAAAGCAGTGCTCCTTGACTTGGGTCAATCATATCTAACAGAGCTCCAAAGCTTAGGTCCTCACAAGTGTGGTAATGTTGAAGAGAAGCTGATGCAGGTTAACATTTTGTACTAGTTATGTTGTTGTGCTTAATTTTTGGTAATCAAACCAAAAAATTCTGTGGCCATTTGTGTAACTACAGTTAAATTTTTCAGAATTCCATTCACGCATGGGGATCCAGAAAGTTCAAAGCTGTGCCTGGCTCCTCCTAGCACTTCCTAACATTGGTCAGAAAATGTGCATCAATATAATGTTTCTCCCAATGTGTATTCAGTCCACTGCTGTTTTATTTATTTAATAATATTCTTTATCCTATTCTCAGCATGTTACCTGATTTCTAAGCCATCTTTCCTTGTCCCTTCCTTGTCTTTTCCTTGTCTTTAGAAAAAAAATAAAAGGTATAGGTTAACAGCAGAATCTGAATGCTGAGAACTGCCATCTAAAATATTTCCCTTTAATCAGAAAGGACATCTACATTAGACATGCCTGAAACAAGTCTTATAAAAGTCTGTATTGAGGTAACAGAGGCAGAAAGAATTGCTGAAGGTTTACGTGTTCAAGAAAGTTTTCAGTGTATTTGTTTGCAGCAGCTTTATTCCCTGGTGAATACATGCATTCATAATGAACGTGCAACATAATTTAGTTGGTACCCAGTGCAGTTAACAAAGCTCTTTGTAAGGGAACTACAAAACCAGACGGATTGCTAATGTGAAGGTACTCAGAGAAGTTGCAAGCTACTGGAATTACCCTATCCCCTTCTGTTCCTAACATTCTCCTTAGAGGGTTAAATAATTGTTTTGCAAAGCTCTTTGGAAGTGTGTAAAACTCCACCCCGCTATCATGCCACCATACCAAAAAGATAAATCCTTACACAGTTTACCTTACTTCAAATACAGTATTTGGCATTAAATGATTTGTTTAAACTACTTCTAATGCTTTGATTTTTCCTTCAAAAGATACCCCAGTCTAGAGCTTACCCTTGGACTTCAAACACTCCCCAGAGCCCAGAGGGATGGAGAAACACAGACACTGCGTTCTCCCAGAAGAGCCCAGTTCTCCAGTGGGGAAGGGGCAAGCTTAGGCACAGGCAAGCGAGACAAATATAAAACAGATGCATAAGAAAAAATGCTCTTCCATTTCCACCATCCTATGGTACGCTTGCTGAGATATGCCAATGGTTGTGGGAGTTGCTTCTTGGGGCATGGGCGGGCTGCAGTTTGCTCCCACTGAGTGCCCTTGCCCAGAGGAGCTCGTTCAGTCTCCTTGAGACAGAGGCATCAGCACTGCAGCAGGGACTGCTGAGAGCTGCGAGGGTTTCCAATCTGGCACTGTTGAACAGAGCAGGGATGTGTTTTTCTCTGATTGTACCAAATTAAATTGGGATTATGGAGCTGAAATTTATATCTATTTCATTATTGATTTAATAAAATATTCTATCAGAAAGCAGAAATTGTGGACCATGTAACACTTAAATTGATAAATTACTTAAATAGGAGCTGAGAATGAAGTAGCAAATTTTAATTAATTACCAACTCTGAAAATTATGTCCCCAGTTTTTCTTCATGGTATATGTTCTCAGTCTGTTAATGGCTTTTACTGTAAGAAGTGCCTCAACATAGTTCTCATATGCCACAAATCTTAGAATCAACCAGGCAATCTCTCTGCAGTGTCATTATGGCAACTTAAGTGACTGTCATAAAATTTTAAAATAAAAAATTCTTCCCTTTTTGTTCCAATCATCATTATTATGATTCAAGTGTGGGAGAGAGTGAGGGAAAGAAGAGAAAATGGAAATCACTTCATTTTCCAAAATCATAGTTAACGGTTGGACTCCATGATCTTAAAGGTTTTTTCCACACTTAACAGTTCTATGATTCTAAGGCATGTATTTATTTTAATCAGTATTACTGTAATTTGGGCCAAGGCTATTTAAAACCTGTCTCTGGCCTTTTGTCTGCATTTTGGTTTCAGAATACAATTTTTTGGGGTGGGATGTCTCAGAATTTTTTTTAAGAGACCTCTGGGTTCTAGCTCATGTTTCAAAGCAATTCTTTTGTTCCTAACCAGCACTGGCTCCATTTGGGAAGGCAAACAGAAAGTAACCCAGGGGGTGGATACTACTCTGCATAACACAGGTGTGGATACAATATTGCTGCTAGCAAGAATTTTCCTGCTTCTCTCTATGCCCGTGGGATAGTTTTCTCTTTCATGAAGAGATTAGCAGAAGTTCTGTAAACCATGAACACCTGCGACCTTGTAGAACTTTGTTTATGGTACAGTAGGAAAATATTTTGACAATGGATGTTTTAGGATTTCTAGCCAATCCACCCAGTGGGTGACTGATCCTTGTCCAATTAGACTATGAAGAAAAAAGTCTATAAAAGAGTTTGTAAAATAATTAAATAAATCAATCTTGCTGCACAATTCCTGCCTGTTGGATCTTCTCTCCTCCTCCCTACGGCTGTGGGATACAGTAATATTTGGTACAGTAATACGCAGGTATTTTAAAAAGGCAGAGGGGATCACATGAAATCAAAGCATGTTACCAGAGTGAGGTTCTTATACAAGATGCACATGTGCCTTCTTCAGACATAATATAATTCACCTTCTCAACATTCAGACAACAGAATAATGCTCTCTAACTCAGTTAATCATTCTAGTTGCACTTTTCTAACCTCTCTATGTCTTATGCAGTGACAGTGAATCTTGCACATATTGAATTTTCCATTAAAATACAGAGACCTCATTCCTGCTGCCTAAACACTACCTTCAATTTCTACTTAGGTATTTGTCTCTCCCAAACCTTCTACTGCTTCCAAGCCTCAGTCTAGTCATCTTTAGTTCAGATGGCACCCAAAAGCCTTTAGATGCTCTTCTCACCTGAAATCTATCATATTACAATAGTCTTTTCCAGCTTTTATTGTCACAAACTAATTGAAGCTCCCAGATTAGTTTTAAGACCAATACGCATTGTACTGCTGCCATGAAAATCAAACCATTGGGTGCAAATCAATTGATTCCTTAGAGGAAGGCTGGAGGTGGCAGTCAGATGGCTGTCACCTGCCTGACCTCCACAGCAATGAAGAGGGATCTCCTGGGAACTCTGGGCAAGATGTGTAAGGCTTGACCTCTGACATTTTTCCTGACCCTTTTTCTGTGGTACTGGAGTGATAATTGTTCATATGACCTTGATGTATTAAATGAAATTTCTAAGTATGTAATATTTATATTTTGGATAAATATATTTGGATAAAAGTATCCAGTAAAGCAATTTTACATATGAACTTTACATTTTGATAGTGAAATTGCAGAGAGAATGTAAGGGAGGCACCATGCCTAAGCACACAAAGAAGCAGGTAATAGGGTACCCACCTGTCTTCCTGACATTTTCCATAGGATTGGATTTTAAAAGGGATGCTGTAGTCTGTGGGGATCAGAGCACAGTACTTTTCATAACTACTGCAATTCTGACAAGCACCTAATGAAGAGAAGAATTTATCCAATCTCTTGACTGTGGAAGTACTTCCAGATTGTATTTCAGAATCTCTTAGTGACTCAATGTTTTTTTTAAATTGGTCTTTGATCCTAGTATTTTTCTGCAAAACCCATTAACATTCCTTCTAACCCTATTTCAGCAGTTCAAAGTCATACAGCTTCATGGGACACTTGTTTTCCTCAGTGAGTTCTTCAGGATTTACCTAAAAACAAAGTGCCAAAATTTACAGAA
This sequence comes from Corvus hawaiiensis, assembly GCF_020740725.1. Lineage (NCBI taxonomy): Eukaryota > Metazoa > Chordata > Aves > Passeriformes > Corvidae > Corvus > Corvus hawaiiensis. The sequence goes on along the minus strand of NC_063219.1, from coordinate 21,311,636 downwards.
TTGTTGTGAAACTGCAGCTGAAGAATGATTATCAGCTCTGTGTTCAGATGATGACTTTATGCAATTTAAAGCAATGGTCTCAAAGGAGCAGCAGTGAAAAATTGTTTGAGACAAATCTACAGTCAGTAAGAGGTCTTATTTGGACATTGGCAAAGGATCAGTTCTTCCAGCACAGTAGATAGGTTACTTCATCACAAGAGCTCCTACATGCAAAAAATACAGATTTTTTTCATACATGATCTTTGAAATCACAGAGGGAAAATTCAATAAATACTTTTTCTTCCATTAGATAATAGCAGGTAGTTCCCCAACTCATGCAGCCATCACATACTGCAAATCCCTTATTTCCTGTCAGATAACATCATTACTCATGTGATTCTTGGGCAAGCTTTTGGCTCTATACTCCTATTTTTTTAACCATTTTGGTCCTGTTTGATCCATGGTACCATTCCAAGGAGAGGTTAGTGTGCTTTTCCACTAGGTTTCAAATGTCCTCCTTTTCTATGCTTTGATCAATCTTCATGCCTCTGGTAATTAATTCACAGATTTAGTGATTTCTTGCTTTTCCTTTTCCTAGAAACCTCATTCAAATTAAAAGGTGGAAATTTTTCTCTCCCCTCGTAGTGAAAAGAGATCAATCAGGGTAAAAAATTAACTGGTGCTACTGGATTTTTAATTGTCTCTGCCTTGATTAACTGTCATTCCTACCTCTTGTTTTGATTTCCTGCTCTTGATACTTACTATGGTGGCTATATAGAGACACTGACCCCCTGCAGTTCCACTAATAAGTAAAATATTTTACCTGTTTCAGGAAAGAATGAAAATATTGACAAGAAAAAACAATTTAAGGAGCTGATTTTTTTTGAGAAATCTGTTACTCCCTTTCTACAATTGAAGCTCTCCCTTACATAAACAAATAATTGCAGATGCCTGGAAAAATAAAATTGTTATGACAATTTTATCTGATACATCCATCACTGAGACTACAGTCTGTTCCTAAAGAAGAATGGACTTGCTCACCAAAAAGACTTTTTTCTCTCTCTCTCTGCTACAATTATCCACTTTATATGCCTCAATACAAACTGAAAAGGTCATCCAAGTTCAGAAAATGTTGGCTAATCAAAATGTAGAGACAAAGAGACTGCAGAAAATGCTGTCCTCCAGGTATGAGACAACAGCTTGAACCAATGCCTGGTCTATATAGACAAGCAAAAATCAAAACACAGGGGAGTGTATATCTGATTGGAGATTTCTTGATGATTTTTAAAATACTTTTTAAGGAATTGAAGGCTTCATCTCATGCCCAAAGATTAGCTGAAAATAGAGTTCACGGAGTGTCAATTCAGCTAAAAGCAGCATTTTCAAATTCTTCTTCATTATTACTTAAAGAAATATGTGTAAGTATTCCTCCTTTAGACCATGTGATGCAAAACTCTACCTGATGCAGCATGTAAGATGTAGGACTATTATTTACTTGTGTAGTTTTTGTTACTAATTTAGTGAAGTAGTTCTCCAGGAAACTTTCCAGTGAGATGTAAAAGATGATTTAGCCACCTCTGTTGCTAGTTCTCCTTAGTAGCACAGTGTGATCATCTGCCCTCTCACCTCCTTCCCACCTTGTTTTCAAAACGCTGCTCCAAGCAAGAGAAGTAAAATCTGCTGATTACTTGCCCTGTATTTTTCAGGAATTTTTCATATATTGGTATATAAATATTTTAGTTGTGACTTTCCAAACTGAACTATGGCACCAAAAACGGTGCAAAAGCAGTAACAGCAGCACATCAGCAGCTAAAGAAAAAAAATTAGCCTCTTATCTGTCCCTGTCCTGTTGATTCTATTGTGTAAAACGGACGTTATGAAGGAGTTTGTATCAATAGGATTAGAACAATATTGGTGAAAAAGTAAAATCTTGTGTCTTGGCAAGAATATATTTATGTATAAGAAAATGTGTCTATTACAGAAAGTAATCAATGGTTTGTTGTGTCCTAAATGAAACAGAAGTCCTTTTACACTACAAAAAAGTAGCTGATAGCTCACCTTCTGTTCCTAAGATGGCCAGAAAATCCTGTCTTCCAGGAAAAGTCTGTGCCAATGCAGCTTTTACTTCCAATGTGTTTAAGTCTTCCAGATATAAGTCATCAAGTCCTCCCAAATGAAGACATTATTTGGTGGGGGGGAGAGTGAGGTTTGGTACCTGCTGTGCTCAAAAGTTATTTGCTAGAAAAAGACTAAGACAAACACAAACAGTCCAGATGGATGGCCAAATGTAACTAGTGCCACTGAACATAGGTCAGACCTGGTAGGCATTAATTTCAAAGGTTTGTATGCGAAAAGAATAGGAAATCTCCTCCCCACAGCATTTTACATGGGTGAAGTCAAACACAGTAGGTTGTCTGTTCCACTCGAATATGTGGAAGATGCTGTTCCTTTGCAATAATCAGCTGCTCATAACAAGGTATAAATTCCCCTTCCATGTCGGTGTGGGCATCTCAGCACCATCCAGAAAATACTCATTGTGAAAGCTAATTCAATAGGAGAGGTGCAAGAGGAACTCACCCACCTATGAGGCAGCACCACTCACATTTCTGTGGTTTATGAGTTTTTCCCAGCAGTATGCTCCATTTCATCTCTGGATTAAGATCTATCCTGGTGAAATTAGATCGTAATTAAAAATATTAAACATTAAATATAGATCAAATACTGCAGTGACACAGAAGAGAGAATACTGAGAATTTCACAACTGTATGTTAAGTAACTTTCAAATCAAATACATTTTCAGGCTATATATCTATACTGAGATCAATGAGCTTATTTTATACTGGGAAAAAAAAGAGTAATTTTCCTTAAATAAGACTTTGCCATTGTAGGACATAATAACCTTGAACAATCTAGATAGTGGAAGATTTTATTTCATTCGACCCAAATGGCATTAAGCTCAAGTTCTTACTCAGATACATATTCAGCAAAAAACATTATACTTTTAATGCATAGATAATAAGGTTCAATCCTGCATCTACTGAAGACGAAAAGATGCTTCTGTCATCAGGAAAATACAGGGTTTAGTGCACACATGAATTAATATAGGTGTCCTTGGTACATTATTTGCACATGGACTATATGACCAATAGGGCAGTCACAGAATCATAGAATGTTAAGGGTAGGAAGGGACCTTAAAGATCATCCAGTTCCAAGGCCCCTGCCATGAGCAGGGACACCTCAAACTAGAGCAGGTTGTTCAAGACCTTATCCACCCTGACCTTGAACACTGCCAGCGATGGGGCATCCACAGCTTCCCTGGGCAGCCTGTTCCAGTGGCTCACCACCTTCACAGTAAAAAATTTCTTCCTAGTATCTAACCTAAACTTTTCCTCTTTCAATTTTTACCCATTACTCCTTGTCCTATCACTGCAGCTCCTAACAGAGAGTTGCTCCCTGGCTTTCCTGTAAACCCCCTTCAGGTACTGGAAGGTTGCTATGAGGTCTCCACACAACTTTCTCTTCTCTTCTCCAGGATGAACAGCCCCAACTTTCCCAGCCTGTCCTCATAGGGAAAGTGCTCTAATCCTCTTATCAACTTCGTGGCCCTTCTCTGGACTTGCTCCAACAGTTCCATGTCTTTATGTTGGGGACACCTGGCTCCTGGCTGCAGTACTCTGGGTGGGGTCTCACGAGAGCAGAGGGGCAGAATCCCCTCCCTTGCCCACACTCCTGTGGGTGCAGCCCAGGATCCATTTGGCTTTCTGGGCTGTGAGCACACACCGATGGCTCGCATTGAGTTTTTCATCAACCATCACCCCCAAGTCTCTCCACAGGCCTGCTCTCAATCCCTTCTCCACTCAACCTGTAGGAGTGCCTGGGATTGCCATAACCCAGGTGTAGGACCTTGCACTTGGCTTTACTGAACTTCATGAGGTTTCCATCAGTTCCCCTCTTAAGCCTATCAAGGTCCCTCTGAAACAGTCCAGCAAATAAAAGAACCTGTGTCACCTCCAAAAGGATGTTTATATTTAGCCATGAGAGAATAGACATCCTCCCTAGTTTTTGAAAAAGATAGATATATGTAATAAAACACATGAGATACTGAAATAGGTCTTCAGTAATGACAATTTTAAAAGGACCCTGAATATCCATTTTAACATGGTCAATGAAATATCTTTGTAAGAGTCTGTCAGTAAATAGGAGAAATTTACATATAAAAATATGGAAGGTGCATTCAATGTTAACTATTCAGTTTTGATTTCAGAGTCTATTTTTGCCTTGAGATACGGGCATTAATATAAGTGGATGCATGGCAAGGCACAAATACTTCTGAGAAGAAATACTAACTGATGGTTGCAGCAAAATATTAAAACAATAGTAGCTGAAGATACTTCCTTAAAACATCTTTTACAGTACATTTGAGTTGTTTTCATTTTATCGAGGTATCCTGAAGTGTACAGTGAGACCTAATTAATATTTGGGTGAAAAAACTAATATAATATTAAGTTATTAGTCCCCACATGTCTTCTGTACTGTGACTTATGAGGAACTGTCCATGTTGCCATAAAGCATTACATGGAAACACGGGGATCTGGGGTGATAGACCACCTCATCAATTTTTACTCAAGTCTTATTTTTAATAAAAGTTTTCTTTCAAATTACTGACAAAAAATTTATCTGGGACCAGTATTGTATCTCTGGAGTTCTTTACTTTCCAATGTGATGATCAGACCTGGGACAGTTTTATTATACATGAAAAACAAGCACTCTTCATGCAAATAAACCACATGAAGAGGTTAAAGTGATGATACAAGTTACCTGAAGTGTATTTGTCCCGTTGTATATGAAGGAAGGAAAAATTATAATTGGTTTCCCATGTTAATAGGATCCAAAAGTCAGTGTTGCATCCTGCTAAGATACTTAGAAAATAGTGTATGTAGCTATAAAATTTGTATCAGCCTATTACTGATAAAGAATCATCACTGAAGTCTCTTTCATTTGGATGTGTTATACCACTCGTGCAGGACCCAGACAGTGTGGCAAGTGAAATTCAAAGTCAGCTTTACATTTCCCTGTTTTAATGCATTTTATTTTAAGGAGAATAAACAAGATAAGCAAGAAAGCTTCCGAGAAAATAAGTATCATCAGACAGATGGAAGTTTCATGTGGGTTGTTTCTTTTGGCAGTCCTGTTACCAGGGATAAATCATGCATGCTCAAGGGCAGTTTTCTCTGCTCTTATCAGTGTCCAAAAAGAAGCTTGTTCTGGGAGGCTGCCTGTTTTAAAGTCCATTATTTGCAACAACCTGTAGTTACCTTGCAGCTGATTCCATACATCCAACCCTTACACATTACTATAGAAATCATTGCTTCCTCACAGGAGGAGCCGTCTTCTTATTAAAGTCAATACTGTAGGCAGCTTTTCCGTATTCAAAAACTCTGGAATGAGTGGTCAAACTTATAAAGGGCAAATACTTCACTGCCATCATATTACCCTGCTTTTCAATTCAATGATACCATTTTAACATGGCCAGCATGAATGGTGCTCCAGGTCACAGTGCTGATCACTGCAGACAAGCTGCATCTTCTTGATGAGTATTTGACATTTTACAGTCAAACAGCGTCAGTTTTGCAAAAGAGTGATTAGGTTCCTGAGGGACCATCAACAACTATATTATCTGCAGCTGCTGTAGGAAGACTGTGAGAACAGAAAAAGGGATGGATGGGGAAGGATGCGAAACAGCTCCTTCTGAAATAATTATTTTTGACTCAAACTCACTTTATTTGATGTCAGTTCTAAGCATGAACTGGCAGAGAAAAAAGTGCTCCATACCTGGAAGGTTCAGCAGTGGCAGCAGGATCAATGCTACCTTTCTAGAGATCTCTGCTGAGTTCTCCTCCCCCAAAATTGTGCAAGAGAAACACAGGAAAATGAGACACACCTGACTCCATTCCCCAGTACTTTCATGGTCCCCAGTACTATTGATGACTAAACAAGTTCACTGAGATACTCAGAATGACAGCAGCTTTTGTTTCACCCTTGGTCTGAGCACTTAGACCTGCACCAGCGTGCACTAAATTAGGCTGCCGGAAGCTAAAATTCCCTTTTCAGCTGGTGTAGAGCAGTTGGTAACTGACTTGCATAAGGACACATTCTTGGAGATGCTTTTCTTCTCCGTGCCTGATCGCTGCAGGGCAGTATTGGGAGTTTTCTCGTCTAAGCCAATCAGATCAGCTCACAAGGAAGGCAAGCACAGACTGACCAGAGCAGATGCTTCTGAAGGCGCATGGGGGCTTTATGTGAATAGATTTCACTTGGGGTAATGATGCTTCTAACGAGTATCCCGGGGGGCCTCAGCTCTCCACGATCAAGGAATCTGGTATGACTGAGGGTTATAAATGAGTAACAAGTTACTATGTGCAGTAAGTATTACAGGTGGTCAAGCCTATCAAGCAGCTTGTCAGTCAGCAAAACACTTCTAAAGGCCATACAGGCATGTCCCGGGGTAGTTTAGGAACACTGAAGAGCTGAGCTAAGGTTCTGCCTCCACTGAAAACACAAGAGATCATGCTAGAAATGGTGTCTGAACCCTGCACAGACCAAGAATGTTTGGATGCACATGGCATCCAAATTTCAGGACTAATTACCAAGAGTCCTAGTGGACTGTAGGACTCTGCCAGTAATATCATACACTAACACACTACCTATTTACTGTGGAGATTACATTTTTTTCTGTTCTGCAGACTAAAATTATCCCTGTTTGACAGCTGGAGAGGAAGCAGAACTACAGTGATACGAAGCGATTTGTCTAAGGCCATGTTGTGTTCCATTCACAGATATAAAAACATGCATGCACATTCCTTGGCTCTCAAGCTAGTTCTGATTCCCATCCTTATTCTTACATATTAATCAAGTGATCACTTTCCTATGTTTTTACAGATTTTTCCTCCTGACACAACAATAAATGGTCGCAAGCTTTTAAGTAGCTTGCTAATCTTTTGTTTTGGCACAGCAGTGGAACATACTTGAAATAAAGGCAAAAATAAATGTTTGAAAGCTGAAATGAAGATATAGACGGAGCTTGCTCTTCTGATAGAAGTACTTATGTGGCCAGTTGTTAGACAGCTCTGCTAACCTGGTTTCACAAAAGTATTTCATAGTGTAGTCATGATGAAAAGTGCTGCTGAACAGTTCATTTTGTGTAGGGCAAAGAACTTAATTCTCAGTTTCAAAGAAATCTTTGATCAGATTGTTCACACAAATGTTATTGAAGGCTTGTCATGGCTGATACGGCCAGAAAGTATTAAACAAGAAGGGTAAGCACAGATGCTCTGGTGTTACTGAAACTATCAGAATCTTCCCATTAACATATTAATAAAGCAGCATCATTATGTTTAATTCAGGTAACTAATAAAAAGTTATTTGCTTTTTTTTTTAAGGTTGAAAAAAAAAGGTACCTTTAATTAATTGAATACACTTGATTTACTGGGTTCCTAAAAAAAATTTTAAATAAGGTTTTAAAAATCTTACAGCAAACAGTCTTGTTCCATAATTGGCAAAAAAGACAGTATTAAGATAGCCTTAAAAATTTATCCAACAATCCCCCCAAACTCATCATTTTCTTCCACTTTTTATATTGTGAAATTGTAACATCAAGGTAAATAAAGAAGTATAAAAAAAAAATTGCTTTCTTTTTATCTTCCCAGCTTACTTCCACAACAGTAAAGAAGCTGAAATTATCTAGGAGAAAGCATAGCTTATAAAAAGAGAGGGGTATATTTTAAAAGGGTCTCTTTGAAGTTTCTCAGATGAGACAGAATAGATTTTTCAGTGCTGAGATACGCAACGTACTGTAGATTGAAAGTGAAAAATTAAACTAATCATATGTCTAATAGGAGTCCAAACTAATTTACAACTTAAAATGAAGCATCACTGCAGGTTCCTCAATGGACAAAAGATCAAACAAGTCATTAAAGGGGAAGAAAAGAATAGCAGATACACTGTGATGGAAAAAAATCTGTCATTGTTTGTATTGACACTGCAGCATCAGTTGCATGGTCTTTGTAACTACATGTCAAAAAGGATATCACAGAGCTAGTTAGAGTGGCTTCAGAAAAAAAGGTGAGTCAAAAAAGATGGGAATGGAATCAAGGGAATGGAAAAAACTCTCACATGGAGACAAGTTAAAAATGCAAGATATGTTTGCTTTAATGTGGAGATAAATAAGAACATGATAGATGAAAATAATATTATGAACTTACTTGAAGCTTTCTGTCTGCAGTACTTTTATAGGCAAGAACAAGGCAACATTCAATTAAATTAAAGAACAGGCATATAAAAGTAATGAGGCTCTACACTGGACAGCTAATATAATCTTTGTGTTCCTCCAGCATGAGGAAAATGATGAAGGCTGACAAGTGGTAGTCAGAGTTTCTCTAAATAACAAATAGCAGAGTTGTAACTATGGTCAAAGCTCTCTGAAATGTATTTTTTTGGTATTTACAAAATCTCAATTAGATCAGGGAGAAATCTAAAGCACGTGTAGGGTGAGAATAGAAGACACAATGTTTCCCTCATATGCTGGCTGCAGAGGTCTTACATAGTCTTCTGAAACACCTTGTACTTACTGCTGGCACATAAAAGGAATCCTGGGTCTGATTCAGCTGCCAAGTTCTTGATTCGTTCTGGGACACATCAAAATATTAAGTTTTTGACCTTACCTTCTGGAAGTGTATTAATTGCCTTAACTGCACTGACAATCAATCATCATGATACAAAATACTAAAGTAGCATGTGCCTGATGATGAATTTCAGACACTAATTTAGAAGGCTGGAATGCACCTTTAAGTCTGTTTGCGATGCCCTACACTATGTGTCCGAAGAGCTGCAGAGCCTCCTCCCAGGCCACCTGCAAAGGCTGTATCTGCCCTGAACCCTCTGGGCTGGATTCTCACCATGTGTCTCTCTCTGACACCATGTGTCTTCCTTCAGCCTCCTGCAGTCATCAGCTGGGCTCTGCTCCAGAGCCTCTGCTCTGTCCTCCTGCAGGCCTCATAGTACAGTGGGCCAAGGGATTACAGGAGGTTCTCCCAGCAAAGCAGGATTTCTTGTGCAGTAGGTATCTTGAAGCCTCAAACAGGAGAGGCCTCTGTAAAACTGTGTCAAAGGGAAGTGTCCTCTGGCTGTAGCTGCTTGAATTTTTGAGGTATCTTTGCTTTTTTTTCCACAGGGAGATTGCTTTGTATTTGGGACAAGGGCGGGGTGCTGGGACAGTCTTCTTTTAAGTGAGGAGCAGGCTAGTTGCAGGTAGAAGGAAGTAGCTTGAAACTATTTGTGTTTCGGATGTTTCCAATCAAAACACATCAGAATACAACTTGCTCAGCTTATATTAGTATTTCAAAACAAAGCAGTCATAGAAAAATGGATACACTTCATCCAGATATTACTATTCCTAACGCGGCATTTAAATGGTGAGCAATCACTCAGTAACTGCTTTTGTTCTGGTACAATGACAGTCTGTGGTTTATCTGCTGTTAGCTTTCCAAGATAAACCCTGGACCTTATGCTAGGGTTAATTTTAACCAGCTCATGACTGCAAAATTTCACAGCTTGGTTTACACTAGGATTTGAAAAGGTGTTAATAAACAGTGCATGTTAAATTGAAGCTTCCTCTAGCAGAGTGTCAGCAGAGTAAGCATAGCCACAGGGTACATAAGGATAACAGCTGCCAAGTGAATTGAAGGATTTTTCATGATGGGGTATCCCATTCTCCCTGTTCCCAGCCTGACAAGATGGATATGATCTTGCTGCCAGCAAATGCCACTGCCTGAAACTCTTGCATGCCAGAAAGCTGACTATTTGCAACACTTGGTTTCCACACGGCTTGTGCACAAGGAGGCCAGATTTCCAAACAGCAGAGTTTGCCTTACAGGTGGGGCTGCATCACTCGGATTTCCAGGGAGTTACACAAGATCATTACCAGCCTCCTACCTCCTACCTTCCTGCTAGAACATGGTCACCAGACTCCCAAAGGTTGATGGTTTGGCTTTATTTAAATTGTGGCCTCAATTTTGTATAATGCTCTCCCAGACATCTAGCCCTTGGGTTAACTTTAACATACTGTAGATGTTGGACATTCTTCAGTATATTGTCTGCCAGTGTGAAGCCAGGAGGAATGCCCCAGGAGAAGACTGTGTCTTTGCTATGTGAATGTATGCAAAGCAATTGGAGTAAAACGACTTCTCCCCTGGGGAAATCTGTCACAAAAAAGAACTTTAACATGTAATGACACTTACAAGAGTCCACCAATGTGAATGATTGTGGGACGGTCCCACTGTGCCTTCCACAACCTGGGGCATGTGGGCAGCATGTGGGCTGCAGCTGTTGCTCATCCCTGTGGCATGTTTCCCTCCTGGCATGTTCACACAGGTGGCATTGCAGTGTGCAGGTTTTTTTGGAAGGGTGTGACTCTACTTGTTTACATGTAATTGGTGTATTCCTCATTCATCATCAGTTGCAAAAGGGAGTGGACCCCCTGCACCATGCCCTGCTGGCCCACCTCCCATGAGCACGGGAGGCAGGAGGGCAGCACCAGTGAGAGCCCAGGGGTAAGTGGGAGGACAGGGCAGCATGGGTTATGCCACACCAAAGCCAGGTGCTCCACCAGAGCCACCCCTGTGGTGGGGCACCAGGCACCCTTGTAGCAGTGACAGGTAGAAGTCAATCAAGACATCATTTCTGTCCCTCCCAGATGCCTGATGAGCCACAGCCTGCTGCTGTCCCCCAGGTTATGGCATCAGAAGACAAAGAATTCAAAGGTGCATTAAACAGATTATTCTGTGAGTAAATCCCAGTCTAGAAGCCTGAAGCATAATGGAGTGGCAAGTCAATTATTTTTTCCTCCAACTGCTAATCTTCCTTAGCTTCTGGCCTGTCTTTTTGCTGATTCTCAGAAAGGGTGATTTGTAGGTGTTTATTGCTGAAATTTGAAGTGATTTAAAACTGATGTTTAAATGTAGTATGACTTTCAGAACTAAGTTATTAATTTATTACTAATTTTCTAAGCAGTTAATACTTTTTAAGGACTCTTAAAATATACTAGCACACTTCATGTATTGTAGTTTATGCAGAAATGCCAATTAACCCACACAATGTGCATTCAAGATAGATGAGGATTAAGTCCCTTGAGCCATTGGAATAGCAGAGATGCAATGACGTGAAAATTGTATCCTTAGCTCCTTTGCCTGTAATTAATATAAATTCAACAGTTAAGTGCCTTTCCTCTTTTTATTAATCCCTTATCTACAATCCTGGATCTCTGTTGTTCAAGCAATTAGGACAGATGGCGTATGTTTTCTTGATTCTTTCAGATCTGACTTTCAGATATGGAACAGCACACAACCATCCTGGATATGTGCAATAAATTTCCAGTTATGCAGAAAATGCCGGGGCATGTAACCCAGCTCTCCAGCTCCTATTTCTTGTGCATTTGTCTTCCTTGCACACTTCAGAATATGCATTTTGTCTTCTTTACTCAGTGTCAGCCCTTCCTCATTAAATTTTGTTTGTTGCTGCCTGCCAGCCCACAAGTACAAGAATCAGTGCAGGACTATGGAAGATGTCCTTTTGGCCTGGAGCAGAAGCTGAGAATGAAGGACTTAGGACCTTGTCTGCAGTCACAGAGGCATATATCAGGACAGGATGACCAAAATATTTTAATAGGGAGCAGAAGTTACTGCTTCCATGCTGTCCCCCTTGTTTCTAGAGGCACGTGGCAAAAGTAGGATCCCACTGTTCTGGTTCCAGTTGCTGTGGATTGCATGCAATTTCACACCTACTTTGTTTCTGGTTTGCATTTCACAGCTACACAGCTGTCACCAGAACGAGGCAAATGAGGAGAACTGTAGATGCATGTGGTTAGCTGACTAGGAGAATATTTGGAACTGCTCAAATCCTGATGTGGGTAGCCACACTATGCAAGGATATCAGAAAAAAAGGTATAACTAACAGAGGCTCTGAGGGACCTGCTGTGGTGAATGCTGTGAGGTAATTCAGAATTCAGGTTGGCAAGTAAGTTCATTACAGTACTCTTTTTTTCCTGTGAAATTAGTTAAGATTCAGCCTCAAAAAAAAGAGGAATGCAGTCGCTTGTTTGTTCTTGAAGACAGAAAGTGCTGTATACTTCTCCTGCTATTTTTAAAATGTAAAAATTAAGAGAGGCAGCAGGGCTTGACTGAGACAATAGAATTCCAGAAGTAATGGGATGCTTATGCTGCTTAGAGTTGCAGGAAGACTAAGATGTGTTTTGGTTTAGAAATCTTGTCCCACCTGCTGAGTTATTTGTAACATTACACTCCTTTGTGCACCTCCTTACATATAGCTCATTTTTTAAGAAGGAGGGGTCTTAAAACTGATAAAATGTTCCCTTAAGAAGCTCTGAAGTCAAGGAGAACTAGAAACCTACAGCTAAATGAAGTGATGGAGAAGGCACGAATCAACGTGTCGGGCAATAAGGCCAAGAGTCGTGGTGACAAAAGGATCTCTAGTCACCATCTCACAATCCTACAGAAGGAAATACATCTAGTGACTTAATAGGCAAAATTGATAGGATTAGATCAGTGCTGAGAAGCAGCTGTAGAGTAATACGTATAAAATGGAATTATATTAAAAGTAGAAGGTCACAGGATTTAAGGATTTAGAATATTAAGCTTAGAAAAATAGTAAACTCAGAAGTCAAAGGTGCTAGACAATTGGTCTTTGGCACAGTATTGGTTACTGCACCAAGGGAAGAATAGTGGCATTTGACTGGCATAGGTATGTACTTTGAGCCACGTACAGAGATGCATTTGTCCTACTTGTAAAACCACCAAAGTATCTTCAAATTATGCATACTTTTTTTAAGGCCTTCAATGGCTAGCCTGGGAAGGCAAAGATTGTTAAGAATCTTTTCTTCAATATCCGTCCTGATATGTGTCAACAGCAGGGGACAAGATGAGAAGAAAATTGCTATTAACAGGTTGCTGGAAAATACCATGGTACTTACCTGAAATGTGTTATCATTTCTTTAATGACAGGGGAACAATTAACTGCTAATCAAAGATGGATCTGCTTTCCAGTTACAGTATTCCTATACAGCTAACACAGACATACTGTCAGCTGTAACCCAATAGTATGGCCAACCCAAAACGGGGCACTCAGTGGTTGCTCTACTAGCAAATCTCATTCACAAGTCATGGCTCAATAAGGTAATTTTGTATTGTTTTTAGCTACTAGATTGGGAAATAGCATATGAAGTGTCCCTGATGGTAAGTGCTGTGCTGTGGACAAGCCACTGATTTCTAATCCTACCAGGCAGACAGAAGTCTTATCACCCTTAAATAATTTCTTGCCAGGTGCAGTTCCCTTTATATCTGCTTCACCTGATCCTTGAGTCTATCAGAGTTACCATCAGAGTTCAGACTTCTGCTAGTGCTGCTTTCCGCTCCTCTGAAGTCAGTGGCAACAAAATTCTGCTGCTGGGAGCTTTTCTCATGCACCTTTCAGTCACTCTTTTTCTGTTACTTCAGCTTTTTGCAGAATTAACAGCAAATGCTGAAGTAGACAAAGAATGAAAGATGAGGTTTTAAAAAACACAAATCCATTTATCTCATTGGCAATATGCATTCCTTATGGCTGGTACCTTTTTCCAACCTAAAATTGAAATCTGGTAATATAATTTCACAACCAATCAGTATTAGATGTATCCTTGCTTGTATTTGCCTTGCTTATGCTGGCTTATGGGGTGAGTAACATGTTGAGAATGTTTTGGAAAACATGACAACTATCTTCAATATTTCTGGGTGAGTGATTTTAAAAGCATATTTTAGTATCCTCTTAATTCCTATTTGAAACAGCCTCTACCTCTATGCTCTTTCCTGGTTTCTTTTGGTTGCTAGGATAATCTAGTAATCAAACCAGCATGAAATCAAACAGAACATCATAATTCTGTGAGTGCACTAATAAACACAGTAACTGTCTCAAATAATACCGCAGTAAAAAGATACATATTTTCATGGCTGAAATTTACTCAACATTGAGTTTGAATAATAAGTGAGTGGGAAAATGACCACATACACAAGAAAGAACAGAAGAGAGGCAGGCAAGTGAGAAAAAACAAATGGCTTAGAAGGTAATAAAAAGTCTGCTGAAAGAAAGCATTAAGAAAATGTTCATGCAGAAATTCAAGGAAATAAACAGCAATTACAGATTTAAATACCTAATTAATGTTATCTTGTTACAAAAGAACACCTGCAAGCACTGACTGCTGGTCTTTTTACAGTTACTGATTGGTAGAGTAAAAATAAAAGGAGAAAATTACCGCTGCCAAGTGTGGTTAAAAGGAGTTGACAAATTGACATTAAGTGCTCCCTCACATGGTGACTATCCACATTGTTAATAGCTCAGCCCATCCTTACAGATGCTTGCACTTTGTTTAGTGCTCAGTGTTATGATTCCTTAATTCCTCCTTGTTCTATATCATGTAATAGGTTTGGTGAAACACAATTCAACACAATAAACTAAATTTACCAAAGGAAAAGCAGGAAAGATTTTCCTATTTTACTACATTTTCTTTAATTTTAAAAGCCATTAAAACTTAAGTTTATAGATGCTGAAAAAATACTAGTATTTATGAAGTGGGATTTTTCTACATTTTATAATACTACAGAGCTTGAGTCATTATATTATAGCATATAAATCTTACAAGATGTGTTGAGGGTTTAATCCCAAGATTTTATTTGGACCCTCTACTTTCAGACTGACTTACGGAATATTATTGTGTGAAATAAATACATCAAACATGCTGTTACAGCACATGGAAAATCTTGCATACCTACTGGAACAAGCAGAGGATTATAGCAGTGGTATTATGACTGTATCTGCTGACTGACTTCAAAAAGGAGGTAAACATTCACGTAGCAGGAAGGCACGGCATATGACCCAAAATAACATGCCAGAGAGTTTTTATTTCGCTTTTCAGTGAAAACTCAAGGTAGAAACTACATACTAATGAATATTTTCATTAAAATGGTTGAACTGTGCCCATCCTGTCCCATCATCCTGCCCTCCAAGCTGTCCTCTAGAGGACTTCAAAAACATAACACAACATTAATATGTTTTAAGTAAGTGGCATTTATTTAAACACAGGCAAATTGGGAGGTGGTATATTTTGGAATTCAATGCAGCTCTGTATGTCTGACTCTGCTTAACCACAGCTCATGTGAAGAGTTTTTGTGTTTGAAATTATATAGCTACAGGACACTGCCTGCCTTGCTCTATCGTTTCCTGAAAAAGTTTGTTATGGTGCAGGCACACCTTGTTCCACAAGTGAGGCAGCAGCTCTGCTCCCCATTTGTAAGGGCCACAGCATATCACAAGCAGCATAAATTGAGCTCCAAAAAAGAAGACTGAAGAACCTGAATTGGTTCTGGTGAGACGGGAGAACACTGACCTCACTGAAGAGATGTGGGTTCAGCTGTAATAATGTCAGTGTTTCTCTTCCCGAGGGCAGAACAAAAGTAAGTTGTACTTGATGATCAAATCCACTGGAAGGTGGAATAGGATAAAGAAAGATAGTATTTACCTTACTTAAACTATGTCCCTTTAACTCCCTTTCCTACTCCCCCTACCAACACTTTGGTGCCAAGTCAGATGCATCTTCATCCTCTGCTGATATCCTAAGTGCGCAGTTAGAAATGAGTGCATTGTGGTTTGCATTATTTCATTTGTTTCTGTGATGAGTTCTTATTTCTAGAACCAGCATTTTCTTCCTGAGGTTTAATTACTTAGGGTTTCAGTAAAGGAAAGCCTCTTTTATTGATAAACAATAGCAAATAATGACAGTGATGAGAATGCTAGTTAAAAGATTATGAAGATTATGATTAAAATTAAGTTATAACATCTTTTTCCCTATGGAGTGTTGTAGTGGTTTGGTCCAAAATACTCATTACTGCTAACCTATGACAAGTGTCCTTTCCAAGAAAAAGTCATTGTATTGACTGAAACTTTGGGGAATTTTTTTTTTAAGGAAAATCTGCCAATGTAAATTGATATTATTCACCTACCTTCATTTGCTTGGTTCAGAGTACTCCTATTTAATTTAGCTGTCTTGATATGGACCTTGTCCACCAGGGAAACTCCTGAGCTTTTGCAGCTGTATTTATTCTGGTCTTTTATGAAGTGTGTTAGCTAACAAAAAGTAGTTTCCAATGTACAGTTTATGTTTGCAAAGTTCCCAAATTCTAGCCCAACCCCCTTCATTGTGCAGAAGGAAAGGCTTCCTTAGCCCTGCAACAAGAGCCAGAGTGTAAGGAGGCAGCAGTAGCACGAGCAGTGTTTTGCAGCTGATGCATGCTGATTAGCATGTAGTGTGATACCTGAATTAGATTAGTCTGGAATGAAGACCACCATCCTCAGCAATGTCTACCATTAACTGGGAAATGAATGAAATAGTACAACAGTGCTGCATATGGCAAAAGGGTGCCCTCCACCAAAATTCTATTTCCAGAAAGTTATTCATTGGTGTACCTGATTTGTTCAGATCAGTTTTATAGAAATTCATTAGATGGTACATCTAATCAGTTAAAATATCCTTCTCCTATTTTTTTGTTTCCAATTTATATGAAGTTTAAATGCACACTAGTTACAGCAAAATACCCACAACCTGATGACAGAGAGAAAATAATAAGCTCAGCCCCTGCCTTTTCTATGAGTCTGGTAATATTCCTTTGAAGGCAGAGACAAAACTGCCACTGACTTCAAAACTGGATTTCAAGGCCTTTGGCAACTGTGTCAAAAGCCTTCAGCAAGGCTTTCAACACTGTCTCTCACAATATCCTCATAGGTAAACTCAGGAAGTGTGGACTGGATGAGCGGACAGTGAGGTGGATTGAAAACTGACTGAATGGCACATCCCAAAGGGTCATAATCAGCGGCACGGGGTCTAGTCGGAGGCTTGTCACTAGTGGTGATCCCCAAGGGCTCCATACTGGAGTATTGTTTAACTTATTTGTCAGTGATTTGGATGAAGGCGTAGATGCCTCCTCAGCAAGTTGACTGATGACACAAAGCTGGAAGGAGCAGCCGATACCCCAGAGGGCTGTGCAGCCCTTCAGAAGGACCTTGACAGGCTGGAGAGATGGGCAGACAAGAACTGAAATGCAACAAAGGCAAATGCAGGATCTCTTAATCTTGCATCTCGGGGAGAATAACCCCATACACCAGTACAGGCTGGGGACCTGGGGGTCCTGGTGGACAGCAAGCTGTCCATAAGCCAGCAGTGTGTCCTTGTGGCCAAGAAGGGAAATGGTATCCTGGACTATGTTGGGAAATGCGCAGAAACTGATGCACAGGAAGTTCCATCTGAATATGAGGAAGAACTTTTTTACTGTGTGGCTGACCACACACTGGAACAGATTTCCAAGAAAGTTTGTAATGTCTCCTTCACTGGAGATATTCAAGAACCCTGTGGATGCAATCCTGTGCTCTAGGATGAAACTGCTTGAGCAGGGAGGTTGGACCACATGACCCACTGTGGTCCCTTCCAACTTGACCCATTCTTTTACAAATTATGTAAAACCACAAAACTACTAATACCTAGTGGGTTTTTTTCTTAACACTATATGCTTTTAAGAACTCTGGCTTCTAGGTCAAAAGAGACAAAGACATTTTAGGTTTGGAATCTTCTCTAGAAAAAAAATCACCTCAATTCTATATACATATATTATGCTAAAAATAAGTTTCTAATAACCACTTTTAGTTCTGTTTGATAAAATTTTGATATAGTTAGATATGCAGATTATAAACTTAGAGCTGCGTGTCTTTCCAAGTACTTCTTGTTGGGCTCACTAAGCTGAATCAGTAATTTTGCAGCCTTCCATATCATTCCATGAGGATGTCTGTGATGCAGTCACTTTAGAATCAGCCTCACTTTACAGAGCAGGAGGAACTTTGATCACACCAGGATTTTCCTCTACACCTGAGAAAAGTAAACAAATGAGTCCAGATTTTTAGCATCTCTTTCTTTCTCTTGGTGTAAAATGCAATGGGGAAAATCCTACAAAAAATCATCCAGCAATGAAGCCAATTCTACCTTTTCAAGACAAAACATTAATTCAGAAAATATAGTCTTTTCGACAAATAAAAAAACTTTTAGTAACAAGGATCTAGGAAAAATCATTCCTCTTGGATGATCTTCTCTGGAACTTTTTTATAAATTCATGTTTCAAGCATATAAAACATCAGCATTGCACATATGTTTTCAATAAATTAATTCTTAATGAAGTTGCCGTAAAACAATCTTAGTGATTCCTTTGGAGCCCTGTGAAATGTAAAATCCTTGAAAAAACCTCTTCAGCTTTGCATTGTCCTTGCAGTAAATATCCCCCAAACATCATTGTGGTGCTATTCTTGAGCCCTTGGAAATAGTAGTGTTGAGATGTTGTGCAGCATCAGCAAGAGTATCCCAGTTTATTTGCTGTGAATCCCTGTAGTCTAGTATCACACTGGCAATCCAACTCTTCTGGCAGTGAGGACCTTTTGTACTCATTTGGCTCCTCAGTATTCAGTTTATACATTGAACAGTGAGGTAGTAGCAACTGCCTGGATGTTTTAGACATATCCAACATTAATTATACTGATTGCATTAAATTCTGTACAAATTCTCTCCCTAACAGCAAACAGAACAACAGTAAGGGCAGCTCTGATGCTCTATATATCACATGTGTCATGGTCAGTGGGCACAGGAGGGATGGTTGAGCTTATTCCCTCTTTTACTAGCACATCTGAAGATAAATTCACTTGGATTCCTCTAGGTCTTTACTTCCAGATGAGAAGGTTTACCAGGTTATTGCACAAAGCAACGTACTCATTTTTACTCATATTTATATTACATTATCCATGCAGGCTTCCTATTTCTGTACACAGCAAGACTCTGTGAGGGTGAACAACCCTTCTCATCTCCTCTCCTGGATGCTGGAACTGACAGTTTTAAATCTTTACATTTTTATCAAAAACACAGTTGCTAAACAGCTAAGCCACTATTTATCCCCAAAAAAGGCACTGTGGATGAGAATAAATTGAAGGAGAGATAAATTCCTGAACAGATTTTGCTGCTGTGTCCATGTTACTGTGCCTGGACACAAAGCAGCCATTAGCCTGGGTTGACCAGCTGACTTGCAGGGTGGATGGGAGCTTTGGGTATCAGGGGGAAGACAAAAGCTCTGAAGAATACCAATGGGCTGCAGCCACTACGTGGAGGAGTGTTACCCACAGGAAAAGGTAAAATGATGACACTGGTCAAAGACTAAATACAATATTTAAATCAAGGTTTAAATATATGATTTAAATACAGTGTTTTGTATAATAATATAGTACCTAGACACATGATCTGGCAGACAAAGTATGTTGGTGCTTTTTGTTTTCATGGGAAGAATAAAAACCATCCCTTTTTCATAGCTGGGATGAAGGTACTCTCCTTTTTCTGTTGATTAGTTATCCAGCACAAACTTGTAAAAGAGAGAACACATGCTGGGGTTGAAACAAAGCTGGGAAAACTTAAAGTGTTCTTCTCTGGTTCTACCTCTCCACAAAACCAGAGAAAACAGAAATAGAGTATTATATTTCCAACTCAGAAAATGCTTAAAGCCATGCCTAACTAATCAACTGTGTTAGTGCCCATAATAGCTGCGGTCTCTATCAGAGGGAGGAGATAAGATGGCCAGCTTCCATTTGTGGAGTTATGACTGTATTTCCAGGACACAGTAAATTGTCACATTCACTACAGAGCATAAACAGTTGTAGTTACCCCAGCGGGGAGTGTGGCCCATTGAGTTATTACTTCAGCTTTCTGGTACATTTTCTACTTAACTGATTTAAGTGCAATAATGTGTGACCTATAATCTTGAGAATTTTGACACTGTCAGTATAGCTAAGGGAATCTTTAATTACTATCTAGACCTTTAAAGATAAATGTGTATCATACGTGTGTCTGATTTTACCCTGTCCTTTGATTTATATTTTACTTCCAAGTCACATAAAAAATGAAATAACCTTATTCCTGCAATGTCCTTATGAAATAAAAAAATGGATGCTTTGGTTTAAAAATGTCAGAATATATATGCAATAATTTAAGGAAATGAAAATGCTAATTTAATAAATTCAGCATTAATTTAGCAATAGTTTCAGTCAAACCAAATGTGTATTTTGGGTGAAAATAAAATTCTGTACAGCTATGACATAAGTATAGTGAAATTCATAAGGAAGATACTTAAATCTGTGATAAGAAAATACAAATTTATTGCCAGCCAGTTAACTGTCCTCTAGCTCCTAGGCAAACAGTAATTTACATCTAGATGGGGTCTTAAAACCAAATACTAAATAGCATTGGCTTCATTCACATATGAACACAAAGCATTACCAAGTAACTAACGGATGACATTGTGACAGTGATGTTAAATGAGCTTTGAAGAAATAAACTGAGATGAACAGGTGAATGTTTTTCTGTGCAGAATGTAATTACATTGGAAGCGGTCTGAAAATGACTAGTAAATAAGAAAATTTAGTTCTGACAGTAATTTCTGGAGGTTTTGGGACTGTGGTTTAATAAGACAGCAAATGACTCCCAGGCTGGCAGGACTGGAACACAGCTTGCAGCCACAAGATGGGAGGTACTGATCTCGCAGAAGCTCACACTGACAGTGTGAATTCCCTATAAATGGTATGACAGGTCAGCATTGTAGTAGCTGACTTTTTATGCTAGATTAGCACTCTCATTGCATGGAGAGTCAGATATTGTCTGTCCCCTCACAGCTGACACAAAGCTGGCAGAGACTCCAGATTGCATGTTCATTGGTGAGTCGGTCACTAGTACTAGTGTGGCTGGTCAGAGCCCAGATTTCACTGCACATGGAAACAAGGCCTGGCTACTGAAAGTCTCCAGTCCCACAGGGCATGTCTGGATGCTGGGGAGACAAGATGCATACAGCATACAGTAAACTTTGACAGCATGCAGGTTTGAAAAGTCCCTTTATTACATAAATTCTAATGTGACTCTATAGCCCAAACCTGGCCACGTGAATAGGCATGAGGATGTTTCTGAAGGGCCAGTTGTAGTGTGACACAGTGTATCTAATTTAAGATAAAACTGGCACTTTCTCCAGCTGCCAGTCTTTGCTCAGAGTTGTGCAAACCTCCTTACAAGGGTTTTATTCGGGATAATTTATTTAAAATTGGTATGGAAGACTCTGACTACTCTTACTGTAGTTTGAGTGGGCCTAATTCAGTTTAGAATACATTCCGATAGTTAAGCAACATTGCAATCAAGTGAACTATGATGGTATCATAATTAGGACATACATTTTGGCATGCTTTCTTTAGAAATCTAAAGCAGGAAGCCGAATGAAAGTGAACAATGAAGACAAAGGAAGCATGGAGACATACAGTGGCTCAGGCTTCCTCCTCTCCTTCTGAACAGTCCTCACAGGGCAGTTCTGCTTCAGGTCTTGACTTTAACGGGAGCCCAGCACAAAGCAAAAACCATCCCAAAGCTTATAAACCTTTCTTTCAGCTAGGGCTATTTGTCCACGTATCTTTCCACAGCAGCCAAACTAATTACCATGGCATGTCTTTCCAAGTGACAAAACTTGCTTGTCTGCCAAGACAAAACATTTGGAAGGCTGTGAAGTGATGTAACCTGGGGACACCTCTGTACTGATGTATTTTAAGTGCTATTACACAGAGCTCTGCTAGTGATTTGAATTCAGGGCATGTTGTTTTGTAACCGGGTGAAGCCAGACTGGTCTCTTCAGAATAATACAACCCCACACAGGAGTCAGGACTGATGTGACTGGCCCAGCATAGCTTTTGTAATGAAGACTGCTGCTCTGTTTGTGTGATTCTTAGGTGAAATTATTAGAAAAGCTGGCAAAACTAGCAGCACAAGAACTGCTGGGACCAGCAGGTAGAAGATGTGAGAAGAATGACAGCTCGTTGCCATGACTTGCACTGCAACTTCCCCTGTGCCCATGGTCCTTCATCTTCCTCAGGAGGGAAGTCAGGAGGAGCAGTCACACAACACCCAGGCAGTTCTTGGCCCTTCTGCTCGGCACATCATTAGCAGTCTAATGATACTGACCTATTGAAATGGGACTGGCACCAATGCTTTTATAAAGATCAACCATAGCCATCTCTTCTGCTTAGGAACAATCCAGTTCAGATTTGGATAACAAGAAGTCTCAGTGGATTGTGTTATTGGCACCTGTACTACCCAGTTAATTAAAGGGACTGCTTAAGAGTCTTATCACAGTTGCCTACGTGCAAGCCTGATGCTACTCCAGAAATACAGTACACTAAATGAGAGTAAACAAAAATTGGCTGATTGCTTTCAATTCTTCAGCAATCCTTAAAAATCAAGAGGTTTTTCTGCAGCTTTTCCTGTTTTGGTGGAAAACCTCCTCCAGGAGGAGGTCTTGAACTAGCAATGTGTAGTCTGTCAGTTTTCTCTTTTCCTTTTTGGAATAATAACATAAGCTCAGTAACTTTTGGGGAATCTGTGTATCTGTTTTTGTTTAGTTATTACTAACTCTTGTTAGTGATTACAAAGTCCCCAGGCTGGGTTTTTGAGGAACCAGACTCAGGTTCAGCCCATTGCCTTCTTTTAGGACAGCCAAGTTTTAGCACTATCATGGAGTAAGTTCCTTCAAGATATGAGACCACATATGAAACCACAGTTTTTAAAGTTCTGTTTGGCTCCATTTTGTGATATTACAACTTTAGGGGGCAGGAAAAAACCCACCATGGTAATATCTCCCTTCAAAGCACAGTATTCAGGCACCCTCATTCCGTAGTCATATCTTGGCTACATCTACAGTTTGCATTCAATTAAAAGCTTTTAATTGGTCATCCTTCCAAACATTTCAGAACTGTTATTCATTTTCTGATACGCCTAGAGATCTATTGTCCTAACATAATTTTAGTCTGACACAAAAGTCAATTACACTAATTGTTCAGTAGGAATTAACCTCTTATGCATCATCAGGTTATTACTGTAGCTAGGTTCATTTTGCAAAGATCTTCTCCTTTCCTTTATCTGTACATAAGCAAAGCTAAGCACCAGCACTTGTGAGTCTCAGTACTGACTGGGAAATAACTACTTTATTGGAATGAAAACAGACATAAACATTGAATGTACTGCTAAACTTAGAATATTGAAATAGGCTGCAAAAAGACAGGTCACCTTCACCTGTGGGATTTTCTGATTAAAAATACCTTTGCCTTAAACACAATTATTACTGAAGTGAATGGTTATCCGTGTATTGACAGATATTAAAATGACATCTAAAGAACTTTTCATCAGATTTCAAAGTTGATGCCTCTGAGGTCATTCTGAGGATATGCCCTCATATCTCCATTTAAAACTCACTTATGCACATCAATTCAGAAAATGGAGTGATCTGGACGATTTGAGAGGCATATGTGTATGCGCAGGAGCCAGCTCAGGTGTTTGTGAGAGTGTGCGGCAAGATAAGCTCCTAGGGGAAATTCTAGGGGAGTTCTAGGTCAGCTGGAAGAGGGGTGAAATCTGACTGTGAGAACAAGGAAGAGAAGTTGGAAGGAAGAAGGATAGGCAATTTTTTTGGTACCGGATAAAAGTATTCTTGCTGATTTGAGCAAAGAAATGTTTTCTTATGCTCAAAAAATCTTATTTTTATGTAAGTAAAGCTTCATTAGCGGTGTGGAACTCATGGTCTGCTTTCCCTCTGAACTGAAATTACAGCAAAGCCCTGGATTTTGACAGCTCATGTCAGAGAAGAATCCTGAGACAAAGTGAAGGAAGAGATGGGGGCAGGCAGATCTGGCAGTGGTGCTAGAATTCACACTTTTTCCCAGACGATTTGAAGGACTAGGTGTCTGTACTCTCTCCCCAAGAAGCAACCACAAGAACTGAATTGGAATAATAATACAGACACTTAGGAAACTGTCTCATCAATAAAACAGAAACATTCACTGGCAGATTTACCTGCATGGCTTATCAGCCATCCTGACAAAGCATTTCCTGAAACTTCCCTGAAATGTCCTAGATGGAAATTATCTCCATATATGATGCTGCCAAGTTGTTTGCTTCCTTTAAATTGATGTGGCGTTTTCCATAGCATTATGTTTGACTTACGATTTTATTCAGTAAAGAAATGTCAGCACAAACATGAGAAGCTGTGCAATTAATTTTTCAGGAAGGGCAAATATAGCCAGTGAGGTGAAAAGAGCAAGTTAGCATAACACATAAAAGCAGGATGACAAAACTCTGAAGTATGGCATGGGCAGAAGTCTGTGTCTCAGTATTCAATAGCCTGATGGAAAGTATGATGATACAGGGAAGAAAATGGAAGCCATCTAAAATAAACTGCGGCAGGGCAGACAAAATAGTGATGTTACAGGAGCAGTATACCTACTATTTGAAGTAATTCTGTGTGCGCCTAGACCACCATGCATACAGTCCTGTGGCTATAGCTATACTAAAGTCTGCTGTAAAGTTTAGTGGAATCAATTGTAGTTTTCCTCTTACAGTGTATCTCTAGCAAGACACAGCAATGACATAAGGAATCAGAAGTAAAAACCTACGTAAAACCAAAAAGGTTTTCTTCAGGCAGGAATGCAAAGCCACAGTCCTAACCTCAATCTTGTTGCTGATGAGTCGTATGCTTTCTGACGCTTTTCCATGCCACATTTACGCCTATTTGCTGTACCCGCATTCAGAGTAAAGTCATTGAATGTTTGAGGGTCCTTTCACCCGGGACAGTCCCGCTCCTGGTTAAACACCTCAGCCGGGAGGGCCGGGAGCAGCGATCCGGGCAGGGGTCACTCGCGGGACCCGGACTGCGGCAGCCGACCCCGGTCCGCGTGGCTGTGCAGAGTTCATAGGGAGCTTTTCACTGCTGCCACCTGCCTATTCCAATCGGGCGACAGCCTTTCCAGGCTCGCCGTGAGCCCAGCTGGGTGGTGAAGGGGCCGGTGGGTGACACGACACGAAGCCGCCAGGGCGGCGGGGCCCCGGGCCGGCGCTGAGGCGAAGGCTATGCCCGGTGGGTACAGCGCTGCTGCCTCGGCAGCCTCGGCCGCGGTGACCGCCCCTGGGACGGGGTTCCCGCTCCCTCGGGCCCCGTCTCTTCAGTTTCGAGCTTCGGTGCGGTCTTTTGGCACGGGAAAGGGGCGGGGGAAGGCGGCTCCAGACCGCCCGGCAGGGCCTCGAGCAGCGGCGGGCGCGGGCGGGAGCCAATGGGGGCCGGCGCGGCCGTGTGACAGGCGGGGCGGCCGCTGCCCCCGCCGGGCGGGGAACCTGCACGGCGGCGCTTCGCAGCATCATCCGCGGGTGCGGGGCTGACACACGCCTCCATCCTCCTCTCTCCCGGCAGCCGCTCACACGCGCCTCGCCGCGGGCGGAGCGGAGCGAGGGGCGCCGCGGCAGACAAAGCAAAGATGGCAGGGATCCTTGCCTGGTTCTGGAACGAGCGGTTCTGGCTGCCGCACAATGTCACCTGGGCGGACCTGCAGAGCACGGAGGAAGCCGCCTTCCCGCAGGCGGAGGACCTCTACCTCGCCTTCCCCCTGGCCTTCTGCATCTTCATGATCCGGCTGCTCTTCGAAAGGTAACGCCGAGCCCCCCGCGCCGCTCCGGGCTGGGCTGGGCGGGCCCAAGGGCAGCTGAGGAGCCTTGTCAGCCCAGCGTCTTCCCCCGCCGCTGCTTCTCTGCCGGCCTTACCGGGCCCTTACGTTCTCCCTGCCCCCTCGGTCGGTCACGTAGCGGGCTCGATGCAGGAAGGTGGGAGGTTCGGGAGGCAGCCGGCGCGCCGTTCCCACTGCCTGCAGCGCGGCCCGGCGCGGGCGCTAGGAGGCGAGGTCTGCCGGGGAATGGGCGCAGCCCTCCCGCCACCTGCGCTGGCCGCGGCGGGCGGGGATAGAAGGGCCCTGCGCCACCTGCGCGGATCGGGGCGTCTGCTCGCGACCCACGGGCTGTGGCGGAGTTCTGTCCGCCCCTCTCAGGGAAGCTCCGCAAGAAGCGCGGTGGCGACGGGCCGCGGTGGGAAGCGGTCCCGGCAGGAGAGTTTGCCCGTGCCCCCGCCGCAGGGCCGCTTTCCAGAGAGTTACCCCGGGCGAAGCCCCCGCTGCGTCCCCTGCGCGGCGGGGGCTGGGGGCCGGCGGCGGCTGGTCAGCGTGAGCCTCAGGTGGGAAGGGGCGGTTCTTGGTGAGAGCAGCCCGGGGCAGCGGGGCTGAGCAGAGTTGTGTGTGGCCAGTGCAAATGGTGTCAGTGAGCGGTCCGTGTCGAGTATCGGAACACTCCCGGGGCCGTCAGGATGTGAGAGCTCAGTGATGAAACGCGCCAGACACTGTTAATCTCTGAACCAAACTCACCACTCTTCGAGGTTGCTGAACTCAAACCCCACGTCTCACAAACACATAAATACGTATATACGTATACTTAAACACAAGACGTCAGACTAGCGATCGGTCAGCAGTGACTGTATTTTCGGTGAGTGTTTCCGTGCGGGTGCTGAGCAGGGGCCGCCTGTCACGGGGAGGCAGCTGAAGCCAAGTGGGTGCTCACTTGCGCACGCTGCTGCGCCGCCTGACAAAGGTGGTGTTCCCTCAACAGCAGAGAACAAAAGAACGATTCCTTATGCCAACACCTACGTGTTTTCAGTGTTGTCTTCCTAGGCATGCTATTAGGGTAGTCAAGGAAGATAAAGGAAAACCGGTAGTTGCTACATGCCAGAGAAGGGCTGTAAAGATGCTTTAAAAATGATAAAACAGCTGATCTGCCAGGTACCACTTCACGTTTCCTAAGAATTCCCTCTCCCTGGTTAGAACTTGCCTGTGTTCCTAGCTTCGTTGAGAGGACCATATTTGTTTTGCAAAACAAGCTGTCACGGGCTGTTGTTAACTTCTGTGTTGCTTTACAGATTTACTGAACAAGACAGCAGAAGTTGTCATCTGCCTGAAAATCTGAGGTTGTGAAAAGTTAATTGGAACAGTTGAGTTAAATACTGCAATATAGTTACAACTGGAGTAATGAGTACAATTACAAGTATTTAGATGATGTCAAATAATTAAATTTTTTCTTTGCAATCTGTATGATGTGTACGTTTGAGTGTTGAAAGTGAGTGCGTGATATTGCACCTCTTGCCATCTGAACTGCAATATGCATCACAGCAGGACTGTGTTTTGATGGAGGAACAGTTAGTCAGAAAGACAGTTTCAGCCTCAAGTTAAATTCACATTTCTGCTAATTCTCATGTGGCTGTTGTTAGCATTGTAGAAGGTACTCTGATTATGTAGTAGTTTGTATCCACTTACTCTGGTTATTTTTCTTAATTCATTTAAAGTAATTTTTAATTTTGCAATGCATTATATTTTTAAGTGTTATACATACAGATGAGAAAATCAGTACTTTTTAAAATTCTCTTGTACTCATTAGACTGATTTTGAAATTTATATCTAGAAATATGTTCTGCTAGCCTGATTGTAGGTGAGAGACTACCAAAGATGTTTTATTAACAATTACTTAGGTATGTATTTTTTCCTTTTAAAATTAAAATATATTTCAAGACTCCACTGTGAGAGTAGGATCAGGCAGTTTTGTGTGGGATTAATCTACATGGCATGGTACGGTAGTGATTTTTCATGTAGAGCATTTTATTAAAGCAGGCCGAGCAAAAGCAACTGGACCTGTTTCCACTGATGAAAGCGAGGGGATTGTATATGACTTCGAATGGGGGAATGATCAAACCTTATTATTGCTTATTGTTAATTGGTTTTTTCAGATTTCTGTGCTTTGGTTGTTGGGAGCTACAGAAATGCTTCATGCATATCATGAATTAAAGATCTACAATTATACAAGATTTAGAAGGGGGAAGAGGCAAATATCTTTAAAATTGATTTTTTTTTTCTTTCTTCTGTGTGTGAAAATGTTTTTCTTTCAAAACTGGAGTTGTGGGTGACTGATGTACATGCTGCATCCTGCAACATGCTCTTGCAAATGTTTAGCAGTTGCAATGGTAGCAACTGAAGAAAAAATAAAAATAGATTCTGTAATACATTTTAAAAAACTTGGAGATGTATTTTAGATCTATGTCTATACTGTAGTATTTGTAACATCGATGTATTCTCTATTTTTGTTTTGTAAGATACCCTAACTCTAATACAGGTGCTTTTGTAATTCTGTATACTGGTAGGTAAGCAGACATAAGGTGTTAAGAATCTGATTATGTGTTTCATATCCATTATTTTCAGACTGCTTCATAGCAGCTGAAAATAATGGCTGCTGGAGTAGTGTGGTTTACTTCCTGTGCTTCATAGAAACGGTCACTAACTTCATGAATCCTCACACTAGTAAGAAATACGGTTTGGGGGAGTTGGACTTTACATGTCTTTGCTTACAAAGTTCTTGACATGTTTGGGGAATGCAACTTGCAATGCTAAAAGTTGACATACCTGTTTATATACATATGTATTTGTGTGTACATATTTGTAGGTGGAATTGAAATGATAGAACCTGGAAATTTTGTTCTATACATATACACGTATTATTTACGGATTATATTACAAATCCTGTGGGGATCTTTGTTGTAGTTGTTTTGTTACTGGTTTGGTGAATCAGCTAACCAAGACAAGAAAATAATCTAGACACTTCCTAATTTTTTTTTCTCCTTTCAAATGAGCTACTTTTTATTGATTGCCTTGTCCTGCTATCCCTGACCAGCCCTCTTGAATGAAAGTGTAGATTAGAACATTAATTGTATGCCCAATAGCTTCAGCAAGTGGATCTGATGATGATGAGTGCTCCTGAAATAAACTTTGGTGTGAGGTATAATCTCAGAGACATGAGATTTAGTCGATATATCTGAGTCAAGGTTATCATAGTTATGGATGAGGTGTTAAAATACTTTAATAGCCTTTTCTCGTTTTCCTTCCTTCTCATTCATCTCTTCCTTTAAGCACAAAGTACATTTTAGAAAACTATAATAGCTAAGCATAAAGATAGTATTACCTAGTAATTTGGAAGACGGCAGGAGTTTAGCAATGCAGTGGTAATGTGGGAACATATTTCACCATAGTATGTATCCATTTTATGTGTCTTACTACGTTTTTTAAAGGCATGTAAGCAATTAAGGATACCCCCTGTACTATACAATGCCTTCAGATAATATAAGTGCTCAGTAGTAAGTCTCTGTCTCCCTGGATCCTTTCCTAGTGTGGGAAAGACAGGTTCAAGCTGAAGTGAAACTGGTCTTACTAACAGCAGGGTGTTGTAGTTTTGATTGCCCTAAAGAAGATAAAGAACACTTGTTATTCTGGGTAAATACAATTTTTCTTCTTTTGCTTGTGGGATAACATGGCTCTTTTCCCTCTGCAATAGACGTCACTGCTCAGAAGCAGCGTCCTTTCCTAAACTGCTAAGCACGTCTTCTGTGAGGAGTATGCGCTTATACAAAAGCAACATTCACTCAGCAATCGGCATGCTTGTTGGACACAAAGAGGGTAACACTTCTGTTTCAGAGACTTCTCTCAAGGGAGGAGTTGACTGAATAATCCAAAAGGAGTTCTGACTAAGCAGATTTCTGATGTGGTCCAGCAATCTTCTGAGTCAAGTACTCTGATATTACTGCTTTCTTCACACTTGGCTCATCTATTCAAGTTACTCATATTTCTTCTTTGCACTGTAGTTGCACTATATTTTATTTCCCTCATCTTGTGAGCAGCAGTTTGGGATCAGATCTAATGAGATCACTCCATGAATCAGCAAACTAGGCTTATACTGCTTTTATTGTCATCTGGCCTTGATGGGTAGCAGTTCTCAAAGGTGATGCTGATATTCTGCAGTTGATGGAATGGCTCATAAGGTCAGAGATAGTTTGATTATATGTAGCAACAGCCCTCCACTGCATTGAGTTGAACTGAACCAGCCACATCATTTACTATTACTCCAGTCAAGATGCTGTAGACATTGAGGCTTTTATATGAAACTTTGCTTTTATAATGATAATTCAGCCTCAAAGGTAACCTCAGCTGACTCTCATTTAATATGACACAGTAGAATTCCTAGTGGGTCTGGGTGACATGATACAAGGACTGTATGGGCATGTATATATATTTTTTGCTAACTATAAAAATGCATTCCGATGACAATACCTACAGTCTTACAAGTGTTTCTGGTGTGTAGTGAACACATACAGATTGGATTTTTGTACTCCCTAGGACATCTAGTATCAGTGGGTTTTTACAACAGAAAGGAGGCTAGACAAATTTGGGAAGAGAGCGTACAAACGTGCTGTACTTCCAGCAGCCCAAAACCTCATCTGGGGAGGCTGGGTGGGGCACTGATGGTTATTTCTGTCAACAACTTTTTGTAGGCGGTAATATTTATAGATTTTTTGCTTACCTCCTTGTGTGTTAGGCAAAATCTGATCATTCAGGTGTAATTCACTTGTGTGTAAGTGGATGTATATGTTCACTGACAATAACTTTCTCAGTTCTTTCTCTGGTTTTTTTTGTAATTTATTTTTTTCATAAGATGACCTGTAGGGCTTTTCCTTATTGTGGGATTACTACTTACTAAGTGCTTAATTCCATTGAAATTGAATAGGATATTGAAATTGCTAACTTCTATGAAAAGACAGACACTGGAAAGAAAATAACTTAAAAAACTATTTCTTTTCAACTCTAAACCAATTTCTTTTTAAAAACTAACAATAGAGCCTTAGCAGTAAGTAGCTGTAAAATGCATTTATATCTTGCTGGTTGTACTATCCATTTCTCTGTAATTCTTTAAGTTACTACTCTTCTGTCATTTATCTTTTTCTTTATATAACCAGGTTTTGTTTCCTAGGGTTGCAGGGTTGAGCTTCAGCCACACATGCAGATACTTCCCAAAAAAATTATTGTTTTACCTGGAGAGCTGTTGTCTGTCTTGGCCTCTGTCTTACCAGCTCAGACCAGTGCAGGGTGTGCTCATGCACGCTAGTCCTGCCAGTCTGGCTGGTGCACGTCTCTGTTGTGTAATGTGGTTGTGTGTTCACATATCAGCTTAGAGTGTTCCTTTAAAAGAAGGTGGAGTAGATAAAATGCAAACAGTTTGAATGTCCTTCGTGTAGGGCCATTTACAGATGTGCATTAGTGTCAATCTTAAAATTAGGAGTTAAATGGGGAATAATGCATGCTGAGCTCCAGAAGAGAATGCCATTAAACTAATTCCTAAAATATCCATGTGAGAGAAGTATGACAGCTAAACCACAGCTCTGCCAATGGAAAGGTTTCAATGGCAGGTCACTAGTGGGTGCTGGGAGCCTATTACTGAGGCAGAGCCACTGTTAGAGGGGTTTTGTCTGAGTGCGGGTTCCAGTTACTGGTAGGAACTCCAATTTGGTTCCTGCCTGGATTCTTGTAACCGCGCAATTGGATCCAAATTACCTGTGTATCTTTTTGCTGCTCCTACTTCTGCCTCTGTCCCTGATTAAAAGACATTTGCTAAGGATTTGTTCTTGGAAAAATAAGAGCTTCTGGTATGCTGCATCTGCAGACCAGTGTCTTATTAGTCCATCCAAAATATTTAGTAAATGAACATTTGGGATACTGTGTTCCCTTAAATCTGTCTTTGTTTCTGTCAACAGGGTTGACACCTGAGCTGAACAGTGTTTATTTGACCATATTTGGGGGTGGAGGAGGGGGGAGGTTTGTTCTTTTTTTTCAATTTGTTAAATATCCCATGCCTGCAGTTGGTTGACAGTTTATTAGCATTTGGTGTTTCTATGCTTGTCTTGAGGTGGTCTTGGAGTTTTGAGAAGAAAGTTAAAATTACAGCATTAAAGTATATAGCGTTCGTAAGTGATGTAACCTTATATAATATCCAGTAGTACACTTAAGACTGTAGTTGACGCCTTATGGACAATCAGGTGCATATGATGTGTATGAACAGTTCTTGGAGTTGTTCATCTAACAGCTTGATTGCTTGGTGTCTCCCACCAGAGTGACTTTCTTCACTCACTAAGCACTTACAGATTTTGGGGGAGATCCAGGTCAAGGGAAAGGAAGGGAAACATGCAAGTCTCTGGTCATTTGAAACAGGAGGAATCACTAATGTCTTGCTTTAAGGTGAGCAGTTTCTGACAATCAGATGGGCTGAGAACTTCTGTCCTCTGTGAGGAAGTGCTTTTAGCACATAGTCCTTACGGAAGACTAACTCTACACCATATGGCATCCACCAGTTTCTGGCAATTCCTTTCTGGTTATTCTGAAGTAGTCAAATTGCAGCCAGGGTGGGAGAATGGGAGAACTGGAGTCTAGCACAGTCAGTTGTAATCTTAGGGATGGTTTTCAGGTGGACCTGTAACACAAGCTGTGACTTCTGCACAAAAACCAGAGACTAAACTGTAATTTTTTTTCCCTATGTAGTTACTACCTCTCTTAATAGCAAATTCTGCTGTTGTTAAGCTTTAATGTTTCTGAGCAGTTGTAAAGCTTCATGTAACTATTACTGATGTAGCACAATCAAATTTTAACTCTCAAGGTAATTGTACAATTACTAAGAAAGTTTCAGAATTGTGAAGGAGTTTAACATCCAGTTAACGATGTTACGTGTTTTTTAATATGTAAGATACCTATATATTTGTATATTGGCTATTAATCCAAGTTATTTTTTGCACAGGGAAGAATGAAATGCTAAGGTTCTTCAGACTACCTTGTATTATGAAGTATCTTTCAGGTTCACTAACCTAAAATTCATTTTAATGTTGTAAATGATGCACTTTAAAGTTTGATCTGAAATGTTGAAAAGCCTTCTTTGCACTCACAGGTCACACTAAGATAGTTAAAATACCTAAATCACTTGCATTTTTTCTCAGTGCAAGTGCAGTAGAAGTTTCCTTTTAGTAATATCTTTGTTGTATTGGTTTCTCCTGTATGGATGAGGGCTATAACCTATAGTACTATATTAAAAAAAATAAATCTAGCTGACATAGTGCACACTGGTGCACAAACAGAGGTTAGAGCTTGGAATGTGTTCATTGGCATAAAATCTTACTTGAGGCTGTTTGAGTATTTGTGCATGCAGTAATGTTTGTCCATCATTTGCAAAAGCTGGTAGCTCTATTTTTATCAGTAGTGAAATAACATTACATATGGTGTCATCACATCTACTCACTGCCCATTTGTCATCCTTTGAGATAAAGTTAGTATTTTTTAGTTCCACAAGCAGAAAGAGAAAAAGGCTTAATAGAAATGTTGCTGAAACCCTCGCTTCAACATTGGGATTTCTTCACTTCCTTTTCACCTCTGTTCCTGAGTGAATTCAGTTCTATATGATATTGTATAGATACCTGAACTTCCACTTCCAAACTGTTGTTTACCATGTCTGTGGGACTCCCATCTTTTCACTGAGAAGGGAGTGGAAGCGGAGACTACTCTGTTTGTACTCTCCTGTGGTGTTTGACAGAACTTTAAACTATGAAAACTGCTTTTGTACCAATACTGTCTACCTTGACATGGTACAAACAAGCTAAACTGCCTAGGCTAATGAGAGATGCTTTCCTGCACTGGCAGGGAATTGCTTATTTGGAAATAAGACTGTGCTCTATAGCTCAAAATAAAGAGCCTACTCAAAAGCAGTTCCTGAACACAGAAGTAATGTGAAGGAAGATCAGAGTGTTATGTTGTAATATCCCTTGTGTTCACTGTTCATCATGTCTGTTGTGACTGTGTGATGTATCTATTGCTGAGACGCAGTTGCCTCCGTAGTTGGAGATAGACTGCTTGGTGTACTTTTATTAATGGGACTGCTTGAACAGGGTATGTTCCTTAAGATGCACAGAAAATAGCCTTGAGATGGCAACTGCTCAAACTTTGTAAGTGGGCAGCATAAATGTAAAATGCTAGTCTAAACCAGTGGGCATTACAGTGTGACAAAGCAGACAAAATTAAATCTACATGAAATGAAAGTGAGTTCAGAAATTTTTGGGGTGGTGGGTGAACTCAGCCTCTCAGAAGTTGACTGTCAGGGCTGTGGCTCTCCTGAGCTCTGCTATAGCAAATGAGACCAGTGCTTTGTCAAGACCAGAATCCCCCTTGCAACTGGTAAGACCAGTTGCTTCTGTTGAAAACAAAGTCTAGGAAATGAGTGGGTCATGAACGTGTGCTTGTTGACAAGCTTTTCTGCATTTGTCCATTAGATTTTCTTAAACTTCCTACTTCAATACTTGTGGTTGTCCAAAGCATACTTCTGGATGAGATGATCAGGTCCAGTTGGGTATAATTAATTCCTGTTATGGGCATCATGTTGGAAAAAAAACTGTTGAGAAAAAGAAAAGCAGGTGGTTAGACCACGAGCAGAAACGTGTTGTGTATATATTGAAGCAATAATTGAGTGGTAATTGAGTGGTTGATTCTTATCTGTCAAGTTTTCCCACACAGTAGTATGAGAGAAGGGTGAGAACTGATATGGTAAGAGAGTAGCCTGAAAATATGATCAGTTCCAGTGCCAAACATTTCCCAGTATTACAACACTTGTACTAAATTAACAGTGATTGCATTGCTGTGATGATGACAAATTGAACTGTAGATGGAGTCCAGGGAGTTCTGGTGGACAAAGATTCTTCTTAGTGGTGTACAGTGAAAGGACAAGAGGCAAGAAGCATTTGATATGCAGGAAATTCTGTTTAAACATAACAAACTTTTTCTTGGGATGGTGGTGAAACACTGTGACAGGTTAGCCAGAGAGGCTGTGGAGTCTCCAGTTGTGGATGTACTCAAAAAGCATGAGCATGGTCCTGTACTAATGGACCATCCAGCAGACTTGGTGATCTCCAGAGGTCTCTTCCAACCTTGGCGTTTGTGTGAAATCATAAACCTCACTGAATGACATCAGTGCAGGGCTCTCCTGAGAACTATGTCTGGATGAAGTTTGTAAACTGTGTTGGAAAATTGAATAGGAGAGGATTAAGTTGAAGTTCACTGAAAGCCTACAGAAAAAAATTAGGGCAGAGCATGTAACTTTTGATTGAATGGACATCTGGATTTTCTATTTTCTGTGGGATGGGTCTTTTGATTTTACTGTAGTCTGATGTGTGAGCAGATGGAATGCAAATTGAGAAATAGATGTGGACCTCCTCTATCTAAGACAGGAATTACCTTATGGGTACCCAAAATGAAGTCTGAGTTGCTTTGAAATAAACACATTCTGTTCTTCTCTAGGATCGATGCTTTGAGTCTCCTACAGCATAAAATTTGATTTTAACAGGCCATTTTGAGGATAATTTTAGTTTTGTTCCCCTTAAGTTGTTTCTTCTCAATGCTGCAATATCTTTAAGATAATTTTGGTTCTGAAAAAATTCACAGGAAGTGGTACTTAGACAATAGAAAACAGAAATCACATGCCTTACTGAAAAAGATTTTATTCCCATTGTGTTCAAGATAATAAGAGTAAATCAGATTTACGGGAAAAAAAGAGAGAAGCCAGTCTTTAGTTTCACATTCACTAATTCTTTATATTGGTAGTAAAATGCATAGTTTATTTGTATGTGTGTGTGACAGAGGATAATTTATATACCACAGTGGCATCATATCACTCTGATACAATGTGCTTTTTTCTATTTTTTTTTTTTTAAATATCATTACATTAAAAATAGTCATAAGGAGTGAATGAAAAATATTGACTGGTCTAAAAAATGAGATATTTCAAAATGTCACTGGTTGGGGCGATAATGAAACAGTTTGATATTTGACACAAGAAACACATCCTATCTCCTAATTGGAGGTACTATTGTGTGCTAATCTGGAATTGTTATTTTCTAGAGCATTTATAGGAAACATGAAAAATACTTGGTTTTCTTCCAGTTTGGAATGAAATGGAAAGTTAGAAATATCAAAATTTCATCAGGAACAGATGTCCTGACTTTCAGCCAACTCTGATAAATGGGTTTGGTTACCAAGACAAGGATGTAGAGATAAAAATTAGATCTCCATAGCATTGCCAGCCTCCAGAAGCATACATTCTTCACCAGAGTTAACTAGTTTGTATCTATATGCATGATGCACAGGAAGTTTCATTATGTTTTTCTGTTTATTTGTTTTGTGTTTTATTGGAGGAAAAAATTACCTCTTGTTAGAGTCAGGCAAGAGTGTGAAACTCTAGGCTGACATTTACCTTCAGTTGTCAAGATGAAAAGTGCACTAGCAGAAATAGAACACTTCTTGCTTACTCTTCTGTTGAGAGCTGACTCCAAGGTTTGAAGAGAACCTAGCAGTTTGTATCCATCACATAAGAATTACTTGTGTTTTGCCTTGTTTCCCAGTGGGAATATTCAGGTGTAACACCGCAGTGGTTTAGAGCTTTAAATACTAATAACAAATCTCCTAAGTAAGTTGTCTCAAAGGAAGGAAAACGTCAAATTTACCTTGAAGCATCTGCTTTTACACTTATTTTTAAGGGTT
This sequence comes from Corvus hawaiiensis, assembly GCF_020740725.1. Lineage (NCBI taxonomy): Eukaryota > Metazoa > Chordata > Aves > Passeriformes > Corvidae > Corvus > Corvus hawaiiensis. The sequence continues at coordinate 21,275,150 of NC_063219.1, read as the reverse complement.
CTCAGGGGTTTCAAGCTGATCCTAATTTTATCAAGAATCTTTCTCAGTTTGGTGAAAAACAATGTATTGGTCAAAACCCTTCACATGTTTATCAGGAACAAACTATGGCTTCCTTCACATTTTCTTTCTGTAAAGTCCTGTATCTATACCAGGAAATATTTTTTTTAAATGGTTTGAAAATAACCCAAGTGCATTGACTAAGAAAATGACATCTGCTAAATAATCTGCCATCCTCTTCCAGCTCTCAGACTAGAGCACAGAACATTGAGAGACTATATATGGAGAAGGAGGTAGCTGTCAAAGCAAGGATATTGCCAACCATGTGGTCCATAAAGTGATTCTTTGATTTCAGTCCTCCATATCCAGTGTTTTGTGTACAATATGCAAAGGACTTCTGCTTTCCTTGCGTACCTGTGGCTGACTTGAGACCTTGACCACAATAAGAAGGTGTTACTATGGATCTTGTTTGACTTTTTTTTTTTTATTTGTGGTGGTGGGTTTCTCTCTTGGGGAAGGCTTGTTGGAATGAAGAGCCAAGGCAGTAGTATCCAGCATGTTACCTTTTCTTGTTCTCATGTAGAAATTTCATATAAAAAGCTAGATTGGTTCATTTTCATATATAATAACAGTCTTTGGAATCCAGGTATTACCAATTACATCTTGTCTTCTTTTTCTGACTTATATTAACTTCACTTGGGGCTACTGTGAACCTCTTGCAAAGCTTTAGGTCTGCCTGGTGCACATGGACTGGTAAATCTTAAGTCATACATGATAAAATAAGGGTCAGAGATTTTCATGCTCCCTGCCCAGTGATTCATAGAGTTTCCTGTGAAACGTCCTGGAATCCATACATCAGACTCTAGTTGTTGTTCTTCCAACATTAGCATTTGTTTTCCGAGATGAATTTTAATGTAAAAAGGGCATTGATTTTATGAAACTGTATTACATGCATGAAGAGAGTTTTGTCACACAGTTTTATTGGATTATTTGCATACAGTGAGGTCTGCTGGTGGTGTAAATTAGTTTCTTTGAGGGTGGTCAAACTGGTTTGAGTATTTAAGTATTACACTTAAATATAATTTATTTACTCAAACGTCCTGAGTCTGATCTTCTGTCAATATAAATCAGAAATCAGCTTTTGCTGAGTTCTGGTGTTTTATCAGCATGTAACTTCTGTGAAAGACCAGAAATTTTATGACATTTTGTATGTTCATGTGTAGCCATGGAGTTTTAGTAATGTAGTGATCTAATCTAGTATTTAGGTTGCTGTTTTAGTAATTAGGAAGCAGAAACAATTCTATCTCTATACATATATAAACATACATATAAATACATTAAATAATATATTTTTATTTTGCATTGCATTTTTCTTTGCTTGACTAAGTGCCACGTTTGCCCCCCTCTTCCATTTTTTCAGGACTAGTAATATATATGCAGCTGTAAAGTATTCATTTTGTCAGGAAATCTCGCACACAGAAGGTTAGTTAACATTTGATGTTAACAAGAATGACTTGCTCTTTTTTTCACAGAGTAAGAAGTGCTCCTGTATGCTGTAGGGTGATGGTGGAAGGGACAATGTGCTAGCCTTGCTACTCCTTCCCTCGGTGCCTTTAACAAGAACATCTCTAATAGTGAGTAAAGACTGAGCCTGCTGCTCAGTGACAAGCTGCTGGTAAGCACCTTGTGGACCTTCCTGTGTCCTGCCTCAGTTCTACTCTTGCACAAAGCTACTTTATGGTGGAGAAGAAGGTCTGATACATCTGTGCAGTGGCTGTAGCTCCTGTCTACACGTGTAGGGTGGCTTGGAAGTAGTATTCAGGTGTTGGCCTAGTAGGCAGTGTGCGGCAACTGCATTGCTGTCAGTCCATGTGACAGGTAGCTTAATGTGAACCCTGGCGTTCTATGTAAACTGTAGTCACTGCCAGAGTAACAATATAAGCAGCTATTAAGAGCTCTGAGTACAAACAAAAAGAAAAGTGTCATCCTTATGATGATGATCATCATCATGTTTGTTCCACATGTGATGATTTTGTGATTTAGAGAGTGTAACTGGGTATGTATATATGTTGATATTAAAACAGGCTGTAGTGGTGACCTCCATTACTGTCTCAACTAGTCTTCCACTCTGCTTCACAACAAGGCATTTTTGCCTTGCCTGGTAGTGCTGCAAATACTTGTTTATATTGAATGACATAAAGAGGCCTCTGAATGAGTATACTTGCATAATGAACACATTCATTGGATCCACCCTGTATTTTCTTTCAGCTTCCTTTCACTGAGCTCTCTTCAACTGAAGGCTTGGCCAATGTTCCCTCTCAGCTTTGCCTACAGAAGAGCAGTTATCAACCAGAAAACTTAATCACAGGAGTGGGCCTTGCGTCCTCTTGATCCTCCACACTTCCGGCCCATGGGAAAGTAATGAAAAGGTCTGGTTTTGCTGTTGACATTGAAAGAGTGAGGCTCCTGACCTCAGAAGGTCTATATTTGAGTATTACAGTCAAGCAGAGGACTAAAAATTAGTGTGCTTGTGTTTTCTGCTGATTATTTTGAGTAATCTATTGTAGGGCCTGGCATCTTTTATTTATAATATGAGCATAACTACAGTAACTGCTTATTGGTTCCAAAAAGTTTTCATATTGTTTAGTGAGAACTATCACAGATAGCAAGAAGGTTTTAGAACTTAATGCAGTTCTGCTGAGCTCCTAAGCTCCTTTCCTCTTGGACTGTTTAGTCCAATTTTATAGGTGCAGTTGCTTCTGTCCTGGAATAATTTCAGAATGTGTCTGGGGTATGTGAGGATAGAGCAGAAGGAGGAAGATGGAAAATTTCACGTTCACACTGGAGTTTTATGGGATATTTTTTCCCCCCTCTCTTAAATTATAAGGTCTCAGAGATTGGCAGTGGCCATCAACTGTATGAAGCATCCACTTCTGAAGGAGCACCATTAATCAGTCCCATTCCTAGTTTGACAAGGACAGACCTGGAAGAAGATGAAATTAACTACAAAACATGCAGGGCTTGTGGGAATCCTTACCAGAAATCTGTTTTGGAGAACTCAAATCTTGAAAAAAGGCACTTTCAGCTCCAAGCTCTAGCAGCCACTGGAGAGTTAGCTTTTTTTGCTTCTTAACACCTTCTTAAATATCGTCTCGCCTGGAAATTTTCTAGCTTATTAGTTAAAAGAAACAAAAGCTACTCTTTGTGATAGCGAAATGTAAGCTGTCATACTGTCTTAATTTTAATGGTATCACCTTGCTTTACCATCCATTTACAGGGTGCTCAGAAGAGTCATACACAGTCAGGGGTTTTTACTTTCTTGTTCCTTACCTCTGAAATTGTATTGAAAGCATAGTAACAATAATAGTAAAGGGGATTATTTGCCTGTTTTGAAAGGGTGTTTTCAGACACAGGTTTATAAAGTGAACTTAATGCGTATTAAGTTGAGAAAGGTCTGAGCAATAAATAATAGGATGGCTGGGTCACTGGCTGCATGTAGTAAGACTGTGTAAAGGTGAAAAACCAGCAGAAGGAAATGCTGATGGTATTCTACACTAAGCATGGTATAATGCTTCGCATGAGGACCTGTGAGTGGAGGAGGGCTGCTGTGTGTGGCAGTGCTCTATACCAAAGGGATGTGTCCTCTTTATTTGGCTAAAAAGAAATAAATTTTGGAGCTCATTAAAAATCTGTATTTTAATAATGCTTTTGGACACCTGAATGGTATTAAGGACACAAAATTAAAATTACTTACAAAGTTATTCTCTTGTAATAGTAATTTTAATGAAGGGCTTTTTCCTCTTAGGCTTTATTTATGACAGTAGCACACTAGTGGAATGTGCTTCAGCTCTCAGTTTATAGTTCTAGATTTAGATCTTTGTCCTGCAGCTGGATTATTTATGGTATAAACAAAATAGTGATAAAATGTAAGTTCTTTTGATCCTACTGTAGAACAGGCTGAGTGAATTTGTCATTCCAAAGCCACTTAACAGTGCTAAAATAATGAGTAATAAAAGCAGAAGTTGGAATACTTCTGTGCCATCAATAAATATTTGCATCTCGAATGACAGATCACGACAAGTCAACCCCCTCATGAGTGTGAGTAATGTAGATAATTTTTGTGGAGATGCAGTGCAGCAACCACATGACTTGTGGTGTGACAATCTGCTGCTTTTCAGTATCTTGACACTTCTGTTGCTTACTTGGAATTTAAAGTTTAGAGAACTAATTACTCGCTAAATTCTTCCTGTACTTGCTATATAAAAATCATTAATGGAGAGGTTGAGGACCAGAGGGGGGAATGGGGCAGAGAAGTAGAATAGGAAGGAGCACACAGGTGTATTCTGGAGTGTGGGAGAGGGGAGTGGGACTAAAGATACAGTGTGTGGGGGGAAAACATGACCATGATGTAAGTCTGTGCACCTGGGTGGAATGTGGTGTAACCAGGCATGCCTGTTTGTTTGTGTCACCAGAAACAATATGTTTGCAACTGTTTTCCTTCAGATACACTTCTAAATTCAAAGGCAAGGAAGAGGCTTGATGTGTGTATGTTTTGTCTTCCTCAAGTTGTTCATGGAACAGACCTGAAAATTCTTAAGAAGAATTCAAATTTTACTCTTTTTTTTTTTTTTTGGCAGTAAGAAAGCCATAGTGTTTGTGTCATTGCAGTCCTGTCCCACATGAAAGGGTGTAGCATGCCCAGGCACCACCCCCATCTTCTTGCAGAATCTTTTATGAAGGCAGATGACAGCTAAGAGGTGCCAGCTGGCTAATGTGACCCAAAGTGATTATGGACTGGTGTCTGTTTATCTCTGCTGATGACATCTAGAAATCTGTTATTTGGGAGGGATAGCACCATTTCTTGTCTTTCCAAATTAAGTCAATAATAACCTTCCAGGTTTGGTTGGAAAATGCAGGTGCTGTTACTTCTGGAAGATCTTAGTGATAGATCGGATCCTTATCATTCACCATGACCCTGGATGGTCAATGAGACCAGGAACTGGTATGAAAGGTAACTGAAAGGAAATACAGGAGATTTTTGTTAAATGTCATTAGGGAAAGTGATTTGCATCTGTAGAGGTTAAAAGTAATATTAAAATGAGCCAATTTCTGTTTGGTGAGCTGAGAGTTCCAAGAACAGAGGAATTATAGCTGAGGTGACAAACCTCAGTATAGCCAAGAACAATGGGAGACCTTGAGCATGGAGCAAACAGTTGAAATTTGAGTCTTGTGGGCCTTTTGCAGGAAAGAGAAATATTATTATTTGCAGTGAGTTGTCTAAAGTGGAATTTTCTTTGCCCATTGCAACTGCCTGACAAACTCTGCTGTTGGCAAACCAAGACTGATAAAAGGATTATTGATTTTAAGATAAAAAACATTTCAAATCAGCTAGGCATCCTTCATATTCTTAAGCTATCACAATACAAAAGTACTGCTTAAATCATCTAGGGAACCTAATAGTGTGCTACTCTTATGACTTGATTAGCGCTAGAAGTTTCTTTTATGGCATTAAGAATAATGCCAAATAATTGCTCTTGTTTTATGCTGTATTGTAAGGAGGGATGTGTACCTTGTATGTGAGAGAAATGGTAATGTTCTCTAGTAAACCAGAGCAGTTATGATTGCCTGGATCATCTAGAAGCACAAGATGTTTTCAGCAATTAATTTATAGACTGAGCAGATGTTCATTATGGCAAGAACCCAATAAAGGACAAGACCTGTTCCCTGAAAGACTCATAGGTATTTTCCCAATAACTGAGGCTTAGGAAAAAAAATCTGCATATTTTATTTCCTTATTGAGAAACACCTCTTTCATAAGGGAGATATTCTGTTAAGTTTGTCATTAGACTATCAGTCATAAGATACGATTGATGATCTAACAGAAGGAATTTAAACAATTGAAAAAAATCACTTTATTTACTTAATACAGTTTGAATGTTCTTGAGAGCTATTGTTAAATTGTATAAAACATTCGTTTGAGTAGCTTTTTTAATAAATGAAGGAAAAAGTAATTTCCAGCTTGATTTATGTAATTTCAGCTGGTATTTTAGAAGTAAAAATAAAATTTGCATCATATAGGAAGCAAACCTAGTTGACAATGTTGTTCTGCTAGACATTGTTAAAGAACGGCACCCATTTCTGGTTGAATTGTGGAACAAGAAACCATACTAACGGAAATGAAGTTTCTCAAGTTATTGTACAATTTATCTGTTGAATACAATGGTGAAAAAACACCTTTTTGAATCTCAGACCATGTTTCTCGTTTTGGGGCAGGATTTAGAAATGAAATATTAAAGAAGGAAGTATCATTTAGGTAAATACAGACATACTATCTCACCACTATTCAAAGGATTAACACAAAGTGAGTTTTGCATTTTTCTAGAAGCAAAAGATCTGTTTTAGACCATCATGCATGAGCACAGCTCAAGGAGAAATACTGAGCATTAGGGTACAGGCTTCAAAACAGAGTAAGTATGCTGAATGTTGCTACCTGACAATGTAGTGATTCCAGAATGTTTTTACTTTGGCAATTCTCTTACAAATGCTTGTTTTTCCCTACCTTGCTTTGCCAGCTCCTCATATCTACCTCAAGAATTTAATCACTGCCATTTCTTTGCTTACTTTCTGATCCAGTATACATTCAACAGAGCGCTCAAATTCCAAATGTCTTCCTGGGTTCAGGTCCAAGATGCTTCTCCCCCTCTAAACGTGTCACTGTCAAAAAACCTAATGAAACAAACATGAACCAACCAGCCAAGAAGAAAGCCCAAACCTTTTCCTTAGGATTTCCGTAGTTGTTTATCTGAGGTACTGAGGCAATAATTGTTTATGGCTTGCTGAGTTAAGGGTGAAAAATTATTCAAGACAATGAAAGTTCAACTGTAACTGCTAGAGATAAGATACTACTCAGAAACAAAGGCTAAATGGGACTGATTTAGATGAGTTATGTGTAGCATAGCCTTACCTTCAAAGGAATATAGCCAAAGGCAGGAAGAGTAAAAATAAAAAAAACATCAAAGACAACGGCTCCCTGTGCACATTCTAGAATTTAGGATGCAGTCTGTATAGTCTGCTACTCAGCTGTATACTGTGCTCCAAATGGCTTTTCTGGGTGGTCTGTGATAGTCCTGGGTTTGCTGGTGAGAGAAAAAGGCTTTAGCAGCACAATAGAAACTCTCCATAGCACCTGTGTGGAAAGCGAAATTATGATGATTTCCATTGATTTGGACTAAGATGGCTCAAGACTGGTTGTGAATTTTGCCAGCCAGATCTGAACTTGTCATATTCCACAATGGTCATTATTTTCCATCAAAACAAATGAGCAAGGCACTCCTGCCTGTCAGCAGCAGTGCTGATCCCCTCTGCCCCCACCACTGCTTTCCCACCACTGGAGTCCCTTGGCTGCTGTCCCCATCCTCCTCTTAGGGAAGGCAGCAACAGCAGCAGCACACGGGGCTGCTGTTACCACATGGTTAGAGGAGATGCTTGCCAATAAGAGTTGGGACTGGGCCCCCAGCCTTCAGCTGTCAGCCAACGTCCTGTGGCATTGAACCATATGAAGGTTGTGGTATGTGGCTTGCCAAACCAGTTAGGTTGGCCATCACTGCAATAAGTCAGGAAGTTGATTTCTTCGCCTTCTTGCAGGAACTTGTTAGGTAGCATATTGCATGTGGTGGAAATACGGTTCAAGAGTGATTTGTTTTAGTATTTGCCTGATACAAAATGGCATATCTTTTTTTTTTTTTTTTTAATGATGATGAAATAGAGTGCCTTCTGTCTCTGCAGCAGAAGGAGAGAAATGAATAAAAATGAGTAAGCTGCAATTGGACTGACTTGGTCCCTACATGTTGTGAAGATTTAAAAACCCCCTTGATGCTTTTGTGACAGTGAATATATGAATTCCAGTGTGTGAGTCCTTTTTTCCAGAAGAGAATTGTTTAAACATACAGCGGATGATGAGTAGATATAAACCTGGTATTACAGTTTCTCTTTGAAATCTAGTGTCAAAATGGAGATGTTTATGAGATTTCTAAAACTGTTCACCATGAAGCTGTATAAAATACACTAGCAAGATGTCATTAAAAGCAGCAGATGCTATTATGGTTTTGCTGCAAGCACAGCAAAAGTGAAAGCACAGCAATTCCTCTATTTTTTGCCTTTTTCTAGCCTGTATTTGTCTGCCTCTTGCCCCTTTCTTTCTACTTCTATTTTCAGACATGCATCATTTATTTGCTTGCTAATGGACCCTAGTAGCATTGAGTACATGTGCTCTAGGATTGGGATTTGTGAATAGGAAAGACTATATTGATTTAATTTTTCCTCCTTCCATCTGTACTTGCATAGATGACCCCCCTGATGTGTACCAGGCAGAAGCAGTTTGAGACCTGCATGACAGGTCTGTTAATTGATTCCTTCAATAACTACTGAAATCTAAAGGGGAGGAGGGCTGGGGAGGAATAGCAGTGAGGCTGACTAGCAAAAGATTTGACCTAGTTTTTTCAATCTGCATGGCTGTGCAGACAGACTCAATTATAAATCTGCTGCTTTAGAAGAGCTTTTATTTTTTTTTCCTCTGTGCGAACAGCTGCACTGATTTTGAATGTTCAAATTTGGTGTGTTAAAATGTAAAATTTTGTCATCATTGTATATAGTGTCATGAAATAGGTACGTGTGGTGAGGAAGTAAGGGAAGGCACCTACTTCCCTTGGATTGCTGTGGGGTTTGCTGCGTTCTGCCCTGCTGCTCGATCTTCTCCTGTGTGACATTACATGCTTGGTTTTTTGTCCTGCCTGTGAAATAACTCCTACACAAAGTAGAGTGAGTGTATGTGGTACTGCTTTGCACATAAAGCTAAAGGAGGCTGAAAGACTTTTTTTTTTTTTTTTTAAAGCTTTTGATAACATCTCTGTATCATTTGGCCTTCTTATATCTATTTATACCACTTGCCCTGGCCTTTGCTTGGTTTGCTTGTTTGTTTATTTTTCTTCCCTTATTTAGCAGTGAAGCACCAGGGATTAGTACTAAATTTTGCAGCTGCATGGGGATTCATGACAGGCTTTGACCAGAGCTTTGATCCTCCAGATGCTCTGAATAAACATTGCAACAGACATTTGCAGGGAGATATTCAGTTGCTGAAGAGGTTTATGTATAATGTTTTTCTTCCTTTTGATCACAGATTTCTTCTAGAGCACTTTCTTAACTGAACACATGGGTCTGGTGTTGGCCAACAAGAGATTTTTTACCTGTTCTGCATTTTTTAATAACTGGTTTGGTTCTTGAACCACTTGCATCTGCTACAGGAAAACCATACCCAACTGAAAACCAGGAAACTGACTTCTGTTCCTGAAGCTGCTGTGAGATACAGCTGAAACTGTATCAGGAGATTGCGTAAACCCATCCTCCTGTTACAGCCTGGCTTCCTATTTCTGTCCGGAGGCTTTTTTTCATTGTGCTGTAGGCAATGGCTCTGGAATATAGCTTTATGCAGCTTTGCAATTTCTCACTGGTTGCTTGTGCTCTCGCTCCCTTATGGCACTGGCTGTGGCTGCAGGGTTGGTTTGTGCCAGCTGGAGAGGCTCTTGAAGAGGGCAAGAGTCTGCAGCTCTCAGCTGGCAAGGAGAGGACTTCAGTGATGGGGAAAGAGCAAAGCAAAGGTGGTGCTTGAACCAGGGGAAGTTCTGTAGGCTTCATGGGAGCTCCTCAGGGTTTCTCTCTCCTTAGCCAGCCTGATGGGTCAGTCAACAATATTCCCCTGCCTTAGGCTTGGAAATGGATGCATGCTGCTGTAACCTTGGTGTAACATCAGTGACCAGCCCTCCTTCTTCCACCCCCCTTCGGTTTGCAAGTGCTTCTCTCCAAAGCTAGAAAGATACCCCTGTAGGTAGAAGCTGATCTTGCAATGGAAGAAATTCATCACTGTTTCCTATTCTGAAGCAAAATTTGGGATTATGCCATAGTCCAGGGTATTCTGAAGACTTTTGCTTTTCTTTGTGTGCCTGGCTGTAGCTGGTGGAGTCAGCAGTCATGCTCTTTGGGAGCCAGACTGCGTCAGTAACATTTCTCTAGGGGATGATGACTGACATGCATGTCAAGAAAGTGACTGTCAGCCCTAGGAGCTGAAAGAAGGTGCCTGCTCACAGGAGCTGTTCTAAATATCCTTCTGAGGCATTGTATCTTCTGGCCTGACAGAGCTATGGTGTGAGTGAGTTATGGTCTTGGGCTGAGATACTTTGTCATGTATCTTGGATGTAGACGTCATGTCTAATTTGTTCTCAAGGGAAGGCAGAGTTTGATCTATGATTGTCTGTAAAGTCGGTAATTACCGTGTGCTCAGTGCTTGCAAAGCCTTGCTGCAGTTCAGGCACTGTGCAGATACTTAACTGATGTGCATGTTCAGTTTTTTGGAATGTATGCAACAGGGAAGTATGAGGGTCTTGGCAGCACACTGGCCAAGTGCATATGGTGGGCTATGAGTTTATAACATTTGCGTTTGCCTGGGCAAGTGGACTGCTATGGGCAAGGCTTCAAACTGAGTCCTGCAGTAATTCCTGCCTTGGTATTTCCCCTCCCTATTCCATCTCCTCCTTTCTTTGTCCTCTTGCCAAGTGTACAGCACTCCACAATTCAAGTGCAGCAATATTACACATGGCTAATCTCTAACCCAGCTGGGTGAAACACTGCCTGTCGCTTCCATTTCAGTTGTCAGATGAACAAACTAGATAGCATTCTGGATAGACTTTGTGCTTTTTTGGCCAAGCTGCCTCATGATCGTCCGTGCGCACCAGAATGCTCAATTTACTGCAGTACCCAGAGCAATGGGAAGAGCTCTGAAGATCTGTGGAAGAGTTGATCCCCAACAAGGCAGTGTGTTTGTGTTTTAAGTTCTGCTGGGAGGGTTTTGGTGGTTGGGTGAGCTTAGCCTGTGCCTTCAGAAGCATGTACACTGCTGCTTTGCTCAAACTGCACCCTGACATTGCTGTCACAGCTTGTTTCAAAGGCAATTTTTTTTTCCTTTTGTCTTTTTAGTTGTACTCTTAAACAAGAATTATTCAATGACTAATCTTAGAAATTATGTTTCTTGCCATTAAAAATATTAAACTGATGATCTACAATTGTGTAAAAATCTTCTATAATAGTATAACTCATGTGGGTTCCCAGTTTTGGTTTTCATCCCAAGCAGCATGCTCTGCGGTGTGTTTTAAATAAATAAGCAAGACAGTTCTAATGATCCAAAGGAGATGGAAAGGCTTATGGCACCACCCTGAACAGGAATAAACAGAGTAACAAATACTTGCCACTTGGAAGAGTTTAAATAACTGTTCTCTTACAAGTAATTTGTGATCAGCCGGGGCAGATAAGTTCTCTGTCTAGTTTTCAGCATGAGACATCTTTCATCTCCTTTTTTTTCAAACTCTTAATAGTGAAAAGCCACCTTTTGTGTTACTATCTTAGCATCACTTATTTGTGGCATCGAATAGCAACCACTGGGGGACAACATTACAGTGGCAGGCTCCCTCAAGTACCCACATGCCCAATTTTTTTTTTTTTCCACCTTCTGCTAGTAGAGGTGGGCATTTATATTGCAGTACTATTAGGGAATCACATTTTAATCAACTGTCCTTTAGTCAGGTATCATTTGAAGTTGTAGTGTGCAAAGTTGCTGACAAAAATCTTATAATGAGCTAAAATAAGCTATATTTGCAACAGTTTCTTGTGTGTATTGATGTAGAAAATACACTTGCTTATGGATCCAAAGTGTAAGTCATTCAGAAATAGCCAAGATAAGAGATTACTTCTTTTCTTTTGTTTGACATACGCTGCCACATGTTCAAATGCTGTCAAAAGTGGTGGGCCAGCGTTGTTGTTGCACGGTGAGCTCCTCTGGATGCCTGGTAGCTGTGCGTGCAGCTCACCAGTGCATCCTGTGGCATGTCTGCCTTCCCTGGCTGAGGTTTTTGGCTGCAGCAGCTCAGGGAGTTGTTTCCAAAGTGTCGTTTGGGTGATCTGCTAACAAATTCTATTATTAGTTAATAGGATTTGTTCTTGCACTGTTTTGTCCGATCACTAATTGTTTATCATGCATTGGGGGTACAATGAGATGCCTGTCAGCTGTGTTTTGAGCTTTTTGTGTGCAAGACTCATTGTTTGCCTGTGATGGCAGGTTTTGCTTCGGGACAGCCTTAGTGCAGAAGGCAGAAGACGTAGGGCTCTGCATTTCAAACACTGCAGTGTAGTAAATCCTGGTCTCTGGTGGGCACTAGTTTCCCTGGCTCCCCAAAATAGGGTCAGAGGATCAGTAAACTCATTTGGAGGGCTGGGTGTTCTGCACTTCTGCATACAGTCTGCAGCTGCCTTCCCGATTGCTTCTCTGCCTTTCTGCAAGAGTGTCCTGCTGAGCTGCCAATCAGACAAGAAAGCATTAAGAAAATTCAGCAATAGAATAGAAAGGTGAAAACATAAAGGAAGACTTGGAAGCTAGTGAGACCTAGTTGCTTTTTGTCTTTGTTGAATGTTTTGATCAGTCCATATGATATTTAATGATCATACAATGCAGGTGGAAACTACTTCTCAAAAGGAGTCCATCTGAGCTGGTTTTTGAGATTTCAGGTGTGAGCATTCGTATAGGTATTTTAATAAATCTTTTGCAAAAAGCAATTTATAATAAATCTTTTGAATTATAAGTATGGTAATATGTTTTTTTAATCCTTTTTCTCAGAAGAGAATACTTTTTAAGAAATACAAAATCAGAGTTCCAAAGCAGAATCTGAATATGGTCCTGTGATGGCTTGGCTTGAGCATCTAGAGAGTTCACCTTCAGGTTTGCCAATGTCTCCGTTTAGGGATGCTGTGTTGATGGAATGAATCGGATCAAATCACTGATCCATCCGAAAGGTCCATGCTCATCTGGGGTGGTGTGCAGTGATAGTCTCCAGTTTCTTGAAGCCCTAATCTGCTTCTTCTGTGGCTTCAGTAAAAGTGGCAGAGAGGGACAAGTGTGGGAGAGGAAGCCCAATCACTTCAGGTGGCTGCCCTTGCTTAGGGTGCTGTGCCTGGGCAGGTAGGAATGGCTTGGACCAGCCTGCCTCATTCTGTCTGCGAATTTTAACAGTCCTTATTTTTTTAAGTAATACCAATTTAAGGATAAAACAGGGAAAATAATTTATTGTGTTGTTTGGCTGCATGCTTCTTTAGGAATAGGTTTCCTGAATATCTACATGTATCTCTTATCTTTTTGTATTGGTAGCTAATTAGAAATAAACTGAGGAACCAGATTTTTGTACCAATTAGGAACTGGATTTTGTTCTGAGTTTGTGTAAAGTGTCTGGAAAGAAATATGACTCTAATTCTTGTATTTGAGTAGTCAGATACTATGGTGAAGTTTGATTGTATATACATACAAATGTATAAAATGTACACATACACAAATATATAAAATATATGCCATTACATATGCTTTATATATGTATGCTTTTTTCAGTGTACTTATATATGTGTTCATATATGAAATACAGTGAATGAGTACCACTGTGATAATTCTTTGTGATTAATACCTGCCAGCCAGAATGAAAATTGGTTCCTCTTGAAGCTCCTGAAAAAGGTTTGATGATTTTGTGACCTAGCTCTTGGAATCAAAGCTTAACCTCCAAGCCAAACCAACCATCCCTATTTCAAGTACTTACAGAAGTACAACCATCCTGCAGTGAGGTATCCATGACCTATTCCCTCTTCAAAGGGAACAGAATGAAGATTTAGTGTGAAAACTCTACTCAGAGCAGGGAGGTTCCTGAAATACGTCCTACCTCCTTAGGTAGGGAGAAATAGAATTTGCACCAGAGGTAGTGGTTTGCCCGTAAGATTGAGGCACATATTGAAATTCTCTCTGTCGTATGCCGTGGCAGCCCATCAGCTGTGAGTTCAGTACAGAAGCTGAACTCACAAGAGGACAAAGACAAAGCTTACAAATATTTGAATACTTTATGGTGTGTCCTTTCGAGACATGAAGTTGTTGCCACTCCTGGGCAGTGTGATGACAGATGACAGCAGAGCATGCCTACAAGTTATGCAGGCAGGCTGGGTCATTGGCTCAGACACAAATGCACACTTGGAGCAGACAGACAGAGGTTTGGGCTTTACCTTTCTTGCAGCACCTGCCTTTGCTCAGGGCCTGGTTGCACAACCCATGGAGCAGGGCAGGAGGTAGAATCCTTGTGCCCCTCAAGCACTGAAATATTTTAAGGACTTAAATTATTTTTTTAAATGTCCCATTGAATATAAAGCATCATTTCTCGTCTCTGCTTTCAAAAAATGTTTTCTAACCTGATATAACTTAATGAGTTTCTGTTCTTGGTGAGCCATATAATTTCCCAACATTTCAGATGCCTTTTAGTATTTTCCAGGAAGGTGCTGCTGAACTCTTCAAGTTCTATTCTGTTACTTGATAAGGTCTTTAGTAATAATACCAGATAGACTGTTCATTGTTAGTGATTGCTAGGGATTTTTAACAACATCTTTCATTATTTGGCCTTCTGGTAGTAAATAGATCAGAATAAGGCAAATACATTAGAATTTAAGAGGACGTTGATGAGACAAGTTACCATGTGCTGATCAGGCTGAGAACTACCATGGAGGAACCTGGAGGAGTAGCACTGACTTTCTAGTGGGCAGAGCTATGTTATTTATCAAAAAGATTGCTGAGACTTTTGCTTCTTTAGACAGTTTCTATAAGTCACTTAGCAACCTTTGGGTCTGCCCAAGTGGCAGGTAACTGCAGTTTCTTTTGCACCTTGAAATTTGCTTTGGTAGATGAAGGAGAACTGCACTAAAAGTATGTGTACATGTCAAGAGGCCAGTGGCTGGCATACCTTGACTGTAGACACAGGTATTGCTCACAATTTAAAAATTTTTTTGCTCACATGGTAAAGATGTGACCAAGGTAAAAGATAAAGTAATGCTGCAGGGCCTGGAGGATTAGAACAGTATCGTTGTATTCGGGTAACCTACTGTGATTTAAAAATGGTCAGATTTCGTTTCTTTCTGTGCTGTCTTCCTGCCCTTTTCCCTGTCCAGTGTTGAACCTCATTTGGACCATGTGTCTTTTCATATGTAGGTGTTTTATGGTTGGTTTTTTGCTTTAGTTGTCCCCCACTTGCTGAAATGAAGGGACATGTCAGCTCTGTATTCTAGAAGGTGGCAGAGACGGGTAGGAAATCTATAGTGTCAGGAGTGACAAAGGATGCTTTGGGATTGACTGTTCATTTTTACCCAGTGGAAGAAATAAAGAAGCAAAAATGAAACTGGCCAGTAATGAGTTCAAAATGAAGTGGGATGGTTCTATCCTTACAGAGTCTGAATTTACACCAGGGAGCTCTGCCACAGACTGGAAAATTTTCACAGGCTCAGTGAGCTACTAGTGCAGCTTGGGGAGGGACTGTCAGCTCTTTGGGGACTGCTATGTGCAAAGATGCCTTTTTTGGTCTAGAAAGTCCCTAAGCCACAACTTTCTAGAAGCTGGGAGAATATTTTTGTCTTCACTGACCTTTAGCAGTGGGCTACAATTTTGGAGACTGAATTTTACCATTGACCTTGACTTGTGTGTCCTGATTTTAGTGCAAAAAGGGTGACAGTGATACCTTCAGAATTGTATTGTCCAGACATTCTACAGCCTTGGTGATTCTGGAGGAGGGCAGCTGAGAGAAGGCATAATGTGTGAGAGGTGGGGGGACTGGAATGTATCTCCCCTTCCGTTCCTTCTCCCTCTGCCTGACTGTGCTTGGAAAGTTACAGAGTGACTAAACTTTATTTTTAGGGATTACAGAGAAAGAAAGCATTAGACAGCTGGCTGCAAAAATATTTATTTGTGACCTTCGTCTACATTTGTGTAGTGCTTGTTGCTATTCTGGAGCATGTAGTTCCTCCTGACTTCAGTCTTAAGAGTTTAAGGAGAAACTGAAATGCTTATAACTTTATGCATATATACTTTTTAAAAAAATTGCTTCCATATTTGGAAAACAAGACTACTTCTGTTTGTCAAATGCTGGCCTTATTTGTGCCCCATTTTTGTAGTAACATGTTGACTGGAAAAGCAACTGGTAGAGTCTGGGCTGGGGTGGTCCCATATTGGTGGCTGAACACCCTCTGCAGTGAGTTAGTCCTGTTATGAACTAACCTGGAGAAAGGGTTAAATAGATTTTCCAACTCAGTGGGGCAAAAAGGTTTAGCAGGGTGTGTGAACAGGGTCTGGTACTGAGTCTGTGATCAGTGGGGTCTGGCTTGCAGCTTGTGATGGGAGCTAGCAAGTATGCAAAGGTAGCTCAAGCCAAACACGCTACTGGTCATGGTTTTTGTTATTGATCAAAATCTCAGGAAAATGGGAGTATTTTTAACTTTGCACCATGAGGAGATGTGTATGTTCAGTCAAAAAGGCAGGATAATATAGATGTGAGAAATCCACTGCGAAGATTAAACAGTTTTACGGTGGTAGAAAGAAAGGTATGGGTCAGTGTTGGGGTTTTAGTTTAGTCTTAGGTTTTCCTGTTAAAGGAATTTTCTCCCATATGCATGTTGCTAGGGGACAAATAGCTGTACTTAAGAAAGACAAAAAGGGGAGTGGGGCGGGCCTGGCTACTCTTTTGTCTACACCTGGGTGTGGGGACAGTTCGCTCTGAGCGTCCGGAGAGAGAAGCTGCAGAGAAAGGAGCTGCTGCTGCTTTCTTTTTGGCCGTTCTTTCTTCCTGCTGGAAGCAACGCCGGGACCCCAAAAGCCGCTTTTCCCTGCCCTGCTGGAGACCGAGCTGTGGCTGTCCTGCTCCGCTGCTGCTTCGAGCTTTCGCTACGCTGTAGCCCTGCTCGCCCTGCCTGCCTGGGCCTCCGTGGTTTTTTCCCATCTGGATACATCTCGTCTGCCACCCGGGATTTGCGTTCGTCCCTGCCATTCCAGCCTGCTGTTCCTGAAAGTCCGGGATCGGCTGCCCAGCGGTTTGTGAAGCCTTTGTTCCATCCTTCCCGGGATCCCAGGGCCGCGGGTTTCCCGAGCTCGCTCCGGAGCGCCCCCTGCAGCCGCGGGGGAACCATCGCACCTGCCCTGCTCACCGGGAGCCGCCAGCGCCCCTGCCGGCTGCGAGCGGAACTGCACCCGAGGGGAAAGGGCCTGACAGCCGAGAAGGCTGGGACTGGGTTTGTGATTGCTGTTACTGCCAGAGTTGTTGTTGTTTTGTTTGACTGGTTATATACATATATATATATATAGAGTAAAGAACTGTTATTCCTATTTCCCACACCTTTGCCTAAAGGCCCTTGATTTCAAAATATAATAACTTGGAGGGAAAAGGGGTTATATCTGCCACTTCAAGGGGGGCCTCTGCCTTCCTTAGCAGACACCTGTCTTTCAAAACCGAGACAGCTCTTGGCACCCAACGTGGGGCCTGAGGGCATTAAGAAATAGAGGTGAAAAAGGAATAACAGTTCCTCGATAACTTTATTTTGTGTGCTGGATATTGGAACCTTGTTAGGCAGCACCATGTGGTCTAGTTTACCCTGGTTTGGGTGGCATGTAGCCGTGGCTATATTCTTCCCCTTTGCAGCTCCTTACTTGAATATGGGTCCTCTGACTAAGGCTACCATTGCTGTTATCCAGCTTGCGTTATGGGTCGAGAAGGTGAGGAATTCATGGGTTTTTAACTTCCTCCGGAATGTGGGCACATGGATAAACAGCTATCACACACTGAGCACATGTTTTTGGGGTTATGTTAACAATGGTACCTTCTGTGAGGAAATGACACCAGGGGAAGTTTTCTCCCAACCCCTCAACCAGTTCTTTGGGCCCACCCCATCAATTTTCGAAGGGTTTAAATTCCCTCTGAATACTAACCATCTGCTGCTGATAGGCCTACTCTATTTAGCATTCAAGGATAAGTTGAGATTGGCTTGGATATCTACCCGGACACCAGCCCCAGAGACTAGAGATCCTGCCCCAGAACCTGACATGGCCCCAGAGAGTAGAGTTCCTACCCCAGAGCCTGATCCTGCCCCAGAGCCTGACACGGCCCCAGACACTAGAGATCCTACCCCAGAGCCAGAGCCTGCCACAGCCCCAGACACTAGAGATCCCGCCCCACAGACTGATACTGCCCAACAGTCCACCTCAGAAATGGACTACCCAAACTGGGTGGGGGTACTGGCAAAAGGGATGCAGGAGATGTGCCAAGAGATGGGTCAGGTGCGCCAGGAGATATGCCAGGAGATGGGTCAGGTGCGCCAGGAGATATGCCAGGAGATGGGTCAGGTGCGCAAGGAGATGTGCCAGGAGATGGGCCAGGTGCGCCAGGAGATATGCCAGTTGCTAAGGGAATACACCTCCTCAGCTAGTGAAAAACCCTCTCCCTGCCCCAAAGAGGGTGAGTCCGATGGTGCAGCAGTGGAACCCACGGATGTTACAATCGTCCAGGCTTCAGCTGAACCACAAGGACAACCACAGCCAGCAGCAGTCGCCCCTGTGCAAAGGAGGAAGTATAAGACCAAATCAGTACGACCAGTTAATGATGATGGGCAACCAGGGCCCTCACAACCAGCAGGAGAGCCAGAGCCAGAAATCATTACTGAGTCCCTGTCGCACGACAGTCTCCGTGCTATGCGAAACGACATTGTGCGAAGGGGGCGTGAGCCTTATACCACCTGGCTGCTTCGGGTTTGGGACCTTATGGGCACAAGTGTGCAACTGGATAGTGGTGAGGCAAGGTATCTGGGATCGTTGACCCAGGACCCAGGTGTGGACCAGATATTTGTGAGGGAGCCAGGGCCTCTCTCTCTCTGGGAGCGGCTCTTAATGAGTGTGAGAGAAAGGTTCATTCACAAAGAAAGAATGCAGGAGTATCATCATAGAATGCAGTGGAAGACACTCGAGCAAGGGATCCAACAGCTAAGAGAGGTGGCAATATTAGAGGTACTCTTTGGGAAGGATGGACAGCATGATAATGACCCCGATAAAGTCAGGTGCACAGGACAGATGATGTGGAACCTGGCAAGGCTAGGGCCATCGCAATACACCACCTTCATTGCAACGATTGATGCTGACAATACCCGAGAAACAGTGGGCTCTGTTGCCAACAGGCTCAGGCATTATGACAGCATGATCAATGGCCTGCTGAAAGCTCATGTCTCTGCTGTGGTCCAGGACCTCAAAGAGGAGATGAAGGAGAAGATGGAGGAGATGAGGGAGGAGATGAGGAGGGTCAGTGTGGCACCAGTGCGAGTCACAGGCCCCCAAGTCAGAGCCCGTCGTCCCCCTGCGAGAGAGAGAGGGTACACCCCACGAGCTGAGCTGTGGTTTTTCCTGTGTGAGCATGGGGAAGACATGAGAAGGTGGGATGGGAAACCCACCTCTGCCCTGGCAGCACGGGTGCGTGAACTCAAGGAGGGAGGCACTAACCGAGGGGGTTCTGCTAAGGTGAAGGTAGCCTCAGCCTCCCGTGACCGAGCTGCCAGGCATTACAGAAGGGAGGATGATATGTCGGATCCCCTTGAAGGTACCTCGAGCATGTACGCCCAGGGAAAGAATGATAACCAGGGCTAGAGGGGCCCTGCCTCTAGCCAGGAAGAGGCACGGGAGAACCGAGTTTTCTGGACGGTGTGGATCCGATGGCCTGGTACATCAGAGCCACAAAAATATGATGCATTGGTTGATACTGGGGCACAATGTACTTTAATGCCATCGGGACATGTGGGGGCAGAACCTGTATCCATCGCTGGGGTGACCGGGGGATCACAGCAGTTGACCCTTTTGGAAGCTGAGGTGAGCCTGACTGGGAAGGAGTGGCAAAAGTATCCGATTGTGACCGGCCCAGAGGCCCCGTGTATTCTGGGCATAGACTTCCTCCGGAATGGCTACTACAAAGACCCAAAAGGACTCAGGTGGGCATTTGGGATTGCTGCTGTGGAGGCAGAGGGCATTAGGCAATTGAACACCCTGCCTGGACTATCTGAGAATCCTTCTGCAGTTGGGCTCCTGAAAGTGGAAGAGCAACGAGTGCCAATTGCCACCTCGACAGTGCACCGCCGGCAGTATCGGACAAATCGAGATGCTGTGATCCCCATCCACAAGATGATCCGCGAGCTGGAGAGTCAAGGGGTGGTCAGCAAGACCCACTCACCCTTCAACAGCCCCATCTGGCCTGTGCGCAAGTCTGACGGGGAATGGAGATTGACTGTGGACTATCGTGCCCTGAATGAAGTGACTCCACCGTTGAGCGCTGCCGTGCCAGACATGTTGGAGCTCCAGTACGAGCTGGAGTCCAAAGCAGCGAAGTGGTACGCCACTATTGACATTGCCAATGCATTCTTCTCCATTCCTCTGGCAGCAGAGTGCAGGCCTCAGTTTGCCTTCACCTGGAGGGGCGTGCAGTACACCTGGAACCGACTGCCCCAGGGGTGGAAGCACAGTCCCACCATCTGTCATGGACTGATCCAGACTGCACTAGAAAAGAGTGAGGCTCCAGAACATCTGCAGTACATTGATGACATCATTGTGTGGGGGAACACCGCAACCGAAGTGTTTGAGAAAGGAGAGAGAATAATTCAAATTCTCCTGCAAGCTGGTTTTGCCATCAAGAAGAGCAAGGTCAAGGGACCTGCCCGAGAGATCCAGTTCCTGGGAGTAAAGTGGCAAGATGGACGACGTCAGATTCCCACTGAGGTCATCAATAAGATCACAGCAATGTCTCCGCCGACCAACAAGAAGGAAACACAAGCTTTCCTAGGTGCTATAGGTTTCTGGAGGATGCACATTCCCGAGTACAGCCAGATCGTGAGTCCTCTCTACCTGGTTACCCGCAAGAAGAATGATTTCCACTGGGGCCCTGAACAGCAGCAAGCCTTCGCCCAGATCAAACAGGAAATTGCTCACGCCGTAGCCCTTGGCCCAGTCAGGACAGGACCAGAGGTGAAGAACGTGCTCTACTCTGCAGCCGGGAACAATGGTCTGTCCTGGAGCCTCTGGCAGAAGGTGCCTGGTGAGACTCGGGGCCGACCACTGGGATTCTGGAGCCGAAGCTACAGAGGATCTGAAGCCAACTACACTCCCACAGAGAAGGAAATCCTGGCAGCTTATGAAGGAGTCCAGGCTGCCTCAGAAGTAATCGGCACAGAGGCACAACTCCTCCTGGCACCCCGACTACCGGTGCTGGGGTGGATGTTCAAAGGAAAGGTTCCCTCCACGCATCACGCCACCGACGCTACTTGGAGCAAATGGATTGCCCTCATCACGCAGCGCGCCCGAATTGGAAACCCAAGTCGCCCTGGGATCTTGGAAATAATTACAAACTGGCCGGAAGGTGAGACTTTTGGGTTATCTTCTGAAGAAGAAGAGGAGCAGGTGACACGTGCCGAAGAAGCCCCACCATATAACGAGCTACCAGAGAGTGAAAGACAATACGCCCTCTTCACTGATGGTTCCTGCCGAATTGTAGGCGCTAGCCGGAAATGGAAAGCCGCTGTATGGAGCCCCACACGACAAGTTGCACAGGCCACTGAAGGAGAAGGTGGATCGAGCCAATTTGCTGAGCTCAAAGCTGTCCAATTAGCTCTGGACATAGCTGAAAGAGAGAAGTGGCCAAAGCTCTACCTCTACACTGATTCATGGATGGTAGCCAATGCTCTGTGGGGTTGGCTGGAAAGGTGGAATAAGGCAAACTGGCAGCGCAGAGGAAAACCAATCTGGGCTGCTGAAGAGTGGAAAGACATTGCCACTCGGGTAGAGAAGCTATCCGTGAAGGTCCGTCATGTAGATGCTCACATCCCCAGGAGCCGGGCTAATGAAGAACATCGTAACAACAAACAGGTAGATCAGGCTGCGAAAATAGAGGTGTCCCAGATAGACTTGGATTGGCAACATAAAGGAGAACTGTTCCTAGCTCGATGGGCCCATGATGCCTCAGGCCATCAGGGCAGAGATGCCACCTATAAGTGGGCACGAGACCGAGGGGTGGATCTAACCATGGACAGTATCTCCCAGGTTATCCATGACTGTGAGACATGCGCTGCGATCAAGCAGGCCAAGCGGGTGAAGCCTCTGTGGTATGGCGGGCGATGGTCCAAATACAAGTATGGGGAGGCCTGGCAGATTGATTACATCACACTGCCTCAAACCCGCCAAGGCAAGCGCTATGTGCTCACAATGGTAGAAGCCACCACTGGGTGGCTGGAGACCTATCCTGTGCCTCATGCTACTGCCCGGAACACCATCCTGGGCCTGGAAAAGCAAGTCCTTTGGAGGCATGGCACCCCTGAGAGAATCGAGTCTGACAATGGGACTCATTTCAAGAACAGCCTTATAAACACCTGGGCTAGAGAACATGGCATTGAGTGGGTGTACCACATCCCTTACCATGCACCAGCAGCTGGGAAGGTTGAGCGGTGTAATGGACTGCTTAAAACCACCTTGAAGGCACTGGGTGGGGGGACTTTCAAAAACTGGGAGATGCATTTAGCAAGAGCCACCTGGTTAGTTAACACTCGAGGTTCCACCAGCCGAGCAGGCCCTGCCCAATCTGAACCCCTACAAACAACAGACGGGGATAAGGTTCCAGTGGTGCACATGAGAGGTATGCTTGGAAAAACTGTTTGGGTAAAGTCTGCCTTGAGCAAAGACAAACCCATCCGTGGGGTTGTTTTTGCTCAGGGACCAGGTTGCACCTGGTGGGTGATGCAAAAAGATGGAGAGACCCGATGCTTACCTCAAGAGGACCTTGTTTTAGGGTGAACTACCCATGGCTCTGTACTTGTATCAGTATCAGCATGTATATTTGTATATAATTTGGGTAATGCATAGATTTATATGGTTAAAAAAAAAGTTAAGTTTCATGTAACATGTTAGTATGGGAAAAAATTCGGGGTGGATAATGTTGGGGTTTTAGTTTAGTCTTAGGTTTTCCTGTTAAAGGAATTTTCTCCCATATGCATGTTGCTAGGGGACAAATAGCTGTACTTAAGAAAGACAAAAAGGGGAGTGGGGCGGGCCTGGCTACTCTTTTGTCTACACCTGGGTGTGGGGACAGTTCGCTCTGAGCGTCCGGAGAGAGAAGCTGCAGAGAAAGGAGCTGCTGCTTCTTTCTTTTTGGCCGTTCTTTCTTCCTGCTGGAAGCAACGCCGGGACCCCAAAAGCCGCTTTTCCCTGCCCTGCTGGAGACCGAGCTGTGGCTGTCCTGCTCCGCTGCTGCTTCGAGCTTTCGCTACGCTGTAGCCCTGCTCGCCCTGCCTGCCTGGGCCTCCGTGGTTTTTTCCCATCTGGATACATCTCGTCTGCCACCCGGGATTTGCGTTCGTCCCTGCCATTCCAGCCTGCTGTTCCTGAAAGTCCGGGATCGGCTGCCCAGGGGTTTGTGAAGCCTTTGTTCCATCCCTTCCCGGGATCCCGGGGCACCGGTGCCGCGTGCTCCCCGAGCTCGCTCCGGAGCGCCCCCTGCAGCCGCGGGGGAACCATCGCACCTGCCCTGCTCACCGGGAGCCGCCAGCGCCCCTGCCGGCTGCGAGCGGAACTGCACCCGAGGGGAAAGGGCCTGACAGCCGAGAAGGCTGGCACTGGGTTTGTGATTGCTGTTACTGCCAGAGTTGTTGTTGTTTTGTTTGACTGGTTATATACATATATATATATATAGAGTAAAGAACTGTTATTCCTATTTCCCACACCTTTGCCTAAAGGCCCTTGATTTCAAAATATAATAACTTGGAGGGAAAAGGGGTTATATCTGCCACTTCAAGGGGGGCCTCTGCCTTCCTTAGCAGACACCTGTCTTTCAAAACCGAGACAGTCAGTCATATCGGTTGTGTTTCTTAAGAATAACTCTGTTAGGACAAAGCATTTCCTAACACTGCTGTTGAATGATAAGGATAATTTGTTTTATTTACTTAAAATTATGTATGTTTACGCTGTACTAATCAGTAAGTCTGAAAGCTGAAATACAGATAACCAAATCTGGTTTTTTATACAGCTACCTTTCATAGACTGTTGGATAAAGTAGAACTTGCTATTATGTGAAAATACTTCTGGGAGGAAGTTCTTGAGTCTTATTGCCCTGATGCAGATTACTGTGACCAGATTTTCTTCCCTGAAGTTGATCTGTGTAAAACGAAATCTCACTTGCATGGCAAGAAAACACTTGATGCTGAATGCTGTTTTGCTAAGACAATATGTGAATTTATAGGGCACTCTGTTTTCCAGATGTAAAATTACGTAAACCTTTTCAGAGATAAAGCATTGCTCTTGGAAGCAGCAATGGAGTGGTTTTATACAGCTAATATGTGTAAATGTCAGAATTCCTATTGAATCAAGTGTTACAGGTGTAGGGCTTTTCTTTAGCCTGCCTTCTATATCCATCTTCGATATATTACAGGAAAGAATAATTTCAGTTAAAAGGCTGAAAAATGCGTGGGAGTGGTGCTGTAGCATTTCAGGGGCTGTGGCAGTACTTGAGTGCAGCTGGCAGGTCCATCTGGCCCATGGAGCAAACCTGACAGAGCCCATGTGCAGCAGTGAGTTGGCTTCTGCCACCTCTGCCTCCTCTGCCTTCTAGGACCCTGCCCATGCTAGATCCTAGCACACACCTGCACTCAGTAAAGTATTGCATTGCACTTCTTTTTATAGATGAGCAGTTTCTCATTCCAGACCATCAGTTCCACTGGCCTTCAGTGGCACTGCAGGCTTCTGCCAGCCCTGTCTGCTCTGCGAGTTCCAAGTATTGGAATAGATGAATTTTCTACTGCCAGCCTGACATGTAATTTGAATTTTGTTAGGAAAGATGAGCAATACCCTTTGTTAAGGAAGATTTCAAATCTTCTTTTTCAAGTCAACCTCTTCTTCAAAGAAGTTCCCAGCTCTGTGTTTAAGAAGTAGCAGGATATGGGTGATTGTTGTTGGTTTTGGTGGGGGTTTTTTTGTTTGGTTGGTTTTGGAGGGTTGTTTGTTTGTTTGGGGTTTTTTTGAGTTTTTTATTGGTTGGTTGCTTTTGTGGTTGGTTTTTTTAAGCCTTCTAATGAAACTTAGAATACTTTGTAGAAATGCTGAGGTCAAAGACATGTCTGCTTGTTAGAAGGGTCTGTTGGGTCAAAACTAACAAAAAGCTTTTAAAATCTCAGGAAAAAAAAAACCAAACTCCAAAGCAGTGATTTTTCTGCTTTTTTTTTTTTCCTGTCCAGTGAGCATGACTGCTGTCTAATAATTTGAGACAAAGAAAGACAAAACCTCACTAATTTTATAAGCTGAATTCTCTTGCAAGCTGCTTAGCTGTCGTTTTTTGGAAACACGTGTGGATTGTACCATATAGTGTTTAGTTTGTATAATTTAATGTGAGGTATGGGATGATGATGCTGGAGTGGGAATAACAGCTAATGCATCTCTATGGGAAGAGAAGGAAAAGCACTGAACGTCTCAGATGAAAGGCAGATGTGTACGCGTGCTTTTCTGGAGTCATTTCAGGAGGGTTGGGAATAGGTCCCCCTGGAAGGGTTGGCTCTGTGCTGTCCTTGCCACTGCCCTCTGAGGCGCTGCTTGGGATGCTTGGCAGGAGAAGGCTCTTGCTGACATACGGAGTTGTGTGCTTGGCTTTTTGCTTGGACAGACAGGTTCTTTCCTTTGAAAAGGTTTAACTGTGGGAGTTTTGACCCATTTCTCAGGACATCCAAAAAATTTTAGTGAAGTTAACTTTCCTGTGTACATATGTTTTGGATGAGATTACGTGCATTAAGACCCCTGCTTGTGCTTCAGACATTGTATCCCATTGGGTCTTCTGTAGCGTAAGTTGTTGGGAAACATAAAGCCAAAACCAGTGCTGGGATAGGTATACTGAATTGACAGCCCTGATTATCTACTATTTGTCCTAGGACTATTAAGATTTTTCTGGGGTTTGTGGGGGGTTTTGTTTGTTTTATTTTAATTATTGCTAATACGAGTAACTTCTGAGTTAAGTAGGTCAGCTATACCAAAATAACAAAACAAATTCAGTAATTGTTTTTGAGTTTTGTGGCAGTAAATTGGTTGAGCATCTGCTCAGAAACAAGCCTCTTCTGCTTTTACTCATCCTTAGAGCAAATTTAGACTGTTTCTGTTTAAAACCAGCAAGCAATGTCCAGCAAGTTAGACAATTGTAATCATAAATCCCTGCAAAAATCTGTGTTTAGTGAGCATAAAGTAGATGAGCGGGGAAAATTTGCTCTGCATCACTCTTTCAAAAAAGGAGCCAGACTCTTCAAAACAGATTTGTGTACATTGTCAGCACAGAGACAAATTTTTGCTGGTTTAACTGCCTTCCCTGATATTTGTACAGATATACTGATAGGAAACTATGAGGTTTTATGAACATCCTTGATTGGCAAGGAATAGTTTGCTTGTTAGGTTTTTTTTTTTTTGAGCTCACAGCTGTCTGGTGTTAGCAACATGAGCAGCCTTTTATGCAAGCACCACTTGAACTATGCCAGTGCCTGAGCGAGAGTTTTTAGCAGTTTCACAGAGATACTGTATGTATGCAATCAGAGCCTACCATTTAACTAGAGTTTGTTATCACAGAATGGTTGATGTTGGATGGGACCTCTAGAGATCACCTAGTTATACTTGGGATGACTCAGAGATGCGCTGCACATTTTAACATTCACCACAGTTTTCTCAAATTACTCCACATGTACTCAGCACACGAAAAGGAGACTCAACTCTCATCGTGCATTGACAAGCAATTAACTCAAATTTTTTTGTGGACATGAAGGGCTAAAACAGAACTGCATATTCTTGGGGTACATGAGGACTTCATAGCCAAGGTCCTGCCTGTTTGCTTCATGGTATTTTTTATCTGTTAGCAGAAGTCATGTAGGAGCGGTCTCCAGGGAGATTTTGTGCAGATCCTTTGTGCCATGCTGAGTTATCTTCTCAGAAAATGGATTGTCAGTTAGGGGATGGCTGGTATGTAATAACAGGCCATTAGTCATGTCTGTTGGTCCATAATGTGACCTACTTTTGATAAAAATGAGTGACAAAAGGGACTGATTTAAGCTGTGATTAACCAAGATTTTTTAGGAAAGTGTGAAATATGTACTGGCTTAGCTTTTCTTACTTGCACTAATGAAAATTTCTGAGTGGGCTTCTGTATTAAAGTCAGTCACAAAATAAAGTTGCTTAAGTGAGGGAAGAAACTTTCTGTGCTTAAAATACTGCAAGGATAAAAAAAAGGGTTTACTAAGTTGTGTGATATAATGTACCTAAATGGAAAAAAAAAAATCTAAACTTACTTTGCGAGTTATTGCTGAGTTTGAGACCTGGTAAGACTCTTGCAGATCCTTCCCTCTGATGGTAACTTATTTTAGATATGCCCATTTTAAGTGCAGAAGTGTAAAACACCCTTTTTCCTTTGTATCAATCACCCTTGTTTTGATTTAGGTTCTGTTGAATGGATAATCTTATCCTTTTGCAAAAATAATTGATTAACATATATCACTTAGCTAAGACTGTCAATTATTTGAAGACTGGTGTTTCTTAAATTGATGGTTTAGAAGAAGCCATTATTTTCGTTGTGTCTCCCCATATGTTATAAAGAGCGTGAATTACATGAATAATTCATATTCAGTGAAGTTAACTTTCCTGTGTACATATGTTTTGGATGAGATTACGTGCATTAAGACCCCTGCTTGTGCTACAGACATTATATCCCATTGGGTCTTCTGTAGCGTAAGTTGCTGGGAAACATAAAGCCAAAACCAGTGCTGGGATAGGTATACTGAATTGACAGCCCCGATTATCTACTATTTGTTCTAGGACTATTAAGATTAGCCCTGTTAGCTTAATTTTTGTTTGTTTGGTTGGGTTTTTTTGGCCCTCTTTGGAAAGCCTTGTTAATTCTTGCAGACTTTTTAGGCTGTTTAAAAAATCCCAAACCCGTAATCCCTAATTACCTGCTGTGGGCTCTGTGGTGGTATAAATATCTTCAGAGCTGCTGAGAAACTGTCAGACATGAATTTGCTAAAGGGCAAAAATGGCAGATGTCCTGCTGGTGTGAAAACACTACATTCACATGCTATCAGAGGGCCCTACAGGCACATTCCCAGCGCCCCAGATGACTAAGACTTACTATCTGTGTCTGGCCAGATGCAGGGCAAAGATTACATGTTACAAGTAGGGCTGTTTGATCTGTAGTAAGAAAAAAAAAGATGATTTTACTTTTCTTCTCATCCTTCATGTGATACTTAAAAAATCCTACTTATTTAATGCAGACTTTGCAAGTGCAAATGAACATCTTCCTCCAGGGATTGTGAGGGGTAACATTTCAAATTAATTCTGAAAGGATGGGGGTTTGTTTTCCCCAGTGTTGGTGGTCAGGTGGGATTGTTTCCCTCACGAAGTACTGCACCTGCCTGGGGAAACCCAAAATGGTACTTGATTAAATTGATATACTTGTGGTGAAAATGATGTTTCTTTTTATACCCTGGAAGAGGTGGGGGATCATTTTGCAAAGGGTTTTCTGACCCCCTTCTAGAGACAAACTGATCTCTGAGTTTGGGCTGGAGTAGGAGGCCTCACTGTTGTAAATAAGTGAATTGAGAAGGACAGGATTGAAAATGCCGAGCAGTGCCTGCTTTGAGAGCGTACGGGGCACTCAGATATGGCCTTCGGGCACACGCTGGGCTGTGTGCGCCTGCAAAGGCTCAGTGCTTTCCACACCAGTGCTCTGCAGTAACCCACCTTATCTGAACCGCCTGACTGTGGGCTTTTTGGTTTGGTTTGGTTTTTAAATGTGGCTTTCATCTGTGAATGAGGAACCTGCCTTTTAAAAGGTTCTTGAATTCTGATTTTAATTCCCTTGTTTGTGTTAGTCTTTCATTTCCAGATCCAGAATAGATGGGACTGCATTCAGCAAAAATGTGTTTGTCCTTTAATTTCTGTGTAATCAAATAGCAGCTTTCAATTCAGCAGTACTGAAATCCATTGAAAAAGAGATTTTAGTGTGGTGTTTGTTCAGATTTCCATGTTTTAACGAGAAAAGCTGGCAATATACTCAATTCTGCTGTCCTTACTCTTTCACAATAGTTACTCCCTCTTAATTGCAGTACCTTATGCAATAAAGAGTCCCATGGGTTTCACTAAGACTGTTTAGGGAATTGAATACCACAGTGTTAGCAGAAATGGAAAAAATGAGTAGTGCTTTCAAGAAATGCAGCATTTGGCAAAACACTCATAGTTTGTACATGTATCAAACATTAATTCTGGTTTTTTACTTATGAATCAATTTAAATTATTACAGAAAAATAGCATGTTAATGATGTTTTTTATGACACCTAGTGTGACATTTGTGATCCTACTAAATGAATTCTACTTTAAAATTTTATTGTAGCCTTGAAAAATAATTCTTATACTGTAAAGTATAGCTTGAATTGATTACGTTTTTAAATGAAAAATAAAAAACACCTCGTATTTTACAAGTTTCACCAGAAGTAATCATGTGGACGAGGCTTGGCTCATACATACTTGAATCAGTGGTCAAACCTGCTCAGTATTGCAGGTATATAAAATGTTTCGCTTAAAACTACTTTGTTTCTCTTGAGTATCCTAGTAGGACCTTTGTGGGTTTTTTTTAGCTTTCCCTGTCCCTTCATCGCAGACATAGCTGGCCAAGATAATCCTGTGTCTTGCAGCTGTGTACCCTGTACATGTCCTGGCTGTTCTTTGCTGTCCTTGTGGACCAGCTCTGCTTTAAGTCACATGCCCATTCCTCCCATGCATGTGAAAAACATAAGCAGCAAAGGCAGAAAAGCTCAGGTTTGTGTTTAGAAAATGTGTTTTGTTTTAGGTAATGACTATAACATCAATATTACAATTTTTTTAAAAAAGGAACACTGGGGCTGTGCTTTGTTCTGGATTTATCTAGGCTGTTCATTAACATGGCACGTAATTTTAAGAATGTAATTTAAGCAAACCCAGATGGTTTGCTTAGATTTAAATGAGGATCGGCTCAGCATGAAACTTGTTGGAATTGCTTCTTGTTGATTTTTTTTTTCTAACTGGGACTTTTTATCTGTTTTTTTTTCTTTTAAATTAGCATGTTTAGGGAACTGCCTTTCTATTGGAGTTATATTATGGCTATCACAATCCTTCACGCAGGAGAAGGAGAAAAGCAAAACAGAAGTCGAAAGATGTATTTTATTAAAATAATAAGCAAACAAAACAACAGCAAAAACCCCAAGCAAACAAACAAACCCCCCACCAATACAAACACCCCCCCCCCACACACAACTAAACAAAAAAACCCCATACCCTCCAAATAAACACAAAACTCCCGAATCATGTGTTACTTCAGAGGAGACTGACTTAACAAGTGCACAGAAAATCCATCTGAAACAATTTTTATTTTGATTTTTGTGTTTATTTTATGACTGTTTCTTGATCTTGCTGTTGATGGTGGAGGCTGAGCCTGGGTTCCTCTGTGAATGCATGAAACTGCTGCTGCTGCAGTTGTCTTCTCTTTCTTTTGTTTTCACTCTGCCTACAGCATTCCTCTGCTCCTCTACTTTTAAATGTTTCCTTTTATTGCTTTGTAAAATTAGCTTTTACACTGATTGACATCGCCTTTATTGTCTCCTTAAGGATTGACTCTTGTCTGGCTTTATTGCTTGCTCTTCAGGAAATTGTTTTTATTGTCTTTAAATTGTCTTTAATAATGAAGACTTGAACTTCTGGGTGTTTTTCAGCTCTTTGATACAAAAGAAGGACATAGATGCTAATATTCTGAGCCCCGCTGTTACATGATGAAGTGTTTTAGAACTCCTTAGAGTTGTAAACTAAACTTCTGAAATCAAACTCTGTTGGCTTCTTCATCTATATTTTTGGTTATCAGCTAACAGCGATGGCCCGGACTGGTTTGGTTATGTCTGTGTTGAACTAAAGAATACAATTCTCACTTCCTCTGTCAGCTTATACTTTAACTAATGTACAACTTTCCAGTGTGGCTCAATTATACTGTATTTAAATCTAACATGCACAAAGCTTACATGCTTCTCTTTCATGAGCAGAAGACTGGACTGCCTTCTTGAGCTTAGCAGTGAAATTGATTTCGTCAAATGTCTTAACTCTAAACCAGGGGATTTACACCTGATGCAGTGCCTTTAATTGAGGTGATGCTATAGAGATAGTGTGATGGTTGCAATCTGCAATCAATTTAGATTGCCACCAAACTTTTGCAGAATGTAAGGGGGTTTTTCTTCTGTAACACACTAGGAACAAATAGTAAGATCATTGATACATTGCATGTCTTTTTGGATATTTGTCTTCTCACTCTCAAACTGTCATCAACATTATTTCAGGCTGTAGAATTGCCTTTCATAAGGGAATAGTGTCAGTGTATCAAGAAGTTTTCTCTAGGACAACAAGGTGGTCTGGCATCACCCATCTTTCTTTACCAAATGCTATTGCTGTAACCACTGTAACATTGCCTAGGAATTAATTCCCTTTAATTAGCTGTGCTGTCTTAAAAATGGCAGAAACAGCAGTTGTAGCTCATAACAGTGCTTATAATGGGGCTCGTGTGCAGGTTGGAATTCAGTGATTTTTAATAACTTGTGGTCATTCAGCTGGATAAATGTGGAACTACTTAAGTACCAAGTGTTGTTTTGGTCCTTGTTGACAAATGAAGTTTTAGGAAACAGAAGCCTTTTAAGTCAAATCAAGTTTTATAGTTCAAAGATGGCAGAAGTTCATAGTGTTCATATATGAATGTGATACCTATACATAGTTTGTAGCTTTCATGGGAATTCCAGATTTGGGCTCATAGTTACAAATAATTTAATTTTTCATGAGTAGAGTAGTGGTCTTCGAGTAACGTAATGTAAACTATGCAATACAACCCTAAAATGTATCAGAGAATTTATGGATTAGTGTTAGGATTTGGGATGGCCTCCTATTTTCGCAGAAGAGTTTGGAGGGCAGAGCATTGCTTGTGTCTCTGTACCATGTAAATTTTATGCTTTTAGAAAATTGTATTGACTGGGCAGCTTAAGTGCTTGCTGCCTTTCAGGATTCTGAAATTCCATTGTGCCAAAGGAGTCCTGAGGCAGTAGCTACTTTGGAAACTGATTTACAAAAACAGCTGTGTTTGGAGGATAATATTAGATGCTTCTCATCTCTACAAGCTGCCCTGCTTTTTTCATTAGTTGGTGCTTCTCTAGGAGGCATTCCTCTCATGCTTTTGTTCTAATCTCTTTCTTCACAATATGAAAGGAAATCCGCTGTTTCATGTGTTCTGCGGAGTTCCTTTCATCCTTCAAAATGATGTTACTTACTTCGCGATGTAATTGCCTACATGAGCTTGCTTTTGAGCTGTTAAACTAAGTATTGTTTTTGTTGGCAGGTTATAGTGTTTGCTCATTTCCCACGTCACTGATTGATAACAGTAATGAAGTAACTAACTGAAGGATTTCACCTGTTTTCTTCTTTCATTTTTCTGTTTCTCACAGGTTCATTGCTAAACCATGTGCCTTAGGCCTTAAAGTCCAAGCCAATGGACCACAGAAAGCTCAACCTAATGCTATCCTGGAAAAGGTTTTCACAGCTATTACAAAGGTAGAGTGTCTAACTAAAATATTTACCTTATGAAGTGGGATGTGGCACTGTAAACTATGTCTGAACAAAGCAAAGCTAACAGATAAATGCAGTGCTGCATTTTTACACCTAAAATCAGAAATGCAAATATTGGGGATGTCATTAGTATGCCAACTTGACCAGTTGTGTATCCCTTTGTAACGTCTCCTGTAAGCTTTCAATCAAAAAAATTGTCACAGAAACACTTTGTAGATGCCATATGGCCACCAACTTTTTTTTGCTTCTTATCTGTTAGAAGTTCTTGCAAAATTGTCGGGGCTTTTTGAAAAAAAAGAAAGAGCTCATTGTTAGCCAGTAATATTGATACTGAGTTTTCCATCAAACTTCAAATCTACTCCTTCTAGGGGAACTGCCTGTCTTGCTGGTGTCCCAGCTACAGGAGAACGAGATAGAAAGGTGGAAGAAACTGATTGAAAAATGTTTTATTTAGAGTTTGCATATCTTTTTGTACAAGTTTTTCCCTCACAACTTACCTATCTGTCTCTACATCTCTCACCATATGACATCTCAACTAAACCTGTATGTTGTTCTGTCCATGCTTTTCAAGCATGCCAAATTTTCCTGCAGGAGCTTTCCAATCCCACCTTAGCTCCAGGCTGCAGCTGGGCACCAGTGTAAACTTCAGAGTATTAAAGTCATAAAGGGCAAAATTGGGTTCAGTGTCACAGAGAGTGAAATATGCTGTGGATCTGTCTTGCTTGTGTGTCCTACACTACCCAGAGATCACCATGGCACTTGGTGTGACTTTTGTCCTGTTTTCAGGGAGGGAATTGCATATGCCTTGTTCCTGAAAGCTGCAGGATATGCTCTTGCACAGACTCAGCTGAAGGAAGAATGGTTAGGTTTTGTTTGTTGTGGGGTTGTTTGTTTGTTTTTAATATTTCCTTGTAGAATCTGGTAGTCTGACACAGGGCCTGAAATAGCTGTGTGTGAAGAGCTCCAAAGGAAAGCATCTGCTTTCCTGCAAGAATCTGGTAGCTGCTCTCAGAGAAACTGTCCAATTTAGCTAACTGCCTTTTTTGAATCCTGTACAGCAGTTCTCTCTAGTCAAAACTCCCAAGAACTGCATCAAACAGTTCATTTTTCTAAGGTGACAGAAATTGCTTTTCTTAACCTTCCATTGAAAAACTAGTAGATAACTTGGTTAACTAAAAACCTTCATTGAAATGAATGGCAAATGCTTCACCCTTCTCATCTTATCCTTTCATTTCCCTCTCTTTCCTATGTTTTCTTGGAGGCTGATAGACAAAACTTCAGCCTAACAAAAGTTTTCCTGGTTTATGTCTTGCAACATTTAAAAATTTAAAACTCTTTGTTGTAAGAGCTCTTGTATCTCATTCAATGTATGTAACTGGCTTGCAGAAATAAAGCTAAAGTTCCAGAAAACAGATTGTCTAAAAACTTTTTCTGTTTCTTAAAAAAACTATGTGATCAGGAGGAATATATAAGTAGTACACCTGCTTTACTGTACATGTAGAATTGCTGTATGATTGGAGATTCATCCTATACTGCTCTTCAAATTAAGGACAAACTCAATTTCTTTTGCCTTACCTCTGCTCTGGATTGCAGCCACATTAATGGTATGGGACTTCCACATTTTCTGCTGTGGAGAATATTTGTGTGTACTTAGTTTTACAGAAAACAGTTCTCTCTCCCTGTTGTCAAGGTTATTTTCCTTTTGAAGTTGTCACTTTGTTTATTGACCTCATTTTTTAACATTATCATGCACAAACATGGGATGTATCATCTTTCTGTGTCAGTCAAACCATCTTCCCTAGTGCAACAGTGGATAGGACAAAGATCCTGATTTAGGAGGATGGAACAGGTAAAGTGTGTGGCAGGCAGTGAAGTGTTTGTAAGCACCACTGCTCCAGAAATGCATGGCATTTGATGCCTACTAAACTTCACTTCCAAATTTCAAGGAAGTTTCAATCCCATTGTCCCTTTAAAGTTTCTTACTAGTAATGAACCTGCATGTCATATTACAGCATCTGTCCTAGATTACTAATTGTCATTGTAAATGTATTCAGACAGGAATGTGCCAATTGAGATTTCTGTGAATATATTTCTGTGTATCCAAGTGTCTGACAGGCAGGCTTGATGAGAAGGCAAGAGTCCATTACAGTGGTTCTGAATTTAAAGTGTTAATGCAGTTGGGCAAGAAAATAATTATTGTGCTTCTCTGTTTTGTAGCATCCAGATGAGAAGAGGCTGGAAGGCCTCTCCAAGCAACTGGACTGGGATGTACGCAGCATTCAACGTTGGTTTCGACAAAGACGCAACCAGGAAAAACCCAGCACCCTTAGGAAGTTCTGTGAGAGCATGTAAGGATGCATGTTCTCTTCTTGAGTCTTGTTGAGCCTGTGTTCTCATTGGTTTTCCTCTTTGTTTTTCACAGGTATTTTTGTAGGCAGGTAGAATATTATACAAATTGGTAGAATATAACTTCCTTAAAAAACAATCTTCATTCTCTTGAAGGAGTCAGATAGTACTTTTTGTGTATTTTCAGTAGAAATCATGTAGTTGTGATTCTATACTATCAGGGCACCAGCCTGATCCTTTAGGACAAGTCACCTGGTGTTAGTGTGCTGTCCTTACAGCACTGCCTTTTGCCAATACACCCTGATGGAGATCTGAGATGGAGGAGTAAAGATGAAAGGCAGTTTGGTTGTTAAATAAAAAGAAGACAAAAGATAAATTGTCTAAAGATGATTGCCCTTTAATCAGAAGAACTTAAGTGTCAGAATGCTTAAGTCCTTTCTGTGGTATTTACAGCTAAAATCCTCCTTACTGAATATTTAATAAATCAAGGCATGGTGAGATTATGGATAGACCTAGTCATCCTGTTGTCAGCAGCCAGTGGCCTTAGAGTTACTCATTTTTTGAGATCAGTGAAGAACAACCTTTGTTTCTGCAAGGGTTGTTGCTGTTAACTTGTCTTCTTAACTTGTAAGAAAGGCTATGGAATCTTGGGAAGAGTTACAGCTGTATTAGCCTTAGAGCTAGCGTATTTGGGTGGTATATTTTGCTGCCTCTGTAACTCAGCTCAAAGACCTCGCTCCCTTGCACTGGTGCCAGCACATTTGGGCATACCAAGAGGTAGAAAAATTTAAGCATACCATGAAATACTGGCATGGATAGGCTCATAATAGGTACTGAATTTGCTCTTTTGTGGTGTACATTATTAAAATAGGATGCTATGAATGCAGACTGGAAGGTAAAGTCAAGCTGTAGTGAAGTGCTGACAGACCAAAAAGAGGCAAGATGGCACAAATAATAGGTGGATACATCAGGTTCTATTTGCTCATGGTTTGCAGGAGGTGCAATGGGAGTTGCCTCTCCATTTCTACATGTATGTAGCGCTGTGGGAATGTGGTGTTTTCCAACCAATTGTGTGTGCCTTGCTCTGGGAGCATTTCCAGTGATGGAGTGTGTGCCACCATCTGTCCTGACACATCTTGGACAAAGTGGCTGGTATGTAGTTAGCCTACCACCGGGAACCCAGGGTTACCCTTTTATCACTTCAGTATGGATGTTAACGTGTTGTTTAGTTAAACCTGTCCGTCAGGGCACTAAGCAAGATACTTCAGTTTATTTTGAACTGAAAAAATCCCTTGGTATGAGGTCCATAGCCTTTTCATAGCTATTGAGTTAATAGCGTGGCTTTTCAGATGTAGTGACTGTGTGTGGCGGATGCTTTGAAGCTCTGAGCCACCTAAAGTATGTGTTCCCACAACAGTCATGGGAAGGGGACCACTCAAGTCTGCAGTAACTCGGGTGCCAGTGGAGAATTTCGACAGAACAAAATGTGCCCTTATGTAATAAGCAAGAACAGAGCAAGCAAAATGACAGTGATCTCTGCCTACACCTACTGCTGAGCTGCTGTTGTCCCTCCAGAGAAGGCTTCAGTTTTGCTGGCAACAGCACTGATTGACTGTGCTTGGGAATAAAAGTGACAGAACCCACAGCAAATGTGGATCTGCTTAAAAAGAGCTCCAACGCTTTTTACATGGAGACGATTCAATTTACTGCTAGACAAAGTGTTCCTTGGGCCCAGAGTGGCTTTTCCATGATGGAAGGGAAAAGGAGCTGTGCCAGAAGGGCTGCAGGCCATTTTTGACTGCCTTATCTTTCTTGCAAATGAATAGCGTAGGCACTATCTAAGGTAGAGTAGCTTTAATATGACAAAGGCTGAGAGTGAAATGAGTGAAGTTTAGCAATAAACACACTTGCCTGAGATGAGTGACACCCAAGATCCAGCCCCAAACACACCATGCCAGTAACTTCATTACTAGATTCTTACTGTCCCAGATTTCTCACTTTCTCTACCCCTTCCCTTCTTTTTCTTTTCAAGCAATTACAATTCTGGCCATAAACAGAGTGCAGAGAAACTCCAAAACCTACACTGTTTCTTGTGGGGGGAGTAGGTGTTTGGGTTTGTTTGGTTTGGTTTTTGTGGGGGGTTTTTTGTTGGTTTTTTTGTGGTTTTGTTTGCTTGTTTTTGGTTTTTTTTGTGGGGTTTTTTTTGTTTGGGTTTTTTTTTTTTAGTTTGTGGGGGGTTTTTGGTTTGGTTTGGTTTGGTTTTTTTCCAGATGAAATAATTCCTTTGCTACCAGTCTTTGTCAGATAATCTGGCCATGGGAAGATGGTTATATGAAGAAAAAGCAGTAATAAAATCTTTTGTCTATAGATACTGTTTGTGTCACAGCATTATAGTGAAAATAAATTACTTTTTCAGGAACCCTAACCAGTATTCTTGCCATAGAGTGTATCAGTCGGAAAGAGAAGGTATAATTTGATTCTTGGAACCATAGAGACCCTAGTGGTGAGACTTCAGTGGTATTACATACCTGCTTAAGCTTTCAGATGTTATGGTGATAAGTATTTATATGAAATATGAAATAGATAATTTCACTCAGTGGTGATTGATGTATATAATCACCAGGTGGTGATTAATGATCCAGTCAGAAGGACAGTGATAAATGCAGCACTGAGTATTATTTTACTAGCAAGTCAATCCTTGTATCGCAAGGATTTGGTGATTCTGGCATGAAACCTGGAGTTAGTCACAGTTTGTAGTCACTAGGAAAGGTATACACCTAGTATAACCTCAGACTTCAAACCTCAGCCACTTAGCCTACTATATTAGCTGTGGGGGATAGTCTGTCCATAGCTTTCTTTTCTATTGTGTGAATTTAGACCATTTTTGCTCCTTTCCTCAACTTGACAGACCCAAGATGCGTAAAGGAGGAAACAAAGTGGTCAACTGAGTGTGCAAAGTGGACTTTTCTACTTCGATGTATTTCTGTTGGGTTTTTATTATTCTTTTCTCTCTGTCCCTATGGCACAGCCTAACATCAAGAAAATTACTTCGCTTATTGCCAGACAGAATACAGGAGTCAAGAATGTCTTTGTTGACATGTTTGTTTTGATGTATCAGAAAGCCAATGCAGTAGTAATTCCCAAACCACTTCCAGTTTCTTTCCAGTTTCCATGCATTGTGTTTCTGCTCAGTGTGTAGGCATGTCTGGTTTTCTCAAAGACTTAGTAGTATAGAAAGAGACAGCATTCTGTACTCCCCCCTTGTTGTCTGGAGCAAAGGGAAAGAATGTGATGCCATAAGTTGCTAGCCTGAGATTTTGGAATGTCATCCAGGCTGATGACTTGTCTCTCCTACAGCTATGTACATTTAAGCAAGCTGTTTATTAGAGACACTTAACATGGTTTCTAAGGAGTGGCTGGAAGAGACATATGGCCAAGAGAGATGTTTTGAGTTTATACAACATTCTGAATGCGAAAACATGGAAATGTGCAGACTTAAGAGCCAAAGATCTATTTTTTCCCCCCTCTTTATTCTCTAGAAGAAGCTTGGATACTAAAGTGTCTGAAAGAAGGGTGTCTTTTAGTTTTGATGTAGGGGAGAGAAGAGCCTCTGTCTCATGTCCTAGCTAGACATTCTTTTTCCTAAGGAATTGAAATTTTGTTTGTGCATGTTGCTTTGGAGGAAGATTTTATCCATCTATGACTGTATATGTGTGTGTGTGCACATGTACATGTATAGATACAGAGAAATACAGATTGGGGGTCTTTTGCTTGTTATGCACATTTGTGTGAAAATTTTGTGGGCTGTTTGCAACTTCTTGGGCATACTGCTTTCCTCAACTAGCAGAGTAATTCTCTCCTACAAAATTTTACTGCAAAAATAACTATGCAAGGGAAAGAGATGAAGACAGCTGTTTGGTTGTTGAAATTCTGAACTGTGCTGATACACATCTTAACAAAATGCATGAAAGAATTCATCAGTCTGTGCTTTGTGTTGAGCAGTAAAGCACTAGAAAATAAATAGGCTTTTAGCTCTAAATTTCTAATAGCATCAGGCTCTCCTAAATCAGCTTCTAACACACTTCTGATCTGAGCAAAAATATGTGGTAGATGGTATTTTGGGTCCATTTATTTATGATTTGTCAACTGCTCCAGTGCTACATAGAATGAAGGACTAACCAGTGTTTCATGACCAGAAAAGCGAACAGGGGGATGGGTCTGTGAAGTCATGCTACATGCTCTGCAGCAAGTGTGGTAGTTACTCTTCAATGGCCACAGAATTACACTATCTCCCTTGTTTTCCTTTGCTGTTTTCCATGGAACAGGAATGGCTGCTCCTCCTCACCCTCTAACCAGTTATGAGGCATATTCTGTTCCTTGGTTATCTGGTCTGTTCAGATCTAAAGCACTGATAACTCAATCAGATGCTAGATGAAAGAGAAACTGCACACCCGACTAATGTGCTGATAAACAGGTAGTGGTTCTCCTTGCTATTGTAATTCTGAATCCCTTCCCTTCCCTTCCCTTCCCTTTTTTCCTTTTTTTTTTTTAAATGGGCGGATACTTAGTTCTGTTGCTCCTTCTCATTGTAACCTGCTGCAGTGGGCTGTGTCCTCCTGTGGGCTGCGTGCTATGCCCAGGAGTTCCTGGGGCAGATGCTTCTGTTGACAAATGATCATAGGACAGCAGTCTCACCTGAAAGAGATAGTATCAAGGAAAACCAAAAATTTCTGGAAGTGACTGTGAAATAGCAGCAAACTTGGAAATGTGGCATAGTATTGAAAACCTCTATGTAATTACTGGTTTCTTTCTTCTGACACACTTTGTACTGAAACAGTTAATAGGACTGAAACACTTCTGTACAGATGAAAAAACGGAGTAATTTGCATTTTTTTCTTGCTGATACTTAACTTCTTTACTACTTTCAGTATTTCAGTTAACTTTCTGTGACCTCGAATGAAATAACTCATTGGTGCTTCAGAGAAACTTTTACAATACTGCAACAGTTAATTTTTATTTCTGGTGTTGGTTTCTGAAGGACATGGTATTTTGTGATATAATTGAGGACTAGGAAGTGGATATTTGTGTACACCTCTCTGTGTCTGCAATGGAACCAAAAAACTACAAACCCACAAATTCTTGTGATGTTTCAGAGCGGTATTTTGTACGAATGCAGAGTAGACCCTGGGCGTATGCTATCCAGTATTCCAGCCCTGAACAATGTGGATACAACCCTACCCAAACTAGTTGGGTTCTTGCAACCTTGACTCTATGAATGTCTGGGTAAGGATTCATCTATCAGGTGATACAGATTTAATGATAATGTTAGTGTAAGACAAGGGGAACAAAATAGGCTGGCTCTTACGCTACTCAGGGAATGCTGTCTTTGGAGGGAGAAGGGCTCTTCCTTGGTCAATCCTATAAAGCTGGGTTGTCTTGACACTATTTCCCA
Organism: Corvus hawaiiensis; assembly: GCF_020740725.1. Classification (NCBI taxonomy): domain Eukaryota; kingdom Metazoa; phylum Chordata; class Aves; order Passeriformes; family Corvidae; genus Corvus; species Corvus hawaiiensis. Next base: position 21,234,762 of record NC_063219.1, on the reverse strand, counting down.
TTTTGCTGCTAGGCTGGTGTGAGCAGGACAAACTGTCCCATTGCCATTTTTAATTAAAATAATTATTCAATTTAATTGAAGCTTTGGTACTTTGCAGATGCAAAACTGGTGACTGTAGATACTACAAGGGCTGTGCAGGAAATTAGAAAGACAATGGAAGAGGAGAGAGAGTCACCTTAGTACAAGCATATGGAAATGATGGAATGGATAAAGAAAGATGGAGAACAGCAATGCCTGTTTTGTTGTGCAAGAACCGGGAGTTTTAATTAAAAAGAAAAAAGGAGCACATTCAAAATTGAGTAGTGAAAGCAGGTTTTCACACTCAGAGTAATTAAACAGGATTTCATGTTTGTTTCATGGAATTCTTTCCTTTCCTGAGGCAGTATGTCAGCAGTAATTTGTAATTAAAGAGATTGTTTCAGTTACTTGGGCAATCAGGTATCTGATACTGTGTTGATAAGTGAATTGTGTCCATAGTTTGCTTAGAAGACTGTTGTGAAGACTAATGTAAAGCCTTTGACATATCACGTGCTGAAACTGGAGCACAGAGGTAAGGAAGACAAGAGCCTTGCAAACAAATGGTATTTTGTGACATGAAGGGCAAGTAGGGAATAGGGGCTCAGGTGCTGGTAGAGTCAGTTTTGTGAGGCAGCTTATAGAGGGAGGACATAGATGTTCAATGAAGTGTGAAGGGCGTTAGGAGTCTGTGAAATTGTTCCAGAGCAGGGAAGATGTGACTTTGCTGAGTGCAAGAAGTGTTTATTATAGCGTCAGGTGGTAGGGAGGTTGAGAAAGCAGACTCTAATTGCTCGCAAGCGGTAACTGAAGTGCAGAGTAACAAAGATGATCTGGCAGATATTATTATACTAAGCATGTAAAATACTGCAGTTTTACCATAGTACTGTAAGAGTTCCATCTACACTCTAGAGTTAATACATTCAAGGACCTGTTACTCTCTTGAGAGTATTATGTCTAGTAACATCACTGAAAAGGAAGGGAGATGTGCTTGAATGCAAGGTCTCTATAGAAGGTAAAAATGAATGAGGCATTTGTACTGAGACTCATGTCAGGGAAACTACAGCTATGCAAAAAGGCGTGGAGTCATATTTGAGTATGTAGAAACCAAGAGAGAAATCCTGATCTGTTTTACATCAGGGTGAAATGTTACTCCACAAAGGTAGCACTCAATAGCTCTGTATGTTACTAATTCTTTTGTCTGCTACTCTCTAATCCATATATGAAGTCATTGCAGAAACGTACAGTTGAAGCTTTTTATTTTGTGTAAATACATGGTTTTGTATGATGTCATTCAGCGCTGGTTCACTGATGGCTTCCCTGCTCCAAGAGGAAGAGGGTAGTACTGGTTGCCTTGAGTTACATAATACATTGTAATTTGTGGCTTGAGTCTGTGGACACACAAATAAGTCAATGGCTGGCAAGTTGTCCTAATTTTAAAGTTGTGAGAACACAGTACAGCCACTTACAGCAATTTTAATTCTTCTGTAACACTTGTTCTCTGCTAAATCAAGAGTAAACATCTTCCATATACCTCCTCTCCAACACACAGCTTGCCCAGCACTCACACTTCCAAAGGCAGACTCTCAGCAATCAAGCCTAGCTGCTGCAGTGTGGTTTGCTGTGGGTTTATGCCTTCAGCTTTGCCTCTTGGAACATCTATATTAGGCATACTTGCACAGGCTGGCTCAAGCTGTAGTTCAGCAGCACAGGCTACCATTGCAGAGCTAATAAGCAGTAAAGGCCACTTCCCTGAGCTCTGCATCCTTGCTCTCTGATTTGCCCTGCCAGACAGCTGGCTGTACAGCTGTTTTGTAGGGCAACCCACTATACTCTCTGGGGTTAAAGGTTACTGTGCTTGCAAACATAGGGTGCTCATCAGTCAGATTTTCTTGTTGTGGGTCATAAGCTTGCTGGAGTTTTGTTTCTTGTGGTTGTGGAGAGTGTGTATGCAGTCAAGTAACAGAAGGGAAACCAGGGAAGCATGGGCAGTACTTGTATCCATGGTGAAAGCTTAGATGTTGATGTGATGGAGGAGAGCAGCAGGGGAAGTAGCTACAGCCATCTTGCCCCTCCTGATGTGACAGGGTGGGAGGACAATATGTGGTGGAGCAGGGTGTGGTGTGCCATGGGTCCTCTGAGTGCACCTCTTCCTTCTGCCAGCTCTAATACAAGGGCTTAGATTAACACAGGCTGAGTGAATGAATACTTTTCTACTGAGCAGCTACACCTGTGGCTCTGTTTATACCCTTTATCTCATTCTTCCTGTCATTGTTTTTTTAATGTTGAATAGTAAAACACTGGGTCTGGGCCTGCTCTTGTTGCCCTGCTATCATTGCCCTGCTATCATGCTGCATTAGAAAGCTGAATCATCTGGAGAAGGCGAAGATGGTGGTAGCCTTCTTGCAGCTCCATAGTATGCTGCTCAAGAGGCTCCAGCTAGCTCAGGACTGGTAGCAAACAGACCCCAGCAGCATTGGGGAAGGTTGGCAGTTTCCCTCGTGATCCCTTTCCTACCATATCTGCCGTACCCATGTATGAATCTGTGATCACTGCTTTGTCTTTTTAAGTTGGGCCTCAGGACTTCTCACTGCCCAAACATGGTATTAAGGGGAAATTGCAACATTGGTTAAGTGTCAGGAGTTGCCAGCCCTCTTTCCATGCTGTTCTGCAGGAGCAGACAGGCAAAGCTGTCCATGCCATGTCCTCATAATATGCTCATCATATTTTTAGACTTTAGTGCTTTAAGCACTTACTATTTTGCATCTTAGGAAATTCCCTCTTCCCTCAAATTGGATTACTTAAAGCTCTGAATTCCCTGCCCTTACTGCCTTCTGTGACACAGTTTTTAACACAATTAATAAATTTAAATTAACTCATGTGCTCATCCTGCAAAGACACCATCACTTAACATTATCACTGTACATTAAGCAAGGTTATAATTAACTAATTTTCCATTCTCTTGTGGGTTGTATGTGCTCACCATTATGTTATATTATGGAAATTAAGTAAATTCCTCCCTAATGTGAACGTAAATCCAAAATTACAGTCACAATATAACAATTTAAGACAACTAAAGGAAAAACGCAAAGGCTGCAGTAGCTTCATTCTTGTGTTTCATGCACCTTAAATTGTCTAGTTCTTGATTGTGGAAGAGACGAGCTCCCGCCTTCAGTCAGCCTCAGCTTTAAATGAGGTTGACAAACACTGGAGACAAATGTCTTGAAAGGGAAGGAATATGGAGACAGAGCTGTGGTTTTTCGAAAGAGCCACAAGAGATGTATGGCCAAGAAAGCAAGAGTTTGGACTGGGCGCAGAATAATTTAGGTTGGAAAAGACCTCCAAGACTATTGAGTCCAACCTTCGACCAGGCATCACCTTGTCAACTAGAACACGGCACTAAGTGCCAGGTCCACTTGTTTCTTGAACGCTTCCAGGGATGCTGACTCCACCGCTCCCCTGGGCAGTCCATTCCAATGCTTAACAACCCTTTCCATGAAGAAATTGTTCCCAGTGGACAACCTGAACCTCTTCTGGCACATCTTGAGGCCATTTCCTCTTGAAATGTAATGGACTTGAAGACTGCTTTTTAAGCTTAGTAGATGGCATTCACAGGGCTTAAAAACTGACTCTTGATAGTTTGGGGAGGATATTTTGTGAATGTAGCACAGGAATTTCTTCAACTTTATCACTCTTGTTCTCGCTGAGGCATTGGGCTGTGTTTTTACCATTTGTTAGTGTGTTTCAGGTACTGATGTCTTGTTCTCTTGTTTAAAAATATTTCATTGCTGCCAAAATTTAACAGCCTTATTAATTTCTCTGTAATTAAACTTTCCAATAATAAAATCATTCTTGCCCAAGCAGAATAGCAAATAGTGTAAAATAGTTCTTATCTATTAAAAGTGAAGGTTGCGTTTATTTCTCAGATCTATAATGGTGCTTGGCAGTTCCTTATTTCATCCATGATGTTGGATTTAAAAGCTGGGCAGAAGAGGGATAAGACAGCAAAACATTTCTCTTCCTCTCTTTCACACCACTTTCTGCTCTATTCATTGGTTTTATCCTGCATGTTTGGTATTTGCTTCCTGTATATGTCTTGGTGCTTACTTGTGCAATTTTTTACCTTGTACTTTTTACCTCCCTACAGCTTTGTCTTTTTCTGTTTCCCAGATGTTAATTTTGTTGCTAATCCAAACTAAACTTCTGTTTGACCTGTTACGTATTTTTAGTATGAAAGGGGCATGAGCAATGTTTGCTTAGGCTGTAGTAACTTTATGAAACACATTATATTTATTCTTGAAGTGTTACATTCGAATTCAGAACAAATTCTTCATTCACGTGGATGAATTTTGGAGTCTTCTTTAAGTGCAGATATCAACCAAGTTCTATTCTTATTTTCATTTAAAAAAGAGAAACATGAACAAAATGCTACTTTAGATGGATACCATTCTTACTCCCATTTCTGCTGTCTTCAGAGTTGTTCTGTATGTGTAGCACTAGAAAATGGTGTTTTCAAAATTCACACTGAATCCATACAGATTTGGTCCAACAAGACTGCCTTTTGCAGTAGGTTGTTCTCTTCCACAGGAGACTGCAAACTGCACAGACTGAGTAGTCCAAAATTATTTGGTATCTTTTCCTATTTCCAGTCTATACCAAAAGAAAGAAACTTGAATATGATTGTCCTCTACAGGTTGCTAGTTGCAGTCAGGCTCTATGAAAATACTTTGGTCCCTGAAGAGTTAAGTGGCAGTAAGATTTTATTTTATGCACAGCAATGAATGAATGGGCATGCAAATCCTTACTTCTCTCTTCTCTCTTGTATTTATGTTGTTACAGTTTTTTTTTCATATTAGATTGCCTTTCATTTTATAGATACGTGGACTGTGCCTCTTCACAGAGACAGAGTTAATAGGAGAATTAACTTCCACATTATTTAGCATTTTTCACTTACATGTAACTAGGCATATAACTACACTGTTTTCTGTGTTAGTAGGTTTCCCGCCAATGGAAAGGGGCTTGCAGTGGCCTGTAGCTTGAATATGTGTAGTGCTAGTAGTGGTCTCTGCAGGAACGTGTACACAATGCTGATGGAGGTGAGAAAGTTGCTAGTTCCTCTAATGCTTTTTGGGATGATGCTGTGGTGGGTAATGTAGCTACAGGCATGCAGTAACCTAGTGTTTGATACAGCTTCTGTCTTCTCCTACTTCGGTGTCTCACCGGGATAGGCATACATAGACCTGCTGTGACAGCACACTGAGCCCAGGCTGCAATGGGGACCTTTCTGGTAACTTCATCTCTATGATACTGTTTTGCATTTTATGTAAATCCATGAACTCATTACATTTTACTGGTACCATTAATGTGACAGGCCTTTCTGCTTATATTGACTGGTGACCAGGATTTGCTCGTACAGGCGTGGGTTTTTTTCACTTTCCTGAAGTTCAAGAAACTAGCAGATTAAAAAAAGGGTATGTGAGAGTTAAATTTTTCACTAATTTTTCAGGAGGATTCAAGTAGTGCAGCAGCTCATGTAGTCCTGGTTACTTGCAAGTTAAATCTGAGATCAGGCAATGAAACAGCCTGAAATTGTGACTGTCAGACTGGAAATATTCAGTGAAAGGTACTGCAGAAAGTGTGCTTTGAAATTCTTAATGCTATGCCTTGTGCTTATATATTTAAATACTTTCAAGACAAATGAGTATAGTTTGGTTAGATGGTGCTTCTTGGTAAATTTGGGTTTCTGGCTTCTTTAGTTTCATTTCCACTGCTCTGATAACACCACTTTTTCAAGACAAGTACTACAAAAATTTCCTGTCCCTGTTTCTTTGTGCAGTGCTTGGAATACTGAAGGGTAATAAATCTTTACAAATGAAAAGTGGACCAAAAAAAAGCCTTCACTGTAAGTAGAGGTTTTTCTAAAGTTTTCAGTGATTCAACAAGCAATGAATGGGAGGCAAGGAAGGGGAAGGAACCTAAATGACAAAGTAAATATACTTCTTTGGCATGTAAAAGGGAAAACAAAATTGACAAGACAAGGTTTTAAAATACTGCTGAAAATGTTGCTTTTCCTCCAGTCTTAGCTTTGATAGCACTGCAGCTCCCACTTAGAAGTTGAGGAGGCTTATCTTCTGAAATGGAAGTACACAATGTGAAGGCACAGCAGACCCACTCAGACTGATCTCTACCTGTGTAATAAGAGGGTATGTGGTTGCTGTGCACAAACTTGGGATGTGCTGCATGGATCGAAGCACAGCCACGTGGCTTCCTCAGGGAAGTGGGGAAACAGCACTGACACCTAGCCTACCTCCTCAAAGATCAGTACTCCTAAGAGTTCAACATCTGCTTTAGCAGGCTAAAAACCCATCTGGGGCACACATAATGCTACAGGAAAGTAACATTCCGCATGGGAACAAAAGAAAACAGCTAATACAAGTTGGTCTAAGAAGGTGGTTACCTGTCACAAAGGTGCACTATGCATACAAATATGTTGGCCATCGTGGGTAGGACAACATTGCTAGGTGAAATTCAAACGCAGTCTGGAAGATTCTAGTTTTCATTCCTCTAGAACTGTAAAAGAGTGGGACAGTGAGCAGCTCTTGTGTCTGAAAACAGGTGACTTGTGAGATCACTAGTGAGAATGGAGAGTAGAGGTCCCTATTAGAAAGACTTTTGAGTTGTTTTTTCACTCCAAGACTCATCAGCTGTTTGCATTGAACATCACTGATGAGAAAACAGGTCTGCTGCTCAGACCACAAGGGAAAGTGCATGGGGATCTTCAGACCGTCTCTTACACGGTGACATCTGGTTTTTCTATGTGTGCTTCCCATGAGCTTTCCAGGTAGTATCTCTTTGTAGAGCAGGATTTGGCTATGCTAATAGATCTCTGAGGTCTTACCAGTCCTTTATTTTATGTAGTCCTCAAAATACTCAGAAGAGAACAGTTGCATAACCATTAAACAGAAACTGTGTAACCTAGAATGAGTTACCAAAACACCTTTTCTATTATGCATATTTTCTGGCCTAATTATATAAACACACTTTATTATTTATAAAACTCCATCACTTCAAAATTTAGTACTGTGTTTCCTTTCCTCTTTTCTGCACTACTAAATTTTGTTCTTAAGACTTTCAGACCTGCATTTTGAGCATACAGATTTAGGACAGGACTAGTCTCAAGTGGCACTGTAATACTAAATATTAAATAACTGATTCAAACTGCAACCAAGAGGAAAATCAGATGACAGTCAAGTCTTAATCCAGAAGATTGAAGATAAAAGCAATACAGTTTTCTCAATTTATCATACCTGCTATTTTGCACATCTTAGTGAGTTGTGCATAACTGCCTTCTTCCTCATATAACATCTGCTTAACCATAGTGCAGGAACTGTTTACCATTTTCATGGTCCAGACTGACTCAACAGCAATACCATGGCCAAAAGAGGCAAGAAGATTTTATTTATTCATTTATTTACCTATGTATTATTTTTAATTAACATTTTTTATATCTGCCTGCACCTGCCAGGCTTTGTGGAAATGCAGCAAATTATCATTACAGAAATCTGGGGAGAGGCAGCAAATTGGAACAGTGGAGCTACTTCCATCAACCATACAGTCATACTTGCAGCTTTGTATGAGACTAGTAAAGATTTAGTGGAGTGTACTGTTTGAGCTGCTATTTATTGGATGGATTAAGCATTATTTTTCAGTGCTCTGTCTTGTATTTTTACATTATTTATTGCCTAAAAATAGTATCTTTAGGGGAATTTTTTGTTGGTTTAGAGGAGAAGCGTTGCTCTTTGTTGTGTTTAGTTTGGTTTTAACTTAATAATTGGAGTATAATAGGTTGGTAGATAGTGTCACAAATATTAAGAAGTTGATCCAGAAGTTCAGAGTCCATTGTTTTTTTAGGAACATCCTCTAAATATTTGTCTTTAGATGTAGTCATCTAGAAGGAATGTATACCTCTGGCTATGTCAGAGGCAACGTTAATTGGATTAAGTCCTCATGAGTGAATCAGAAAGTTGAAGGCTGTTGTACTGTATTTGGGGGAGCAGAAAAATGCAGTTTGAGGATAAAACATAGACTGCTTTAAGTCACAGTGAGCATGTGTGGAACTTAGTGATGCTTCCCATTTAAAAGAAATAAACATTGAATATTGTTTAAACTCAGCCTCAGAAATGCTCCTTTGAGCACTCTCACAGTGAATATACTTTTCACAGCCCAAGGAAACCATTGCAACTAAAAGTAGTTTTCAGTCCCAGCTGATAATTCCATAGCCCAGCTCTATGTTTGTGCAGTCCATTCAGATTGTGGGGATTAAAATGGACAACAAGCTATGTAATGGCAGTTCAAGCCTTCTCATCTCCAGAACCAAGACCTGCAAATGTGGAGTTTGCATTTGGCTCAGTCTGACTTTCAGCCCAAAGCCTGAGCCCAGAGGTCTGTCAGCCACTGCCAGAAGCTGAGCAGTGGATGATGGAGAACAGCAAATCTGACATTTTACTGAAGTGTATTTCCATGGAAAAACTTCAGGCATCTGCAGTTTCTCTGAAAATAGTTTTCAGAGCCAGAGAGCCAGTTTCTTCAACTGCAGGCAGTGTGGTGAGCCTATGACTAGTAGCTAAATATGATGAGGTTTTTTTTTTAATGTTAACTGTTTTTAAGTGTGACATTCTTACATTGCTGTGGCCCTGACTGTAGCAAACCAATGGCAAAGGCATCTCTGTAAATAGCAGCTACAACTCCGGAAACACAATGGCCTTTATGTTTTTAACATTATACATTTACTGTGTTTGATGTTTGGTTGTGAGAAGTTGGATAGCTTTGGGTCCTTGCACACCATTGCTGAGAGCAGACACTGGTTTGGCATCAAAGCCATAAGCACTGTGCTCTGCAAGGTGGGTGCTGCAAAGTTCTGTAGGAGTGCTGGTATTCACAGCCCGGCTGCTCAGTCCTCCTGCAAAAGAAATAGAAGAAGGGGAAAACTGCAGGAGCAGAGAGGCCTTGTGCCTCTTCACCCTTACCCTAGGAAGAAGTGTCCATTTTTCCTAGGAGAGCAGCCATGCTGAGCTCACTCAGCTGGACAGCAGGTGCATGGGGAGGATGGCATCTTCCTGACAGAGCATGAACCCCATGTGCTGAGCTCTGCAAAAAGTAAATAGTACGGGGGTGCTTTGCTTGAGCACTGCTTGAACAATTTTTTTTTTTATTAGCTGAAGTTTAATTTCACATTTCAGAGCAAATATTCAGAGGAAAATTTGAAGGACAAAATTTCATCAGTATGATGAAGGGAACCTGACTAGACATATGCATGAAATCAGTGAAGTGCTTGATCAAGTGGGCACATAAATAGTTTTTGCTGAATTGAGCATACCGTGGGGTATAGCAAGTTAGTTGGTGGAAGCTCTCCAACTTTTCCATCTTTTCCATCATTTTAGATGATGTTCTGTATCATGTTGAAGCATCTTTAAAATTTCATTAGCAGCTCAAAGTTAAAAGGGTTGAGAGGGTAAGAAACTGACTGTTCTCTGGATTGGGAATGCATTCAAATATAGAAAAAGAGCAGCCAGATCTGCTTCTGCACCTTTGAGGGACTTTACAGCATTCTTTTTAAGACTACATTAGAAAATAATTTTTCTGTTATGGAAGAGTCACTTTTTAGGTTGACTTTTTGCTGCAGTGTGTCACATTCACATTGGAAACACTGGCCTGGTAAGCAACAGCACAACCTGAAGAATTTCCCAGAAGTTCCATATGTAAACCATTTGATCTCCCTTATTTAGTTTGAGCAGACCAGATGCAAGCCTGGTTCAGTTTGGAAGTCTTTAGTGGGGGACTAAAGTGAATGTCATAAACCTTATTGCGAGCAGATAGATCAGATCTTCCAGAACACTTGTGCCTTGAGTGCTGTCATCCAGGTTTGCTGGATTTAAACTAACTTAAAAGTCTTTCGAGCAGTACACTTTGTATGTGAGTAATTCAAATTTTGTGTCTCTATACAACTGACCAAAGGTATGTTTGAAGTCTGAAGGACAGAGTAAATTCTCACAAAACAGAGAAGCTTCAGTTGTCTTCATCTTTCAGTTAAGTGTGAATTGATGTGGCAGTCACCCATGATGGAGTGCTTCACCTTGTGGCCTCCTTTGTATGGTTTTGATGGGGCAGAGAGTATTGCTGGGGGAAAAGGGGAGCAAGAGAGATCTTAGTACAGATCTTGCCTTGCTTTTCCTAGTCTCTTGGGCTCTGCTCCTGCTCCTTTAGAAGTTGTTGCTTTCCCTGTTGAAGACAACCAGCTGTGACCAAACAACAACAGTACCCAGTGACCTGTGGACACTCAGCATGAGCTGCTGATGCTTAACGAGGACCTTAAGCAGGCTATTAGAAAGGGTACTAGGAGGGTTTATACCACCGGCCAGGCATCTTCCCTTCCCTGGGGTCTGTAACTATTCAGACTGTGCTTAGGCTGAGGGCATTTTCTGGCGTTAGATTTGGGACTATTATCTAGTACAAATTCAAGACAGCATTTTATCAACTACCGCTTTGTGAATTCAGTTGGAGTAAGACTTGATAACTTCACACTTAAGAAAGATGTACTTCTCTTCTATGATGTCCTGTTCAGACAGAAAGAACATTTAGCCCAAGTTCCCAAAATGCAGAGATGGTTTGAACACTGGGCTATACTGTGAATGGGTGTGATTACTGCACATAACTGTTTCCCTTTATTTGCATTTCCTCATCAGTGGGCTTCAATGAGACCCAAATAGAGGGATAAAGAAGTATGTTTTGTAGATTGAAATCCATCATTCACATTAGAGTACTTGTTTCAAGAGAATTGATTTGAGAACTCACATTTGGAGGAGTCTTGCTTGGACATATGTGCACTGTATGAAATGTATTTTTCACATACATTTTGTCCTTGTCTGCATGATTTTAAGTGAATAATGCAGCTTCATAACCTGGTTCCTGTCCCTTTTTTTCCTGTCTTTAATCCCAAGTTATTGAGTATGCATTTATCTATTTTACTTTGGCCTGTGGATGTGTTACTGTTAAGTGCAGCAATAAACCATCTACAAGTAGATTTCCATCTACCAGTAAGACAATGTGGGAAACTCCTTGGACTTCCTTGTATGAGATTGAGATTCCAGTTGGGGTATTGAGCTGGGAGAATTGCCCTTTAAAGTCTGCAGAAAAAGCAGCTAGCTGCCAGCTACAGAACAATGGGAAGTCCTTTGTTGCTCTGCTACCATCAGTTAGCTGCTTCATGATGATAAACATGCCGGGGGCCAATCCTGACTTTGTTTTGGTTGGAATTTTTGTTTATTGGAGTTTGACCGAGCCAGAAGTTTGTAGAATAGCTTTTGTGCTTGTTGTTCAGCAGGAATGAGGGTTTTTTTCTATCTATTTTTTTTTTTCTTTAAGAAGTTAGCACTTTGACCAGCTTGGTATATCACTCAATTCTTAGCCTTGCTTCATCTTCTGGTGCTCAATCCAGGTACACTTGTTCAGCAAGTTAGGGAAAAAGAACACATACTATCATATCCTGGTGTGCATCTATCATCTTTGTAGCAGTGGAATGGTTGAAGCAAGTTAACTGGTTTTGGCAGACTCAGGTAATACCCAGTGGATCTTGGCTCTGAGAGTTTTCTGAAGCTCCAGAAAGTCCCTTCCAGGGCAATCCAAGGCTTTAGCGCAAATCTATAGCAGTGTCCGTGCTTTGGGAGGTGGGTGGAAAGTTAGATGGAGATATCAATGTTTCTTAATTTGCTTGTTTTGGGAAAGGGTCTTTTTATTTTTTGAGGGGTGATAGCTGCAGGAAATGCTGAAATCTGAGTCTTCCAAATGTCCATGCAGACTGGAAAGTTCCTGACACCCACCAGCTAAAACTCAGCTATTAATATATTTCAAATATGTTGGACTGCCTTTGAACTCCTGTGTGCAATATTGCATCTCCCAACAGCAAGCTAGAAAAGCCCTTGAGCATGTTACGAATTTTGCTTGGAGAAATGTAAAAGGTGATAAAACTCTTTGCAAGGAATTTATCATAGCTGCTCACACTTAGGAGTGAAAGAAGGGCATTGTAAGTGCTCATCAGTGAATAGGTTAGACAGGTTTTTCCTCCTAATATTTTTATTTTCAGTGACAGCCTTCAAACTTCCACTGGATGATATATGTAACCTTGAAATTAAATGGCAAGGTTTTTGGCTGTAGGACTGGCCTAACGAGAAATTTGCCACCCAAATAAATCCTTCCTTCATAATACTATCCTTGCTGTTTCTTTCATGTGCATGATCTGAAGGTTTCTGCCAGCACAACTAACATTTTGCCTCCAAGTACTCTATTTTTACAGTATCTTGAAATTGCCAGTATGAAAACGGTGAGCAACGTTAGTTCAGTGACCAAACCCTTGAAGGGTTTGCTATTTCTACCATATGAGTTTAATAAATTAATTTCTGCCATGCTATGGAGACTGCAGTGTAAAAGATAGTTTCTATTCAACTGAAGTTTTATACTTTAAATTTCATTGATGTTCTTATACTCTCATACTCTCCTGAAATTGTCAGAGGGTTATTTATGTACGACACAACTGTCTTTCTAAATACTTGTAAAAGTAGCCTTGAAGAGAAAGGTTTGGATTAACCTTGTTTTACATGGGAACATTTTCAGTTTTGTAACTATTCCAGTAATGTTTCAAAGTGCTCCAGTGGCAATTAACTGGAAGCTAATAGTTTTGCCAGTGGAAAGAAAGTTGTAAGTGCTGTTAAATATGTCATTGAAGATGATTCACGTTGCAGCATTGCTTCACACTAAGGCAGCTAAATCTCATCCTTTTGTACATGTTACGAATATTACTTTGCTGGTGTTTATATTAAGCATGTGTGTGTAGTCCGTTCCACCCTTGGGGAAAAAAAACCCAACAGGAATTCCTCTAAGAATTTATACTGCACAAGGTTATGATTTTATTTCCTTAGACTTCCAGTAGTTCTTTCTTAAGTGAGTAATGGGTCCAAAAGATCGGAAGTTACTCTGTCTTCCTTTCTTGAAGCCAGGAGAAAGACATAGAGGAGAGGATGATTTTGTATTAAATCTCAGTGGTTTCTCTTATTTTCCATGGCATCCTGTTCTTAGTTTCTAATTTGCCTCTGTCTGAAAAGAAAAACCAGAAGCCCAGCAATTATTCCATGTGCATTTGGGAAAATGTAGATCATTTTTATCAAGGGATGCATGGAAAGTGGATGTAAATTATGGATGTGTATCTGTATCCAGCATATCTGTCTGATGCAAATGCACTCCTGAAAACCAAATGTGAAGTGCTGGAATCTGCCAAGTGAATTTCCAGCTCATTGTGAATGGTGCTTTTCATTACTAAAGTCTATTTGACATGCAGTACTCCCCAGTCACCTGTTGAAGTCTTAACAAAATTTCTTATTATCTCTTTCCTGGTGTCTAATAAGTGGTGAACTTTCCTGCAACAGATGGGCAAATTGTCCTCTCTCCTCCACTGGCCTGCTAGTTTTCATGAAACTTTTAAAAACATAATTATCCTTGAAAATGTGTGAGGTTTTTTTGCCCTGTTTAGATGAAATTAGCCAGTATTAGAGAGCTAATGAGAGGCCAGGAAAAACAGGCAAATGAGCACAATGCTTGATAACAAAAGTTGTAGAAAACCAAACTAAAATTTTGCTTCAACTTCTGTTAGTGTAACCAGGGTGTGGTGGTTTGGCAGTGCTATAAGAAATCATGTGTTGAACTGTAAAATATGTAAAGCTGGTATCTTAGAGTTAACCTCTTGTACCTTTTGCAGGTGGAGATTTACATTTTACCTTTATATATTTACCTATGGAGTACGGTTCCTGAAAAAGGTAGGCACTTATATTATTATGCTTTTACGACACATCACAGACTTGAAGTCTTGTGCAGGCGTAATATAAAACACAGGAATAAAGTCTATGTTTGTGAGGAGTAAAAACTAAAATTGAATTTGCACTCATAAAATGCTTACCCTCATTGGTAAGGAATGTAAGTTCTTATCAATATTTAATGGTGTTTTAAAGGAAAAAAAGGCATAGCAACATACCTAGTGCACTTCATTACTTTTCATTATAGGCATTTAGCTGGCAGTAAGGCTTACCAAAGTATTAATTTCTCCATCATCCTTGCTTAAATGCCTCTGACAGAGGTTACTTTTTACTAACAAACAAAATGCATTAGTGTTTTAGAAAAAAAATATTTTTTTTGCCTATTCTTTGTCTGATGTACTGTGGAAGGAAATTTCTGTGGTTTACCATCAATGCTGTGTTTCAGGTGATTTAAAAAGAGAAGGGTATTGATAGCTTCTAAACACTATGGCATAGGTCTATTAACCCTGCGATAGAGAGTAATACAGATTTATGGTGCAAATTGTTTTTACAGTGTGACTAGTTCTCAGAGCTTTTGTGCAAGTCTGTCCATATTTGTGTAATTCTAGGAGGTGAAATTAGGGGAATGTGTGCACTCAGTGTGTTTACGTAATCTTTGTTTTGGTGAAAAACTTGACACAAGAAAATGTATCCTGAATGTTTCTGGTTCCTGTAAGTAAAAGAGGTTGTACTAATCTTTTTTATGTCTGTAGTTCTTGAGGCTGTCCCAGGTGCAAGGCAGCTTGGTGTGGGCAGGACTAATGATGTGTCCTGTGTGGGGAGGGCACATCAGAGCCGTTCTCAGCTGTTTAGCAGTAGTCAGCCCCAGGAGAAGTGTGGGCCAGAGCAGCATGCAATTGCATTCTCTCCCTGCCTCCTAAAACACTTCTATTTTATGTGTACCTCATCCATTAACATGCTGTATGGTCATGATCTGATACTCTGTTTTCTGTGTTTGATTTCACAAATGTCTGTGGTATGAAATACGAGAATAGTTTTAATGAGCAGTTGTCACTACCCAAAAGGTTACTTAGCCTGTGAGTATGGAGAGGTCATGGCTGTGGGTTCATAGGATCCTGTAACAGACAAGGGAACAGAGGCTTCATCGTCTGAATTTTTCTACATCATTACAGCAAATGCCACAAAAATCACCATTAGCAAGTGTCACAAAATCACTACTAGAACACATACTTATGATTAAGACAG
This sequence comes from Corvus hawaiiensis, assembly GCF_020740725.1. Lineage (NCBI taxonomy): Eukaryota > Metazoa > Chordata > Aves > Passeriformes > Corvidae > Corvus > Corvus hawaiiensis. Next base: position 21,219,643 of record NC_063219.1, on the reverse strand, counting down.
CAAATCTCTCTCAGCACAAATAAAGTGTCTGTTCTAGGAAAAATTCTGAATACCAGCATTTCTATAGACTAAGAAGAATACAGTAAATGTGTGCTTCATTCCAAGCCATTGTGATCTCTTGTTAAAGGCTGAGTTGACATGCAGAGTGGAGGATGTCTTCCAGTTGAGCATATCACTGCAGTTTGAGGAGGGCTGGCTGACACAGCAAGGTGTACAACCGCTGGCTTAACAAGGATCGGTTGCATACTTTTGCTGTAATTTTAACTTTCAAAATATTTCATTTTTACAAAGAGAAATTATTCATTATGTAATTGTGTATCTATTTATAATTACTAATTTGTACACAGTGTTAAAGATGAGTCTTGTAATGTTTTAGGCGATTGTCATTATTCCAATGTTCTGCTTTGTATACCCAGGTTTTTCACATGAAAATACATGTAAATTAACAAAATTATGATTGTGATTGTATTTATATTTGCACTATATTCCTAGTAACATTGTGTAACTCAAAGACAAAGGCTTTTGCTGTTCATCAAACACCCAAGATTTTGCTGAGTCTCTTTAAGTGCAGGATCTGTGTTTGCAAGGAATAAAATCGAGACCAAAAAATCTGAAGGGAGACACTTCTTTCAGAGCTTTGCTACAGTACCCAAGTGGATAGTTCTTTTTGATTTGTCTTGGTTTTCTAAATGGAATAATTGCAAAGAACCCTTAAATTCTTCCTGAAGCAGCTAGTGAAAGAAGTTAAGCATAATAAATTCTCTGACAAATTTGATAGAAGGATCTTTCCTTCAAAAATCTATTTTGCCTGGAGAAAGAAAGTTCATATTATGGACAGCAGCTTCTTGCTGTGTAGCAGAGGTCTGAATCCTTTCTAGTAACAAGGCCTGCCTAAGACCATCCCGAAAATACCTAGTCCAGAAGACCAGTAAGCTCCGGTCTCAGCTTCAATGGCAGTCCCTACAGGTGCAGCTCCATCACAGCACCTTGTGCTGCCTTACTGAGAGGGGGCATGAAAGAGTGAATACCACAAATGTTCCTGTTTTAAAGAATGTAATGTGCCACCAGCATAGCACCAAATTGGAAATACTCACTTTGACTAGAAGTGAATTCCACCTTTTGGATTCTTTCTGAAAACACCTTTCTCATAATGCCCACAGCACATGAATCATTGCCACTTTGCTTTCTACTGTCAGCTTCCCTATTTGCTGCATAAAGAAATAATGCTGCATCAGTGCAGTATCAGCAGAAGGGTGGATGTCAGTGTTTCCTTGTGCCTATCAGAACACCCAAGGAAGATCTGAACAGGATACTGTGGCAAACCACCATGCTGGCAGAGTGTCATGTCTTTGGTGGTTTTGTGGAGCTTATCTGGCATTTGGGGAAGATGTGACCACACTTAATTAGCAGTAATTATTTAGCAGACTTATCAGCTCTGGTTTAGTTCTGAAAGTATGATGCTATAGGTCTTACACACATGCCAGTGTTAATTTATTTTTAGAATGGTGTTAACTGACTAAATTCAAGTTTTTAGGTTTGCCTGGATAGAGCATCTTGCAAAAAAAGAGGCCTAGGGTTTCAGCTTTGGTTTTTGCTTCTGTACAGAAGCATGTGAAAGCTAACAAAGCTGTCAGTCAGAGCACTCGTAAAACCCTCTGAAATGCCATGGCAAGCTTGTCTTTGTTAATGTCCATGACTGCAGTTAATGGCTGATCTAGACAGATGAAATTTGTGCACCAAATAAAGCAACCTGTGCATTATTTTTGGTAACAGCTGCACATGAAATATCAATTTCTTTGACATGCTGTATTTGCTGAGTACATTACTAGAGATTTAAAACTTTCTTCCTGCTGAAAGCTATGTGTCTTTATTGAGTTCTTCTCTTGGGTTTTCTCTTTTTCCAGGGGAAAGTATATGTTTTTAAGTTATTAATTGAATAAATAATGTTACTTCTGCTGAAATTTCAAAAAATCTCAATACACAGGGAAGAAATTTCTGATATAAAGCTTTGTCACCAAAGTTTGGTCTGTTGCAACAAAACCTATCAACCGATACATTTTAAACAATTTTTTTTCTTAGTAGTGTCTGCAGGACACTTAGACTGGGTCATTTTGCTGAATAAAATTTGCCGTGAATTCAGGAATATCCTCCAGTTTGGGAAGGCTGAGGATTGACAGTAAAGTGTCCTGTGTGTACCTCACCTCATGATCAGGTGCTGATACTTTGTATGATGGGTTTAGCAATGTGAAATGCACAAAAACTCATGCTACCACCCACTCTCCCTCACTCTATCCATATGGACATCTGCTTTCCACAGCCTCTGTGTCATACAATAGCTTATTCATGGAACTCTCTCCAACCCCCTGCCAACCCCACCACTGAACTCCGAAGGCAGGAGACCGTTACGGATTTTGCACTGGTCTTGTCCTCAGTGCCTCTGACCTCAAATGGGCACATGGTGCCGACTTTTCTTTGTTGCAATAATACATTGCTCATGAAGCAACATGAAGTGAATAAGGGCAGCTTCTACCATTGGTGTCTGCCTTTTTCAGTTAAGAGTTGACTTTAACTCTAGGGTGCAGCTGTATGATTGGTAAATCTTACAAATGTTTGTGATACCATGGGAACGCGTGCCCCGTTCAAGAGTTACTGTGAAGTGAGAAGCATAAGTCTTGGATCAGAGAGTAGAGAAGCCAAGGCAGTTGCTTGATTGCTCACAAATGAAGCATGTGAAGAGGAGTGACTTGCAGCCTTACACATACTCAGCCAAACCGCTCCATTACCTACAAATTGTGACTTACGTAGACAGAGGAGAAAAAAATTTATTACGGAGTTACTAGTATTTAATTATCATATTAGACATTCCTCCCTTCCCCACCTCGTGCGTGCCTTCAGCCTCTTCAGGCTGCAAGGCTTAATTTTATTGTGGGGTTTGCTGTCATTGTCTGTAACTAGTGAAGTTGTTAATGACATGTCAGTGTTAAAGCATCTCAAAGATGAAATTGTTTTCTTGGTCTTGGCTTCTTTTTCAAATGCTCCTCATAAAGTTTTGCTGCTTCTTCCAAGTCCTTTCTACCTTAATGCTATCAGTTGTAGCTTATTTATTATTACCAGGTGGTGTAATAATGCTTCCCAAAGGGTCTCTTGTTGCTGAAGTGAAACATGTGTTTGTCTCTGTTCTTTCAAACCAGAACTTTCAATTTGATGAAAATGAACTGTAAACTTGTTAGGTAATGAACATAAAGTAGGTGTTGGGAGTTTGATGGGTTTGTCACTTGATCCTTTAGCACTGTGTGTTTCAGGACATGCCCTGGAGTGTGATGTATAGTGCACTGAGGGGATGAAATAGGTCATCATAATTAGGATTTGAAGTGACCTCTGTCATTTCTGATACTTTAAGGGAAGAGGAAATCAATGTAAATGTAGATTAAGAGTTCAAGTTGTCCACCTTCTACCTCAAATACTATTTTCAATATCCTATTTTCAAGTAGTATATACTATTCAAGATACTATTTCAATATACTGTTTTCAGGAGCAGATTTGGTAATGAGTATTCTTCTGTGTGAGGAAAATGGACCAAGGTACCAACTTTGAAAGAGAAGGTGAAGCTTTCTTTGTTATTAGCTGCCAGCTCCAGTCTTCACTATTTTCTAGAGCAGATTTAAATTATTTGCGACTAAAGAGTGGGTGTCCCACAAAATAATTTAATGTGAAACATTCACCTTTCCATCTAATCCTCGTTGCCCCCATTCTTGGTAAAATGGCAAATGCTAGATGTGACCATCCCATCTTAATTTTCAGACTTCTGAATGAGATGTTTTGGCACTGAAGGACTGAAGCCAGCATTCACTACAGCATTCTTTGTATCTTTATAAATCACTAAGCATAAAAGATAAGTAACCAATTATATTTCCACTCTGATCATGTGTATGCAAATTCTTCCCTTTCTGAATGAAACTGAGGTTTTCAGCTCTACCATTTGTTTTGTTTGCATGTCTACAAAACACTTCCTTGCAGAGCACCACACCTGTAGTGACACCAACAAGACATTAAGTTCCAGTGGCATTGAACTGACTGCTTTGCTTATCATTAACATATGAATGAAATAATGTTTTTGTTTTCCTCAGTAATATTTGTAGTTAAATAAATGGTGGCTTTGATCGTTAAGAGTTAATGGTCTGACTGTGCTCCAATTAAATGGAAAAAATATCATTATCTTTGGTGATAAAGGAACAGAGTGAAGAGTTCAGGATTGGCTTGTTTCTTGCTTGCTCATCCTTGGTGCTAAGCAGCGCCTGTATAAAGCTGTAAAATGAAATCTTTACAAACATACAGAAGCAGAGCTTCCAGGTGGCTTACAGACTTTTCACATTTAATTTCCTTCCTTTAATTGCCCATGAGAATTATGAATTCACAAAAAAAGATGAATTTTCTGCAAGTCTTTTGAAGTCTATATGGAGACTTGTAAACCTGAAGTTGCATGTACATATTCTACTGGTGAAAGGGATTATCTGCCTGGATAAACAAATCTTGCTATTTTTCAAATTTAGTGTTGAAGTAAGGCAGATGATACGAGTATGCTGTGGCTATATTTAAAAAATGCTGGGTGCAACAAGCTTCTGTATGTATGCAGCTGATTGAGTGTCCTTCCTAATGAGTCATCCCCTACTGAAGAACTGGGAACTGTCTGCTAAGAACTGTCTGGTGGGTAGTTACAATTTCTAGCGGTACATGTAGCTTGCAAAAGAACAGGGAAAGCCATGTTGAAGTGTAAATTTGACTCCAAAAGCCTACTCAAGTGACATAAATGTATGGAAGGCAAATAGCAAATAGCAGGGTAGTATGAAGGAAAAAAAACCCTGACAGGTAGAGCTCCGCTTCTGCTGTTGCTGAAGTTCCTCTTTCTTGAAACTATAGGATGTTTCAAACGAGGAAAATGAAGTGCTTATCCTCCTGTGTGCACTAACCACTGAGCCAGCGAGTTTGTGTGTGACAGCTGGAGATGTTCTGTTAGTGGCCTGCAGTTTCTGTGTGCACATAGAAAGAAGCTGGCTTCATGCATTTTTGTGAGAGTGTTGCATTCTGCTGCTCAGCTGAGTTGGCTTATTCTTTGCCTCTTTTTGGAATAAAATAGCAGCAGCAATACATGCACATGTTACAGCCCTGAGAGAGTAGTGTAGAATTTGTAAATGCCATTTCGGATTGCTTGTACTCCAGAATTTTAGAGCCTAAAGTCAGACACCTTCATTTGAAATACAAAAAAAGAATTTGTCAATAAATTGGTGGCTGATTATTGACATTGTTTCTGTATTACAGTTCACCTATTATTGAGATTGTTAACCTTAGACTAAGTAAGTAATGTTTATTATGCACAACCACTTAATAAAATTGTCATATTTGTGGAAACAAGCATTTCTGTAATGAAGATGGTAAGTTTGTATCATGTGGGAAATAAGATTGGGACAGTTTTCAAATCAAAGGTCATGCTACAGTTTAAGTGGGGTTATAGTTAGTGTATTAATGATACTATTCTGGGGAAAAATAACAGAAGAGTTTGAATGCAGAAATTAATAGTTTCAAATTCTTCATACAAGTTCTCTGCAATGCATTGAAAACATCCTTCATGGGGGCTCTCAGCCATTACTGTCATTAGAAATACAAAATAAATTTCTTTTTCCTCAATATTATATGGGAATCAAGAGGACATCATTCATGCTTACAGTACTGACAACATCTCTTCCCACTGGAATCACCTGTAATACCTGGGTTCCCCAAGGCAGCAATTGATAGCTGTGGCTTTTTAAACTTTCTGATTTAATGCTATAAAGATTCATCATGGGTAGGAATCAATTTTGGTAGATCTGAACTAAACTGAAAAAAAGGTAGTGCAAAAAACCAGCAGCTGTCAAACTGAAAAATAAGTTGCTGTATTCAAAATGTCCAATGCTCTAGACAGTTTTCAGTCTTTGTAGCAGTAGGACAGACTTGATTTTGACATAAAAGTTCCTCAGCTATTGGAAAGCTATTTGCAGCACACATTGCATATTACATCATTTGGAGCAGAAAAAAATGACCTGCATCAGAATATTCAGTACTTCATTTATTGTTTCCATTTTGTCTTGCCATGCCTGGTGCTTCTACTTTTTCATGAAAATAATGCTGCTGGATATTTTGCAGAACAGAACAATACAAGAAATGCAACATCTTGGAAAAATTCACACCACTATTTGGATTATGTCTGATCATCTGATTCTTAGAATAAGACTCCTTAAAGCAGGCTGATTTTTTCTGGTTTTAATGCTGAAATACCAAAGCATGAGTGTGGGAAATATCTACCACCTTGGTTTAAATCAGAACTGACTCTAGAAAACAACAGCATGGCAAAAGCTTGGAAGCAGGGGGTTTACCTCCCGAGCCCTTGATGTCTCCTTCATTCTTGAATCAATTGAAGCAGGCATTCTGTTGGGCACTTTTTCTAGTCTGCATCTGTTGTGATGTTTCCTTCCCATGTTCTGCTCGAAAGGTTGTTATATTATCTATTACTGAAGCCTTGTAATTCCTTTTGTTCAGTGAGCTTATTTGCCTGATGCTGGATAAATATTCTCATTTAAATGAAGAATGTCAGAGGCCACTGTGGAGCTCTTTTAACACAATGCTGATACTTGATATTTTACTGTGCTATTAACAGAGGGGTAATGCGATACGTAGGCCACTGAGGAAGGAAATGAAGCCTGCCTTTGGCAGATTGTTCTTGCTTTAAAATTGATTTGGATTCTCTGGAGGGTTTTATTACCTTTTTTTTTTTACTTGTAAAACCAATTGTTGAGTTTCTGTAACTGATGAAAATTTTTAAGCTAAAATCATTTTGGATGTTAAAATTGAATTATAATCTTATTCCTTTCTATGAAAGCAGGGCTGAGCATTAGGTGATAAATAAAACAATTTCTCATTCACTGAGTGAGCAGGAAAGAATACCTGTGCTCCGGAGTCTTTTGAAGAATGCTATTGTGAGAAAGGGGAAATACCATATTACATTTTTAAATAAGCATCACGAATGGAAAAGGTTTCCAGGAAGACCATCGTTAGATGCCATCTCATGGAAAAGGAATTTGTTTCAGATATATCTTCAAAAGGGCATAAAAATTGTTGAGGGCATTTAGGAGAAATTCATACAGTGTTTTGGATGCTTGAGATATAAATCATGAGTCATGCTGTGAGAAAGATCAAAGTTACTGGAGAAACGTAGTTTTAAATGACTGCAGCACCTCAGTTTACATCAACAAGGAAAATGAATGCATTTTGGACAATGAGGCTTTGTAAGAGAAGGCGAGTCAGCATAGGAAGTAATTTACTATGTAAGCTGTTGGAAGTTAAGATAATAACTGGATCAGGCAAAAGAGGACAAAGCTAAGCAAGCTGGCAGAATTTATTTGTGGCTGAAATGAAACTGAAGGTTTTTGAAAGAAAAAGCAAAAGGAGAATATCAGTGATACCCTAATTCAGTAATAGGACACTGATGGCAACTTTAGGGCTTTGAAATGTAGACAATGGGGACTAATTTTACATATTCATGGGAAGGAAATGCAACACACTAATTTAAAAAATACATCTAGAATTGAACTTCACTTTATCTGTTTTGAATCCAGCTGGGGGTATTTAATAACATCAGAGTACTGAGTAAATGCTATGTAACCATCAATTTGGCAAGTTAAGCTGGTATTGAGCCATCTACAGCATCTCTACTGTTAGTGCATTATGCTGTTGTTCAGGGCAGTGAAGGAGGGGCTGCCACACCTCATGTCCCCCTGTGGACTGGTTATTTTGACTAATTTTGACTTCAGCACAGTATTCTTTTCTTTTTGACAGCCCAGCTTTCTGAAAGACTGGAATTTTTTCAGGGTCATATCATAAAAATGTCAGATCTAGAGGAAATACTTCTCAAAATGTTATATTTGGGCAATTTTATGATAAAAATAGTTTTAATTCATCTATACACTAAGGTGGTTCATTCACACCTGTAGCAAAGTATTAGCTCAGCACTCTATTGCTTTTCGTGTTTTGCTATTCAAATTAATGAAGCAGTCCTGTTTTCCACAGCTAATTAAACCTCAGCAAAGAGTACATATTTGGATATAAGAACAGATTATTAGTAATGTAACTGGTGCTTTGAGTTGCCCTTGTTGAGTTGAACTCACTACTGAGGGAATGACTCAGAGCAGGATAGCTGTATTCTCAATTAAACTAGTAAAATCTGTAGAACCATATGTATTTTTATACTATAAGCTCTTGAAGTCATTAAGCTGCTTCATTGTATCTTTAAAGTAGTATATAATTAAATATATTATTGGTGTTCTCTTGGGTTTTTTCCTATTATATTCCCTTCCAATGTTACCCTGTCACACCTCTCAGGGCTTTCTCATTTCTTCTGCCTACTGATGGTCTTGGCTACTGGCTATTGAACAATGCCAGGCTAGCATGGGGAAGTACTGCTGTAAATTTGAATCTAATTCAGTTTTGCTTCTGTTTTTCAACTGCTGTTATCTCACAGGTGACTTAAGGAGTTTCACCAGGTACTTTCGTCCTGTCCCCAGGATTTGTAGGCTCAAGAAGATGAGGGAAAAAAAATAATTTCGTCTTGCCCAGTTACTTTAGGTTTTTTGCTGTGGCACAAATTTAGTGTTTATGGTTTTATACTAAAACTTAAAACAAATTTGCAATTTATGAAACAAAATCATATGCAGTTTATGATAGTTCCCCTGTTCTAATCCCTACCAGCCAGTCTTATTGCTGGTTGTTTTAACAGATCAATTGCAGAAAACTGCAAGTTATGTCAGAATAGATCCACCAGCAGATGACAAATGGAAACAACAAAAGGCTTGTGTTTTTGCCCTTGCTCAGCAGGAGGGGAAGGTGAAAAACACAGGGAAAATGAATGTAACATTTTATGTTGGTTTAGACATTTTGGGAAATTATTTTGGCTGTCTTCGTTTGCTTTAGAGAAGTAAATGTTGTCATGGTCATTGACTCAGAACTGAGAAGGAAAAAATTCCTTGCAAACTGTGTTTTTATATTTAATTAACATTTCCCCCTTCTGTCTTTCTGTTACAGGAAAATACAGTATGAGAGAGATTCTCTTACTGGGATTTTTTCGTTCAGTACTTAGTACTTGTGGCATTGTTAAATACACCAAGAAATGTGATTCTTGGGATGTTCTCTGCAGGGCCAGGAGTTGGACCTGGTGATCCTGATGAGTTCCTTCCAACTCAGCATATTCTGTGATTCTCTGATTCTAAGTATTCCAGTCGTAAAGACACCTGCAGCCCCACGGGTGAATTGCCCTGATACAGTAGATATGCACCTCAAAAAAATGCAGTGATTACAGGAGTGGAAGGGGACGAAGCTACTTCAGTGTGTCCTTACTCATTGTTGCTTCGGGTTGTGCCTCATTTTAGCTGTGCTCAGTGACTGAAGTGCTTAGAAATGGGCTCCTGTCTAGTGACCACACACTGGTGTGGGGCTTTTGGCCTGCCTGCTCCAGCAACAGGCTGAAAGAGTCTGCTCTGAAGGAGTTCTGCTCTCTCAGTCATCAGGTGGGACTTGGTGGTGTCTCTGTGTTAAGAAGCCATCAGCTCCTGCCAGGGTTTCAGTGGCAGTGCTTGAAAGTGGGGAGTTCACTAATGAAAGGCGTTCTTCACCATCTGCCCAAAATGGCATCATGTGATTCAAGTATGTTCTTGCCTCTCTAGGGATAAATATTGGCCTGTGAACTAGAGAAAAACCTGTATTTCCTATTTAAAGTTCTGCAGTTGCAGTGACTTTCTAATTTTCAGACTCTCAGGGATGATTCTGAGACCTTGCTACAATGTGCCTATATGAAAGTACAGCAAAACACACCACTTGGGGCTTTTGTTTGGCTTCTCTCTATGTGGTGTTTTTCCAGTAGGCAGTGTAGGTTCATAAATACCACAATCTTAAACATCTGTGTTTAGGCATGAAATTTGATCTTGGTGCTTACCTTGGTATGGAGTTGCTCTTATTATTAAGAATTGGCTCCGTCTCCCTTCATGGACTGCATGGAGTGGTGGAACACGTTATTTGTCAGTGAAGCAAGCCACGGTGCATCCTGCAAAGGAATGCAGCTGCCTGAGGATTTCCAAAACTCAGCATCAGTACAATGAGGAGTCTGGTAAACACTTCCCATCAACATATGGTATTGGAAGGCAGTGGCTGGGCAGAATCAGATACGTGCACTCTTCCGGCAGAGCAGCCACAGATAGGAACTATAATTACAGAAATTAGCTATGTAATGATGAGTTTAATTATTAACCACTTTCCTGTATGGCTTTGAGTAACCATAGTATCAGAGCACTGAAAACCCTGGAGCTTTGTTGAAGCTGCATCCTGTAGGAAAATTAGGAGTAGTCTGAAATCATGCTACTCTGCAATGATCAATAAGGGTTGAAGTGCCCTATTTTATTTTTTAATGATTTGCTCTTGGGATTTTTCCTGGTCTCTTAAAAGTTTAATTTTATGCAGGCCTCCCTCCTACCAACGTATGGTTTTCCAAGTGTGAACTTCAGTACTCTCTCTTAACAAACTAATTCCAGGCATGCAGTTATGTGTTGTCTTTTTAAATAAAGTAAATCCATAAATATCCTTTTAGATGCAAATACTACGGTAATTGATGTGGTCTGGCATTGTGATCAAAAATAGAAGGCAGCTGTAAAGCTAACGAGTGTACAGCTGCTTTGCTTCATCAAAGGGTTATCAGGCATCTGGAATGCTTGGGTGAATGTGCCCGTTACTTTTTATGCACTGTTCTTACAGTGCAGATTGAGGAACTACAAAATACATTGAACAGTGTTGCTGGGAACTTAGCCCAGCTCCTGTAATATTTATATAGACCTTCAACTGCTCTAAAATGTCGTAGCAACCCCTGGCCACTCAGCCTGCTCATGACCAAACAGTCCTTGAAAATGTTGCCATTACACATGAAGGCAAAAGTTTTTAGAAGTTTTATTTGCTACAAAGCAACTAGCAGAGAAAGTGTCAGAGGAAGAAGGTACACAAAAGAGAGCAAATATTTTGATGGCTGGGCTTGGTAAGGGGACTGGTAGGTGCTTGGGAGAGAAGAGGGAGGAGATGCTACAGTCACCAGTTTCCCTGGCTGGAGTGTTCTTCAGTTCTGTTCAGTGCATTGCCTTAATCAATATTAGGACCCTTCCAGATTCTAGTTATTAGTTCCTTTTGCCAGCTTCATTTTCCATGTAAGTTGTAAGTAAACTTTTATCAACACAAGACATAAGCTCCAGATCTCTGTACATAATATTTTTAAAGGGAAAAGTGGATGTCTGCGTGGAGCTTACTCTGACTTTCCAGATATCATTTTATGTAAATACATCAAAACTTGAATTCATATTTTTTCTAAAAGCTTTTTTTTGGGCACACATATATTTGCCTTTGAATGTCAAGTGCATCTTCCAATGATTGTTATTAATCTTGGCCTTTATAAGTTCTTCCATATTTCATGGTTTCCCATTAGTAGAAGTATAATTTTTAATTATGTTTGGAAATCAGCAGTGCAGATTGCTGAGAGGAAAGACTGAGCACTTTTCATTGCAGAAGCATTTTTCCCCCCTAAAACCTTTTTTCTACAGACACAAAGCACTAAACTCTAGAGAAAAAAAAAAAAAGGCAATTCTGCAGAAACTTAAAACAGCTTGCTTAGTCACAGTATATGAAAAGAGAACCTCGGGAGGTTCATCAACAATGTGTTGTATTGTCTTCACTGCTGTAGTTAGCTCTGCCAAGAAATACGAATGACTGCTTGGATCTGTGAAGGATTTATGAAAATGCTATTCCTGGTGTGAGAAGCAACTGCATCCTAAACCAAATCAACAGTCACTGGAAGGAGGAACATGCACAAATTGATGCCAAATAGTAGCCATGGATTTTGTTGTTTTGCTGAGTTCTCTTTGTTCCCAGCATGGTGTTCTGTCAGAACTCGGTGATTTTGTGGCTAGAGGGAAGTATACATAATTTTGATGTGTAGGTGACTTACACTGGTGCTTGCAGAGTGTCAGTTTATCTCGCAGTTCAGCCCGTGCTCTTGGCATTGCTGGCTGCTAAGGTTGTGCCCTCAGAGCCTGCCATGTGTGGCCAGTAGAGACTGGAAACTTTTTAAAAAAAAAAAAAGTATTTTTTAAATCAGTGAAACTTTAGTATGAGAAATTCTTAAGTAGTAGCAAAACAAATACAACAGTAGTGAGGGATGTTGCTATATCAAGGGCAGTTTTTCAGAGGATAGTAAGAAAAAGCACACATCTTTAGGAAATCAGAGAGTTTCCAAGACATCATAAGTCTGAAGTCCTTAGAGGCCAGGCAGACTTAGTGGAAGATGATAGAAACTTCTGAAAATCAGAAAGAAAAATGAGGAAGAGTTTAATTTTCTTTCTGCTGGAGAGAAATAAGCTGCAAAATATTGATACTTGTTGAAAAAAAAGAGGTCACTTTCTGTAACTTGTAAAATGGTGGCTTGTTTTATAACAATTAATACCAAGGAGTTTTTCTGTAGTTAAGAAGAAAAAGAGTGTATTTGTTCGTACATTATATGCAGAAGCAAATATTTTCGTGGATATAAATGCTCCCTTAAGAGTGAAAGATGAAGTAGTCTACAGTTATGCTGATCCTCATTGAGGCAAGTAAGAAGAAGGAGAAGGAAGCCTAGGATCATTGTGGAATTTGTATCTAAGACACTAATTTATTGAAGAATCTCTTGGGTTTACCATACATGGGTGGAGTAATTTTAATAGTAGAACATCGAGCCCCTGGCAGGGGAAACTAAGGAAGGGCACTTTTTGTGCCGCTTGGTAATCTGATTTTCTTTCTAAGGTCAGCAGCCATCTAGCATACGATGCCAAGAGGATGCAGGTGTTGCAGAAAAAATAAAGAAATCAAGCAATTTAATTCACTTCTAAGCAAGTGCTTATTCAAACAAGTGATGTGCAAGAGGAATGTTTACTAATATATTGAAAATGAAAAAAATTGTTGTAATCCCTGGCCATAATTGGGGAAAAATGAGCATTGAGATAACTATTCAATTTAAGCAAGTAGAAATGTGCAAAAACAAAACCAACCAACCAACCAACAAACCAGTGAAACAAAAAAGAACCCTAACCAAAAAAACTAAAAAACCACAACCCAACACCCCAAAACAACTGTTAATTATGAATAATTGTCCTTCTGCTAATGTTGTGAAAGCTGCTGTTGACTAAAAGTCTTACCAGTTTCAGTTCCTGGATAATAAAAAATGTGTGAAAAGTGTTAAATGTTACTGTATTTTGCAGTGAACAGAAAGCTCGTAGTCTCCTCCTCTGCTGTTGCAGTTGCACTCTTGGGTAGATGAGGTGTAAGCTTAGGATACAGCAGGGGGTCTGCCCATGTGAGCAGGAGCCGCTGTTCTGCCTGCACTGGGAGAAGGCAGCTGCTGTTGAGGAAACGAGTATGGCTGTGTCATGAATTGTGTATGTGAATCAGACACTGAATGTTTGCTCCAGGGGTAAGAGCAAATTGCATACAGCATTTTTGGGGCTAGGTGAACGCTAGTGAAGAGGAAATCTTCTGGCCTTACTTTGTACCACTTGTTTCTGTGAAGAGCAAGGACCTGCTCTAACTTGATGAATGTAGGTATGAATGCCGTGAGACATCCTTGACATCTTTGCCTGTATCAGCCCCAAAAAAATGAGAGTGGTAGAGCTTTGCTAAGGGTACATATTATCTCGGCTGTAATTAATAGTGCTAATTTCTGTTCCACTTAATATTGTTTGCAACTGTCAGAGACAAATAATACAAAATTGTATTCCAACACATTAAGCAAGCCAGATAAAAATCTTGGCCTTTTGAATTTGCAGAGTAGTGCACATGTACACAGTGAATGTTCTGTATTGTGCTGGTTTTGTTGTACAGGTTCAAAAGTTCTCTAATTTCAAAAGCAACTTAAAATCTTTTCTTTGTGGACTAAGATGTCTTATTTTGATTTGAAATGTGTTTTGAACATAAATTGGCTCCAGTGACGTGGGGGGATTCTGTCATCATGTTCCTGGATTTTTACATGCTGGATTCTGATAAAAACAGCAGGCAGATTATATTTCTTTATTTGATGGAAAAGTCAGAAGATTTTTCTTACGTACCTGAGAATTTAGGAAGAACCCCTTTGGGAGTTACAACATGCCTGTACTGTCATGAGTAAATCAGGTGCATAACAGCTCTTTGTGATATTCGTAAATGGGAAGTTCTTTATTGTACTGCTTTTCTTCCCTCCTCCATTTACTATCAAAACTGACCTTTCACATACTAGATACTACCAGCATTTTGAGCGAGACCTGGAAATTTTCACTTCTGAGTGCTTTCTGAAAGCCAGGGGCCAATTAGAGGCTTTCTCTAGAGATAAGTGAATGAGGCAATGGATACAAAACAACCCAAGGCTTCTGGCTAAGCATGCAAACATCACAGATAATTTGGAAGGGGATTTTGTGTTTTTTTCCAAAATCCTCAGTCATTCCTTTGTCTCAAGAGAAGTTTTATTTCTGAAGGAATTCTTTAAAATTACTCTATTTAATCACAGAGTTGGAGAGAGGTTTGATGGAGTTTTTTAGCAGATATTCCTGTAAGGGAATTAGAGTCATTTGTTCCTTACTACTGTAAATCTCAACAGATTGAACAGCTGTTAACCTTCTCTGTCGTTGATACTGCATTTATTTGGCACTGCACCAAAGTGTAGTAAAACTTCAGTTTCCATCTGAGCTCCTTTATGTTCGGTAAGGCAGGGTGTCAGCATTGTAGGGCTGGTGCTTTGTGCCTGGCGTAATTGTTACTGAAGTTTTTAGTATTCTGTTTCCAGCTTAAGGGGGGCATTTTTGTTATCAGGATCTTTGCATTTCCTCTCTTCTCCAGGCCCCTTGTGTCCCTCCCTTCCTCAGAGATGATATACCAAGAATAAGAAATAAAATGAAAAACTGGGTATTCAGCAGGCAGTAAAAACAGAAGCATGCTTTTATGTTCATCAAAAAGGGTCTGTTGTGGAGCCAAGTCACTGACCTTTTCTTCTCATCCCTCATGGGACTTTCAGGGAGAGCTGTGCTCTGCTTCATGGTGAACTTGCCTGTTGCAAGGAAGTTTGCAGACATGTCCTGTGAGCACACACAGGACTCACTTGAGCCCTTGGGTCCTTTGTGATTAATCCACCTTTCACCAGTGGGTCTAGGTCTCACACTGCAGACTGTATGAGCTTTTTTAAGATTCTCTCCTTCCTACTGAAGCCTCTACAGAGTATTCCACAGTTGTGGGGTTCACAGAGGACTAAACAAGATGCTTCTTGGTCCAACTAGAACCGTGGTTTACATGTAGGTGTTGGGTGCAGTCTAGGGCAGGGGGCTCATTGTGGAGGTCAGAGAGGACGGCTGTGCTTAAATCAAGCTCTTCCTCTACCTTGTCCCTAAAACCCTCCAGGACAAGCATAACTCAAGTGCTCTGCTGCCAAAGCTGTTAAGAGCCAACTCAGAGACACCAAGGCAAGTCAAGGGGAGGGGAGACTAAGGAGGAAAGAGGGGTAAGAAGGTGATGTAAGAGCCCTGCTATTTCAAGCACTCTTTTCCACAGAGGATCCATTAGGTTTCGAAACAGCTACTCAGAAGCATTTTGTCTGAGATGGCAGCATGGCTTTCTGAGCCTTACGTGACTCATAAGGGGCATATGCTCTGCTGTATTGGTCTTTGAGGCATAATGCATACATTACTTGTCAGACTGTGATACCCTTTAGGGCTTTGTGGTTATAGGTTCATCAAGTGAGGCCTATTTTATTTAGCAATCAGCACTTTAATTGCACATAAATCTCTGTATTTGTAGCTCCTGCAGCAGGCATCTCTATGAAGAAGCCTTAAGATGTCATAATATTTGAAAGAGAAAAATAGGCATTTTTTGCTAGGCCCTGTAATTTAAGTAGCAAAATAATTGGGTAGGAAGCATCTCTTGTCTCTTGTTGAATATGATATGAAAGACAGTTACAGCTTTTCAAACCTGGCTAAAACTATGAATTATCCTAGAATATTTGTATGGATCTAATTCAGGCAGCTGTCAGACAGAAATATTTGAGATTCTGTGTATTGTCTTGCAGAGGGACTGTGGCTGTTTCCAAAGACTTCTTTTATTGTATGAAATGAGGGGAACTTGTATAGCACAGTAAACACTGTGGAGATGTTTGAACCAATTAATTGGTTCCATGAGGTTATTTCTAATAGAGAGAAGGATAAGTTTGGATGGACTTTAATCATTCTTACAGCATCCTTGAGAGAGGCATACCAGAAACTTTACGAGGTCTGTTACTTCTTATGTTGGTATACCTTTCAGGTTACTGTAGGAATTATTCTTCACCATTTCAGGAGCACTGGGGGTATGGGTGTGCAAATTTTAGTTTATCTTCTTTTTTATTAAAGTGCACATTCAAAAATCCTTCCTACCTAGCCTCATTGTCAGCCTGGGGCTTTAACATTCTGCCTAGTGTCCATTTTCTTGCTTTGACACTCACCCATTGTATTTTGGATGAGTTTGTTATTATGGTTTGCCTGAGCTGAGCTGCTCCACCTGATGGTGAAAACAAGAACATGCCTTCTCTCGTGCAATGAGGTTTTATTTGAAAAACTGTGACCTGGGGGAAGCATTTAATGCTGTAAGTGTATGCTGTGTGCTGCCTTAAGAAGACTTACTAATGATGTTCTGTCCCCTTTATACTCGAATGTAGAACAGATAAGGTTATGTAAACAAGTTGCACAAAGATCTTGAATCCACAGTTTTCTTTCATGATTATAGTGAGATGCCCTGGGGTGGTTACTTGTAGCATAGACAAGTGCTTCTCAAGGTCCAGATGCTGCCACAACCTGAGATGCAGCTGTGATTTGCAAGAGATGCATGTCTGAAAGGAGTTCCTGCTCATGCACAGAAAGGGAATTGCTACTGCTTGGTATCTGTGGATTTGGTCATGTTCTTACTACCCAATGTGGAAATACTTCATGGTTGATTATGTTGCATAGAAGACCTTGCCCATATGGTATTTTCTGTCTCAAATCCACTTAGTTGCTCAGAAAAGGCGGTAAAAACTAAAGAACTCTGAAAGAAACAACCTGCTTACAGTAAAAGATTTAAAAGGCTCTCTTGTGGCATTGAAAGAGAAATAATCACATAAATCTCATGAAAACAGCAAAGAAACAGGACGAATAACAGAGCTTAATCTTCTCAAGTCTTTTAGTTTGCCCACCTTTTTGCAATGCAAGAGTCTGTGGATGCATGCTTCAGTAAATTCGTCTCTGTCATCTTCCATGTTGCCCTAAGATATGAGAATATTTTCCATGTGATAGCAAAATCTATCATCTCTAGCTGGTCATGTCTTCAGCCAGGAAAGCAAAAGGTACGATTGTCTGTTTCAAGCTAATGTGGCAGGGATGAAGGATGGATCCTATCTGGAAGAATGCTTATATATAATGGCACGTGCAAGGAACCTTCTTTAAAATATTTGAGCAGCCTGAGGTCAAAATTTCCTGTGCTATTGAGAATGTAGTGTGAGATCTGACCATCCAAGCATGAGCTGGTTACATTCAGTCTGCACTCCTGCGAAAGTGAGGTCATGGAGTACCAACAAAAATGCTGTGAAACTCTGAGAAGTCTCCTTGTTCTATTCAGCTTTCATAGCCTCTATCAAAAAATGCAAATTTTAAGCTGTTCTTGTATTTTTGTCCTTCATTTGTATTAAACATATACACTTAACATTGTACAAAGTGGTGTGTACAGACCTTCGTTTTGTTTTTTCTTTCTTTCAGACACCCTGGCTCTGGAATACCAGGCAGTGCTGGAGCGGGTATCCATATCAGGTAAAAGTTACAGTGCTGTCTGAACACTGTCATGACACTTCTGCAGAGCTCTGTTTTTATTACGGTGGAGTTTTGTGCCCATATGTTTGTGTGAATGGGCTACTCAGCATTTCAGAACATTGCTAGGAGATACTTCCCATCTTGCTTGAGGTTAAGATGGGAAAAATGAACATAGCTGTCACACCTGAATTCCATGCATTGAATTCCAAAAGCTACAGAGAAGAGTTTGCAATTTAAGGAATTTAACCTGTCTAGGGTGTATTTTCTTTTTTATTTTTTTTTTCCCCTGAAGAGCAGGGAAGGGGGAAAAAGGCAACTGCCAGACTGGAAAATGTGAAGAAGAGTATTGTCCAAGAGACACATGAATGAATCCCTGTGACAGTGAACAGTCCTTGGAACAGGAGAACTGTGTTTGGATGCTACTGGTTTTGAAGGTTATGTAGCTGTTGGAAAAAGTTCAGTGGAGACAGTTCAGCAGAAGTCTTGATCTGAGAAATGTTGAAGGAATTTGGTCATGTAGCCTCAGAAGAAATAACGACTTCAATTCCACCCAGAGACTGAAGGGTGAACTGAACAACACGAGGGAAGCAGCAGCGGAAATAGATTGGGGGAAGTGCTGAAACTTAATCCCTCAGAAACTTTAGATACAATTGTTTCTTAGGTTGATACAGCTACCGTCACTGGTGCCTCTCAGCCCTGTTTCCTACTATTTTGTGTTACTACGTGCAATAAGAGGTTGACTTAAAACAAAAGACCATGAATCTTACTGATTGAAGAATATAAGTTTACTGGACTTACCAGAAGACCAAGGTCATTTAGAAAGTTGGTTACAACTTCTAGAGTGTGGGAGCTAAAATTGCTATATCTAATACCATTCTAGTAGTGGTGAGGGTCCAAAAAAGAGCAAATTGTCAAATAAAGTCATTATGAAAATCATTGTCTTGAAGATAAAAATTTCTACTGGGTGCTAATCAGGGCTAAGTACTGAGTTTTCAATTTGTTTTGTTGGTTTTTTTCCATAACTATATAAAATTTCTAATCTTTTTTTGCTACAACTCCTTTATAAATTACTCAACAATGCACTGCAGAAATCCAGCTGGACTTTATTGTAGATACAGTCAAATGGATCATTTGGGTGACAACACAGCCATAAGCACAGGTTAACCTATTGAGGTTAAGTCTATGGAGAACTGAAACCTAACATTTGAACTAAGTTAAGCACACTATTGATACCAGAAGGAATCTGTGACATCTTCGGAACTGCCCTACACTATCACTGTGTATGGCTTTAGAAATATTAATGCTATTGTTAATAAAGCAGCTAACAGTCTTCATCTTTTACTAAAAATTTTCCCCAGTGAGTTCCCTTGCAATAATGAGTATAATAGTTGCAGTTCATTGTAAGCTCTTACTTTCTTTCCTTTTTTTTCATTACACGTGATTAAAAGTCTATTGGCAGTCTCTCTAACTCAGAAAAGGCTTATATTGGCCCAAGAAAAGGATGGATTTTGAATGTACACATTTTTTGTAAAGCATAAGCATATGTCTATATTAAAATAACACCCACAGAGCATTTCCTGGGAATCCAAGGACTGGCTCTCAGCTGCAAAGAACTTGTCTGCAAAAGGAAATGGGAATAAAAGGTGCAACCGAAATACCTCTTGCCAAAGGAAACAGCTCATACCCTGCTTGGGTGCATAGTTGTGCCAGTGCAAGCTACTCTAGAGATGGTTTATCTAATCCCTTGAGAGATGCCCTCAGGAGCTTCTCCTTTGCCAGTGTCCCTCTCTATCGCTGCCATGGAAAAAATGACTATCATGGAGGCACATTTGCGTGGAAATTAGAGCAGCTCCTAGGACTGGCTCTCTTAGGCTGACTGTCAAACAGTTTATGTGTGCCACCAGTTACCTTCTCTGAAATTACCCCAAATTTGGTTGTGCATTATTATTTTTATTTCTTTTACTTTGAAACAACTCTGTAACCATTTTGTATATCAGACAAGATGCTTGGATAAATTTATTTTATTTTCTTCTTTCCAAATGCTATGTCCCCAGAAAATGGTTACATTCTTCAAAAGTAGGCATTTCTATTATAAAGAGCCCTGCTCAAAGCCCACATTTTCATCATGAGTAGATGAGATTATATACTAGCATTACTTTTTTTCTAGTTAATCTAGCATTGTTTTTTTGCTATGCTTTAAACCCACATTACTGTTATACAGCAAGATGTTTCAAGTAAACTTTCAAAACAGACTTAAGAATACTCAAAATTTAGTTTGCTCTGCGTTCCAAATGGACAGCATCATAATTTTTGGCATTACAATATTGTCAGGACTAAAACATTAGAAAAGAGTACATTGGGGAGCTTTATTTTCCAGATCCATCAAAGCTTGAAAGAGGCAACCATCACCTTTTTTTTTACATAGGATGCTTATGTATAATACAATAATCCCCTGTGATTAAACATGTCTCCTATAGACCACAGCTGTCTGTAATGTCAGTTAGACTCTATTAACCTTTTCTCATCTCCATCTTTCAGCCACTGATGCCTGACCTTCATTATTACTACATAGTTGAATTGTCCTTCTACTGGTCCTTAATGTTTTCTCAATTCATTGACGTCAAAAGAAAGGTAAGAACAATGAGACTAAAAACACCAAAAGCTTTAAGGTTTAACATATTGTTTTTGACTTGAGGAATACCTGTATTACATGGGCAGTGAACTGGAAATACAGTTCTTTCTAGTATTCAACTCTTGCAGATATTAATCACTGAGAAACTGTTCCTGTCTTATTCTGTTCCTTGTTACTATAGTGTGGGCGTTTTCTGCACATGGGAAGAAGAGCCTGGAGCAAATATTGAAGGACAAATAGCAGAAGCCAAAAGAACCTTCTGCTTTCATACAGTGGCTTGAATGGAATTGAACAAGTAGTATCTGGTAGATGTACAGTTTCTTCTAAGAGTTAAACGATGAAATACCGAGAAAAGAGCAAGACTGCCTCATAAATTCACAGTATTACTTTGTAGGATAAGATTTAAGAGGGCTTTCAGGTTTTTCTACAAAAGGACAGTGAAAACATTTAATATTAAAAAATGATGTTCTATTTAATTTTACCCTTACAATCATGTAGCTGAGCATTTCTGGTAGAGGGCTGTTAATGAAAAAAATAAGGCTCTGTCCAAACAGAAATATTTTTTCCACGATCAATAGCAACCTGTTCCATATTCCAAGTTCTCTCTCTGAGGAGAATCCTAGTCCATAGCAGAACAAGCAGCACAACAGTTACTCTATAGTAACAGTCTGTAGAGCTATTCTTGCAGGGGCTTTTATGTTTCAAAATTAATTTTTTAAGCATTTGAAAGGATTTTATAATACCTTTATGTGCCTCCTTCAGCTGTCATTTAAATAAATGATTGTAGGCTATGCTAATGGAAAAATCCCTATTTAATAGAATTTTAGCAGGAGCATAACTCTGAAAAGAGCAAATGAAGGATGCAGTATGACCTGAATAAACTTATCTGCCATTTAGAACCACAGTGTATTCCTGGGAGTCCTATGCCAGAGCTACCTATATAGAAACACACTCCTCTATTTGGATTTCCAGATTATTCCAGAAGTAGAAATCTCAAGAAAGCATCAACAAAATTTAAATCCATATTGGAGGATAAATTTTAAATAAAACAACCAATTTATGATGAATACATATAAATCCCTTGCTTACCTTGTCTGTAGATGCTAAAGATTCCTGTTAATCATGAGCCTGAAATGAGTATACCTTCACTGTTTCACAAACCAGAGAGAAACAATTCTCACGGGAGCTGTCTGATAGAGGACTTGAATTTAAATCAAGAGTAATATTGACTAATACAGTAAGCTGCAGGGGCCAAGTCTGTTTCTTAGTTACATATAAATGACTTGTTCTTGTTATCAGAAAAACTTCAGAGCAACCTGCTGTGGAAATAGGATGAGACATGGAGGTGGGGAAGTGGATCGCTAACAGCCAAGTAACACCGCAGCCACAGATTTGCAATGCTTGAACCTAGAGCACCAGATCCAAGTAGTGTCCCAAACACCTGCTGTGTCTGAGAACGTGCAGTGTCCAGCAGAGAGCAGGAGCACAACATCTGCAGTGCAATGATAGCAAGTCAAAAGCCTTTCATTATCAGCACCCAGCAGGGAACAGTGGAGATGCTGTATTTATAAAAACCCTATTAGATCACTCACCAGTTTGGACTGTGGAGACAGCTCTTTTTGTAGTGCAAGTGAATTTGATAACGAGGAAGATCAGATTGGAGAAAGGCAGCTGTGCCCTGGTGTCACAGTAAAACTGCTTGTGAGTGCAAGCTGCCAAGGAAACCCACTGAGTTGAAAAATGTTAGTTCTAAAGACTTACAAGAGTTGACAAAAAGGAGTACAAGAGACAGAGACACCAGCTCTTGCAACACCATAGTAGTTCTCTTTTATAAGAAGGTTTAGTTTAAAAAAATGTGGAAACCTTGTAATGCACCCAATATGCAATGTGTGGAACGGTGCCCATATGAAATAGGGATCTGTTTAACAGGAAGCAGGAAATTTGCCAGCTAATATCAGATGTTATTGTAATATTTCACAATTGGCTTGTATGGAGCAGATTAACAGTTCTCAACCCGAGTAAGCTGTCGATGTTTTCATGTTACAGTGCAATGAATACTTTTATCTAAGTCTTGGTTATCATTTTAGATACTTTAAATTCAGTAGCAGTGGTTGTGCTATATCCCGGGATGGTCAGAAGTGCCCAGTCAGTCTTGAGCACTGCAGGAATTCAGCCAAATGCTTTTATTCATGTAAGGTTTCTCTGAAGGAGAGGTGCAGTGTGCCCTTGCTGGAAGCAGCAGCACCCAGCACTGGCCTAACTCCAATGCTGGTCTTTTACTTACTGTAGATCAAGAGAAATGTCCTTGCTGTTTTCCATCTCCATTTTATTCTCTGATAGCAAATTGATGACTTCAGAAATTACTTCCAGGGGTTTTTCTGTCTTTCAAATACTTGTTTATCTTTATTTAGGTGTTACAAATTCCAGCAGATTTGTCTTTGCCTGACTGGAGGTGTGAGCAAACTAGGCCTTTGCACATACCTACTATTGGCATTAAGTCAGTCAGCTGTGTGTGTCAGCTTCTACAGTTTTATAATGACATGTTGTTAGCTTCATAAATATCTCCTGTGTTGCTGTAATGATATTCTCCCTTAAGTGTGTGCATTTTCCAAGATGAAACCTAGTATGAATCGGTGTTTTGTCATCTTTGTCCAGCTTCCTATATTCCTGTTTTGTAAAACACTGAAAAAATGTTAGGGAAGTTTGTTAGTTTCACAAGTACCTGATAAACCTAAAAAGCAGTGAGGCTTATTTACATGCTTTCTGGATACCTGAAATATTGTTTAACAGAAAAATATTTGACAGATTCACTCATTCCAAGAACACAATGATCTGTAGCTGCTAATTGTCTTGAATATTAAATTTTGATTCTAGAAAATTTATACTATATTTTGCTAAATTTGGATACTAGATCTCTTTCTTCTAAGAGAATTCTCTTGGTAAAGAAAGAGACACGGAATTACAGAATCACAGAATCACAGAATTGATTTCTTTTGTTTCAGTGGAAGCAATTAAGAGTGCGTATGTTTTGCAGACCTTTCCCTTTCCTTGTTGGTCTGTAATATAAGCCATGAAGATGATGCTTTGCCCTTCAGTGGCACTAATGCTCCATGGCCACTTGGCAGTTCAGTCAGTGAGTGTGACATGTAAAACAAATGTGGGTGGCAGAAGCCTTAATTCCAGAGGGCTTGTCTACAAGTTGAGACCCATGGGGTTTTTCTGCTGTCTGCCCTGTGTTCTTCCCACTGATGGTGTCTAGAATAGGCTCTTTCTCCTATTCTTAGCCACAGATTTTCATGACATAGGCAAATGATTATCTTCCAGCAGTTAAAACTGGAGGCTACAAATCTTCTGTAAATAAATACATCTTCCACAAACATACATATGATTTGAAATATATTAACTAAAAAAACCCAGAAATTAAAAAGCCTATTCCTGTACAGCTGCTCTTCCACTATATATGGGTGAAAGTGCTGGAGTAAGCTGGGAACACAAGGACCATTTGGCTTTATGGAGACTTGTACCATTGGTATCTATGTGTTCATTACCCTTTTGTGTAACTAAAATCTAACAGGTAGTATCTTCAGAGCATAGTATTAATTAATGACTTAAAGAAATGTCACAAACAGGAAAGAAACCCAATAACAAAGCAGTCGTATTTATGTCATTGCTACTTTTTTCCAACAGTTTTCCATAGATCAGTCCAGCACTTCTGTTTCAGAGGTGGCAGAGTCAAGTAACTGTCTCTTTTAAGAAACGTATTACAGAAGGAGTTCCCTGGACAGCATTTCTTTAGGAAGACTTATGCAAAAATGCAGAAGACTGCTGCCCACAAACATTAGGATTCATATTGTCAGGAATGCCTTGAAGAACATCCAAGAGGGACTAGAAATCTTGTATTTGTAGAACATGAATGTGTCAGCTGTGAAAACAGAGGAGATTTTCTGCTTGACTTTTTGCCCCATTTGGACTGCCTATGTGCTAACATAATTGCATTTGGAAGGAAAGTTAAGAACAGTGCCATAGTACTTGCAGGTGAAGGAGGTAAAGAGCTAGGCTGCAGTGTGGCCATAGGGCAATGCTAGTAGCTTACAGGGAATAAGGTAGGTGCTTTGCTGTTTTTGTTATTGTGAAATGGTGAAATGGTCTCCATGTGGGGGTTTGTAGTTATAGAAATGACTAAGATGCCATAGCCTTGCTTCCCTTTAGGACACTCAGAAAGAGAAACAGCCTTTAACTGTCTTTTTCTTCTGTCTGTTTGAAGAATATGGATTTAAAGCAATGGCTTGATAAGACTGCTGAATGTATTTTATTGTGTTCCATGCTTCTGGGGGCCAGATAACCTGGCTGAGAAATGTTGGGTGTATACTAAACTGGCATATGAGTCTCTGCTTTTAGTCTTTTTATCTTTTCTCCCCTACCCTGCCCTCCTACCCTTCCTCAGTTTTGTGTTGGAGATACTGGCAGTTTTATCTGAGTTTTTATCTGTCCCGTGGTTTTCGCAGCACTAAGGCTAGAATATCTGCACAGCTATCAGCTTTCGTTGCTCTCTGGCCTCTGTCAAGGCAGTGCCTACTGAGGAGTAGGAAATAGGATATTGTAGCACCTGATAGCATGAAACATAAAGTGATAGGCTGGGAGCAGCTCCTGTCTGTCTTCACTTAGTGAGACTGCTCAAGCTGCAGGTTTTTCCATGGACTCCAGGTGTTCATTGCAGGGAAGGCAAGTGCTGGTACTGAGAGGCAGTGGCACTGCACGTCCTTAAAAACAGTGGTGCATGCTACATTCCCAAAGAGAGCTATGGGAACGCTGTGCAGTTACTCCTCTCAGTACTGAAGAGACAGTGCACTCAGGGGCTGTAGCTGCTGCTTTTCCAGAGCTGACCCTGTGTTAGTTGGAGCTCATGGCACTTTCCATAGGGCCCTCCTGCTCAACACATGTACCTTCAGTTCCTTTGCAAACCAGGTGCTGCCTGTCTAAAGGCTCTCAGTTTTGGTTTCTCTGCTGTGGGCCACTTAGCTGAAGACTACCACAGCTCAGCAGGAGTGGCCCACATAAGCTATCAGAAAGCCAAATTCCACCTCCCAATACACTTGATAAGCAGGGTGCCTGAAGGAACTGCTCCTTTTGACTGCCTGGATCTATCTCCCTTTAGACAGCTCTGCGTGAGAACCACTAGATCTGCTGGGAGCTGTGGTACAAACTTTGCATCTGGTGCACAGAGAAACTTCCCAGTTAAATGCTGCCTGTGATCTTTTCTTAAGGGTTTTTATATCACTTTCTCAAAGCTGTGCAGGTAGTTCAGCAAATGCCAACAAGACTTGTTTTTGACAGATTCGGTGCCTTGCTGAGAAGAGTCTCATCTCTGCAGGTCCTGTTCTCTCATTAATCCCTCTGGGAGTCTAGTCCAGGCAGGCAGGTTGTTCCCTCTGCTTTATCTAACTGCCCCTTGGGAAGAATCTGGGCATGTTACTTCTGGGAGCTTCACTGCTCCCAGATTTTTCAATAGTAACAGTTACTGTCTGGCCAAGTAACTGAGAGTTGCTGATCTGGAGACCAGCTAGCCTGCATCATTTGGGAGGCAGTAGATTGGAACCAATTAAGAGGAGACACACCAGCTCATTTGAAGACTTTTCTGACCCTGTTATGATATGAAGACAAAGCACCTTGATTAAAAACAAACAAGTAAAAGCTTGGATCTGGAATTCTCTCAGTTGTCCTTGGCAGGTGCCTGTTGTCCTAGTGCACTGGAAATGTGTTTAGCCTTCCTTTGTAGCTATTTTCTCTCTTCTGAGTGGTGCATTATTTGACACTTGGTTATGCATATCGTTATATTCATGTGTGACTCGGTGCATAAAAAGTATGGTGGAATTTGATTTGTATGTACATATGCCTTTTCAAAGTAACTTCAACTGCAAATGTTTCCTTTATTTTTGCATTTTGTTAACATACAGTGATTATTTTATTCAGTCTAAATGCAATACAGAGCAGGGTATATAATGCACTTATATAGTAGATCTTTTTATAACTTTAACATAATGCTGGATTTAAGAAACACCCATCCATTTTTGTATATGAGTACTGAATATCAGTGTTTGCTTCATTGTTTTTTGGTTTTTGTTTCTTTTCCTTGCTTCTGCTGCTCTAGGATTTTGGAATCATGTTTACACATCACATTGTTACAGTCACCCTGATTACCTTCTCATATGTAACCAATTTGACACGAGTGGGAACCTTGATCTTATGTCTCCATGATGCGGCTGATATTGTCCTAGAGGTGAGATAATTCATGTGTCATCCTGTCAGTAGGTAGAATCTTTTTGCTATGCAGAACAAGTATTTTCTAGGCCAGTTCAAGATGATAATGGTGATTAATGTAGTGTATTTCCTTGCTTAAATACATTGCGCTTATAGCAGCGCAAGTTTCTGATTTCAGACTGGTTTATCCCTTGATAAGTTGCTTGTACAGACCAGCGACTGGTAATGCATTGCATGCCAGGGAGGGTTACACGCAGATTTTAAATACAACATGGTAAAATAAAAAGCTAAAGTTGCAAAATCTGCAAAGTGGTGATAGTGGGTCACCTGGTTCTTAACCCCTCTGACATGGTGTGTGGAGCAATCACCCTGTCTCCAAAAGAATTGAGGTGTCATGGTGTTTTTCTGCTCTGCTTTGCTGAACAGAAGGTGTTGGACAATTTAGCGACTTACTTGGGCGTGGCCAGTGAGCTGACCTCTGATTTTCCCGGTTCCCATGCCTCTGGATCCCAGTACCAGCATTAAGCAGTTGTATTTGGAGAAGGGATGATTGAAATTCTTTAAATTCAAGATAGTCTGTTAACTTCCATAGTGGCAATTTAGAAATGTCATCCGGTATCTGCATCAGTTACAGACAGCTCTGGGTCACGCTGGAATTTGGCTGTCTGTGAACTCTCCTCTAAAGTTAATAACTATTTTGTCTGAAATTATTTTTTATTCAAGTACCTGCAAGGATACCTGTTATGCAAGAATATAGACTCACTGCATGAGTCACCTATTGCAAAATCAAGATCCTGCCATTCTGATTCAGTAGTGCTGTAAATATTGTATTATTTTTAAATCTTTTTTAATCTAGAAGGTACATGACTGCCTGAGATAGGAAGCAAAATGAAAATGTGGATTTCTCCAGATAAAAATAATTACATCTTTGCAAGTTTTATTTTTCTGTTTTAGCAATGTGTATAGCTAGCTGTGACTTCACCTAAGCTTTCTTCATTCCTCTTTTCACCACCAGAAAGAAGTACTTAAAGATGTTTATTCTTGATCAGACCAGTGTCTGTGGAACTATAAAAACACTGGAGAGCAGCTATAATAGGCTAGCTAAAACCTTACCCTCTATTCATTCACTGACTAAGACAAAGAGGAATTGCTGGTATTCTCACCTGAGTTGCAAACATTGAGCAAATATGCTTCCTCATGAGGCACATACTTAAGTGGTCTTTCTAGTCAATTCTTGCAATTTGGTTTGACTGGAAATTCTGCTAGGGCAGTAGGTCACAGCCTTGGTGCCATATGAGAGGAGATAGACTCTTGCACACTGCTGGTATTACTGAGGGGAAAGTCAGTGCAGAGGAAAAAAACTATCAAACTGCAAAAGAAGTTGGTTAAATATCTTGCCATGATGGGTCAGTTGTGCACCTGACCTGTGTTACCCATTACATATTTGTAAAATTGAAAAGCTTTTTCTGGATGCCACTAGACTCTTTCCATCTATGATTTCATAATGAAACATGTCCAGTGGAAAGCTGGAATTCACCATTTTTTGCTGTTCTCATTGCAAAGGGTAGTGTGCATTGGTCGAAATAATGGAGGTGAGATTTTTTCCACAGGTCTTAAGGTATCTGCAAGTATGGAAGAACCGTGGTAGGATTTTCAGGAATATGTAGAGCTGTGGTACTCAGTTGTAGTCATGGTTTTTAAACTCAGAAAATGGTGTTGTATTGTCTTAGATGGCCAAATTCCATCCAACAACTGCATATTCTTTCCCTTTTTTGTAGTCTTTTTTATCACTATAATTTGTAGAATTATTATAATTTGTTATTTGAGAACTGATGTCCCAATAGCTGTACTGTTTCTGAGAAATGACATGATACTACTACAAGTTGCTGTAGTAATATCAGCTTCATGCACTATGAAACCAGTTTTTTAGACTGCCACCATGGCAATACATCCAGAATTCCTGGACTGAATTTTCCATCATCTGAAAATCAAGGAAGTTGGTAACGCTTCTGCTTTGCATGTTGGCACCATAGTGTTCTCTTTTCCTTCAAACTAGGCTGTGAGTACAAAATGCTAGGAAATTCATTTGTGTCCTCTAGAAAATAGGGCTGATTCAGAAGTTATGTTTTCTTTGCAGGACTGGTGGCTTTCATCACGTTCTGTGAGCTTCCCAACTTGGTTTTAGTGAGGAATATTCTTTATGTCCAGGTTTTTAGTGGGAACATTGCAGAAACTGGGTAATATCCAAAAGTGCAGGTTTGGTTTTGTCATCCACATTATCTGTTTCTCTGCATTCAGAGAATGAATTCTGCATTCAGAATAGTATTCTGTATGCATGGTTGTGGTAATTTTGCTCCCTTTTAGCACTCTGGAAAGTCTGCACAAGTATCTTCTCAATATGGGGGCTGAATGCAGGTCCCCTCAGAGAGGAGCTTTGAAAGGGTTCCCAGTAACTTAAGTGGACGCAAAAGGGTTCCCAGTGACTTAAGTGGATTCTCTGGATACACGACAGAAAACATGAAGAAAGACTGTCCCTATCTTGAAGCAGATGTTATTTTAAAATAATTATCTGCTTACGCACATTAACATTGTGGAAGCAGCACAGACATCTTAAAACAAACTTCCTTCCCTACATACCATTTTCTTCAGGGAGAAAAGGTTAAAGAAACTTCAGGGAAGATCAGTGTTTTAATGAGCAGTTTCAGAGAAGAGTAATGAATTAATGAGTCCTTCACTGGGAAAGAGTCAGAAGACTGCATGAAGACAAATGAGAGAAGCATGTAAATATAAGCATAAGGCAACAAGATAGGAAGCAGAAGTTGAAAAGAGAGCCTTGGAAAAACACTTGAAGGGGAGGAGCATAATCTTTGAGGTGGAAACTATTCTGCATAGGCAGAACAGGAAGAAGAGATGCTTTAGGAGAATTGAGGATATGGGGTGTAGTGGGGGAATTGAGACAAAGTTTATATATAGCAGCCTCTAGAAGGTCAGAGAGCATGGGGCACATGGAAGGTGGATGGCTGCTGAAAATGCCAGTGGAGCATACTGGAAAGGTGAGAGATAGGTAGTAAAAAGGCTGGGGACAAGGACACCATAAACACACTAGGGTTCAATAAAAGGTTTAGAAGAGTTTTGTGAATCTGAAATTGCAGAATCTCAAAAATGAAATTGAATGGGGAATAAAGAAATTAAATACATACTCTAGTTTTATGAAGTCTGGTTGGGTTTTTTTTTTTCAAAAAAAGTATTTTCCAGTTCCTTGGTGGAGAGGAGTTCCAAGATCACTGTGAGCTGGCCCAGTGAAAATGTTAGTGATTTCATAAAAATTTGATTTCTTCTTTTTCTTACGGCTTGTACACAGTACAAGAGAACTCAGTTGCCCTCATGGAAGTAAAAAGACATCTTTTTCTTTTGCAGGCTGCCAAAATGGCAAATTATTGCAAGTGTCAAAAACTGAGTGACCTTCTGTTCCTTACTTTTGCTGTTGTCTTCATTGTCAGTAGGCTTGGCATATATCCCTTATGGTGAGTAAGGACATTGTTTTCCTCTAATGTTAAGCACCAAACAAGCTTGGAAATAATTATGTTGTAATTGAACATGATTCACTGCCATTACTTTATTTCCCAAAGCACCAGGGAGAGTTTCAGACACAACCAGGTGCTGAAATAGCCTATTTGCTAGAGTGCCATTGTGTTTACTATGTGCTAGATGAGAAACATCTGGGGCTTCTGCTGGTTTTAAGGTAGAAGTGGGTTGGAGACAGCATAGCTTCAGGCAAGCAGGTGGCTAGCTGTGTTGGCAAGAAGTGAGAGGAAAATGAAAATTTTAGTCTCAAAAAAAACCAACCAGAGGCTAAGCTTGAAGCTAGGATATTCTCAATAGTTTCATGAACATTTTCAGCTTGAAGAAGAACACAGTGGAATAAGTAAAGTCTGACCTGCTGAAATTGGTATAAGGATGTTATTGCCATGCAGATTGCAACACTGCAGGCTACTCCTTTTCCACCTCTCCTTTGAATTGGGGTTCCTGGGGCAGCTGTGTAACACATATGTCTAGAAGGTAGTTACACGATAGTAATCTCACGTCTTCCCAGACAGTCGGCTGCTGGCATGTGCACATATTCTCTTCTAGGTACACAGACACGCATGCACACAGACTGAACATAGATGTTTGATTCTTTCGGTAGGATCTTCTGCATCCAGAGGGCAGATGGCTAGTTAGGAAACACACGGGTGTACTTCACTGTAAAAATGCATTGAAGTTTTTCTGCAACCTGTGCATTATATCTGAGGAGGGCTGAGAGAAGGTCTTGGCCTTGGCTCTTTTCTATTCTCAATCCTTTCTTTCTTATAAACAGAACTAGCACAGATACCTGTATTTCTAGGAAAGTAAGAGAGGTCTTTCGTTGCATCAGAAAATAACAGTGACAGTTTTGTTCTTGGGAAGCACCAAGAATGCCAGAAATTGTACCCTTTGCAGAGTTTATTTAGATTACCAACGAGTTCTTATTCAGATATGCAGAGAATTTACAGATGCCAATGTCAACCTCCCTGCCACAATTTCCTCTCCAAACCTCTATAATGATATCTCTTTGAGATTTTGTTAATGCAAACAGGGTAAGACCGAGGTGCCCTTAGGGAGCTGTGTCTTCAGCTCTCCGTAACACTACAATGTGGAAGTCTCATTTAGCATTTGATGACTCCAAAGATAATGTCATAATGCCTGGTCCCTACTGTGCTGTGAGTTGTTGAACAACCATGATGAAACATGAAAATGAATAGACACACAAACTGCATTTTTAGAAACACTTGTTATTTTCTTCAAGGAGCAATTATTTCTTTCTTAAACAGTTTTGCTTCCCTTCTGCAGTCCTTCCCTGAAGCCAATTCACTGAATTTCTGTAAATGAAATAAGCTCGTTTTTCTGTTTCCATTATCTCAGATAGGAAAAATGGTGACATTCCTGCTCATAGGATTTCACCTGTCCCTTGCATTCTGTTTTATATTGAGGAATGGAGAGGGGACCCAATTTCACCAGTGCATTTCTGCCACTGGAGACTGCAGTACATGACTGTGCTTAAGGGAAGGCTCAGTCAGATGAGGGCTGGATGGGTTTGCAAAGGGGAAATCACACTTGGCCAACCTGATAACCTTCTATGATGAAATAACTGTCTTGTAATTACATAATCCAATAATTACTGGATGGTGAGGCAGAGTGCACCCTCGGCAAGTGTGCTCATATTCCAACCTGTGAGGAATGGCTGGTACACCACAGAGTTGTGCTGCCATCCAAAGGGAAGAAACCTCAACAAGCTGGAGATACAGCCAACAGGAACCTCAGAAGTTCAGCAAAAGCAGTGCAGAGTCCTGCACCAGTATTTGCTGGGGGCTGACCATCAGGAAAGCTGCCTTGCACCACAGGAACTGAGGGTTCCAGTAGGCACCAAGGTGAACACGAGCCTGGCACTGTGCCCTCGTGGTAGCAAAGGCTGGTGGTATCCTGGGCTGCATTAGGAGGGGTGATCCTTCCTTTCTACCAGCCCTGGTGAGGCCACATGTAGAGCACTGTGCCCAGTTCTGGCCTCCCCAGCACCAGAGAGACACAAAGCTACTGGAGACAGTCCAGAAAATAGTCACCAAGATTGATTAGGGGACTGGAGCACCTCTCACATGAGGAAAGGCTGAGACAGGCAGGACTGTTTAGCACAGGAAAGAGAAAGCTCAAAATAGGTATTATTAATATAGAAATACATGAAGGGAGAATAAACAAAACTGAGCCAGGGATTGTCCACTGACAGGAATGCAGCAGCTGACAGTGTGCTGTGTACTCCCTGTCACAACCAGAGTGGTTACCCTGGTGATCCCTCTGCCTTGTCATGGTTTAGCCCCAGCTGCCAAAAAAGCCCCATGAAGCTGCTCACTCACTTCCCACCAGTGAGATGAGGGAGAGAATCAGGAGGGTAAAAGTGAGACAACTCATGAGCTAAAAACAGTTCAATAGGTAAGGCAAGAGCTGTGCACACAAGCAAAGCCAAACAAGGCTTTCATCCACCACTTCCCACAGGCTGGCAGGTGTTCAGCCATCTCCAGGACAGCCAGGGCTCTATGGGTATTGGTGACCTGGGAATGCAAACACTGACACTCTAAATATGATCCCCTTCCTCCTTCTTCCCCCAAGTTTGTATGCTAAGCATGACACCATATGGTGTGGGGATATCCCTGTTGTCAGCTGGGGGCAGCTGTCTTGGCTGTGTCCCCTTCTAACTCCTTGTGCACCTCCATTCTCCTCACTGGTGGGACGTGTGAGGAGCAGAAAATGCCTTTGCTCTGTGGGAGCACTGCTCAGCAATGGCAAAAACATCTTGGAATTACCAACACTGTTTCCAGCACAAATCCAGAATATAGCCCTGTACTCCCTACCATAAAGAAAACTAAGTCTATGCCAGCCCGAACCAGGAAATCCCTTAATCAATGAAAAATACATTTATTTATTTGAGCATGCAGATAGTTTAGTGTGTATGTATGATCTTTGATTTTTTAAGACCATTTTATTTCCAGACCAAAGCCTTGATGTATGTATTCCTAATGGCTACCCTTAGATAACAGCCAAAGGCAGTTTCATTGTTCTCAGCTGTACTGTAGGCAACACTTGTGGGAGTCAGAGTTAAGCAGGGATGAACCATGGGATGCATGAGCTTGTCTCTCCCAAATCCTTTTCCTCTATGAAACAGCAATTCTAAATCTTCACCCCTATTAGTTTCCATGTCAGCAAAGATGACTCACTGGAGCGGCAGCAGGCCAGGAAGCATAGTTTTGCTCTCCTTTGCTGAAAATTCAAAATAGCAAAATTTGGTGCCTGATTAATATTACATAAATATGCAAATTTTTCTAGCGTAAAAGCTGAGAGGTATAAAATCAGTGTGCATGTAATGTAAAAGGAAGACTGTAATTTATAAGAAAACTTCCCCCACACAGGAAGGTGAATACCCAAGACAGGCTTCCAGAGACGTCACTTCCGAAGCACTGGTGTGCTGTTGTGCTGCCGCTTTGCATAAGTGCCTTTTAATTTTGCATAAAGGTGCTCATAAAGAATTCAGAATGTATCAAATGCTGTTGTTTGAAGGGTGTTTAACAGCAGGGCTAAGACAAAAGAAACTGGCAATTAGGTATATATTTAGCAGTCTTTCTGCAGGCATCTGGAGTTCATTTCAGCAATAATTCAAAAACACCAGGATACTTTCTGCCTCCTGCTGCTAAGTGAATGTAGGAGTAAAGCTGCTATTTTCACTGACAAGACATTTTGCTTGTGAAATTCTCCCACTTGTACATAATCACTGTTCTAGCAAATTACAACATAGAACACAACTCCCCATGAGTCAGGGGGAACATGATGCCTTCTCAGGGGATACAGAATTGTAAGGAGAAGGAAAGCAATCTCAAACCAAAAAATCAATATAAATTGTGCAAGGCCTTGGCTAATCTAATCAGGCTGGGTGAAGCAGTTACCTCAAGCTGTAAGGGAAGCTGGGTTTATATTTACCAGGTTAAGGCACCAAGCCAGGTAAATTCAGGTTCTTCCAAATTGCTCTAACTAGTTACTAGGATGCAATTTTCCTGAGTTTTTCGCTTCTTTTGATTACTTTTATAATGAGTTATATTGTCTGGGAGGTAAAAAACTGTGTTTCAGGGAAGTGTTGCTGACAAGTACTGCTCTCAAAAGGCAAGGACACAAGCCAACAGCCTTGGAGTTCATGTGATCTGTGAGGTCTCAGCATGCACATATTGCATACATGCACTGAGAAATGTAAAACAGTGCCTTAACATTGCAGATTTAAATGAAAGCCTGATTTAAGCGGGTTATAAAGAGCAGAGGTCATGTTCTGCATATGCTGTCCCCCAAATTCTCATCTAGGCAAATTTGGTATAATCCAGGTAGTCCGTATTATGCTGTTCTGTTCTTGATCTCTTCATACACTGTCAGTGTCCAGAGTATTATATCACATTAAAAGCTGTGTGGATGGACAGTCAACTACTTTGATTAGTTGGTATAGTCTTGTTTGATGTCAGTAGGTGCATCTTAACTGGATCTTCTGTTTGTTAGTCTGTTTGGAAATATGCTGGGGAAAAAATGGAAAAAAATAACTCTCACTGTTAAAATTCAAAGCTGTTTCAGGTGTATGTCTCCACATCAACTGCAGTGTATGGCTGCTAAATGAGATTTTGGTGCCAATGTACCTCGTATAAGTATGGGTCAGCCAATCCTCAGAAGAAAAACTTTGTTCCTTGCTATTCTTTCATTTTAAAAACTCATTCATGACTGTACACACAGTCTGGCTCATAGCTGATTTCTAGTTGCCTTTACATGGCAGTGAGTATCTGCATGAACCAGAAAAGCCTGGTGTGATTCTTTAGGAGCTACAACTAACTTCTGTTCACATGGTGAGCTGTAATGAACCCTAGTCACTTATTACCAGACTTTCCGTCATCTCGGCATGACTGGCCGAGTAGCTCCTCCTGAGTTCCATCATTGGTTGAGCACTAGTGTGGGCCATAGCCATGTTGTTAATGTACACGCTGTGTTTCCAAGTAGTGATACAGTATTGCCAGTTTGCACTGTTCTTTCTTTTATCCTGGAAGCAGCTTCTTTTTGAGCAAATAGGGCAGTGCAGAACCCCTGTAAGTAGCAGCTGCTGCAAAAATTTGCTGATCCTCTCTTTTTCCTAGCTTTGTTCTTTAGCTGTTCTTTGACTGGGTTTGTGCAGCTCTTAACAAGCAGTGAAGTTGAATTGTCCTCCTTCATGCTAGTTTTCTTTCCTGGGATGTTTTCTCCTGATTGGCCCTTGGAGGATGTATATTGTGTGGGAAGACAGCATGTGGACCCCAGCAGAGTCACCCTGCTTCACTCCTCTGAACATACTGGTAAAACAGAAAGCTCCAACTTACCCTTAAAAGCACCCTACTGTGCCAAAGCAGTACGTAGGCAGTAGTTAAAGCAAGAGTCCTGGTCAGTTACTTGACATAGTAAGAATTCAAGTAGCCAGATGAATCCCAGCTGTCCAGACCTTGTCTGGACTCTGAATGAACACAGTTGTTTTGTGATGGTGTTAGTTACACTCTTGTTGGACTGTAAACCTTCCTAGCCCAGCTGGTATAATAAAATAACGTTCTAATTAATTAATTAATTCTCTTCTGACACTGTCTCAACCTCATTTTGCTCAGAATATTGTCTAAACCAGAGCACAATCATAAGTTGCTTGTAGCAGATACTGAAGGTATAAATTATGATTTTGATACTTGATTCCTGATGCTATTCATGCTGTCATTGAGTGGATGCTGTAGAACTAGCAAAAATTATCTATCTGATGTGCTTACATTTCAATCTGTTTGTAGCTTCAGCAGGCAACTTATAATCAATCAGTTTATCAAGAGCATTTAATAACAAGGTTTTGGCAAAATAACAGTAGTATATTCGAAGAACTCATAGACTTCAATTTATGGATTAAAAAGAAGGTTTAATTAACGAAGTCTCTATAAATTTACTCACAACTCTTGTCTTACTCTTTAGCAGAGCATATATAATGTTGTCATCCCATCTGCTTCTGACAAAACGTTATCAGATGTTATCCTTTCTAAGGCCTAGTTATTTTATTTCCTCAAATTGTTTACAGCATTTGTGAACTCAGGCCTCTGGAGTTTTACAAGAAGCAAAGATGAAATCTTTGGAGTACCAGGTTAATACTGTTCCAGCTATTTACAGGGAAGCTATAAGAAATGGAAAGGTTAGAGGTGTCATTCAGCATTGTGGGCTTGCAGTGTAAATAACAAAAAGTGGCATTTGCTCAGTGTTTCCATTTTTAAAATTTTCATGTGATCACAGCAGGAAAAAAATTATTTCATCAGACTTCTAAATCTGATTCTTATCCTCATTTTTAGTTTCTACAGACTGTACTCTGTGGCTATAATAATGCTTTCTGTTTTCAAGGATAGCCTATTCAGTTGGTCTTCTCACTTCTCCTTTTATTAAGAAAATGTCCTGTCTAAAACCTGTGCTCCAATTGGAAACAGGACAGATACCTGTGCAGTGGCACTTCTCTTGCTCAGAATTATTCTGCCAAGTGTAAATGTGTCAGGGCAAGGGAAGCAGCATGGGCATTTTTCTTGTGGCCAGACATCTTAGCCACTTTTAAATCAGCTCAGGTAGGTAGTTTGAACTTGTGCAAATGTTCTGCCTCTTCTCAGCCCCTTTTCTCTTAGAGGTATCTTTAGCACCAGGGTTTGCTGTTACTGGCACGTATTTTGTGGTTCTACAGAGTCAATACAAAAGCAGAACAATGCTACTGGTTCACTGCAAGTTTCTGCTGTATGTAGGATGCAAAAATCATAGCTCTACAAAAGCCCGTGAGTAAGTTAACTTACAGCTTGAAATAGTAAATTACTTTTGAACACCATGATCAACAGCCGTGGTGGAGCTGGCATCTCATTTGTGTTCAGCTAGAACGAGGTCACTGTGGCTGAGCACCTTGGGAGAAACCCAGCCCCCATGTAAGTGAGCACATTCTATAGGTTTCATCAGTGTTGTACAGTGGCAGAGTTTGACCCATAATATCTCTGAAAGTATAGATAACTATTAAGAAAATTGGATTAAACTGAAAACTGTTTAGGGATGATTTCACAGACATTGATGTGGCATATAGTTAAACACAACTGCACTTATTTTTAGTCAACAGAAAGGGGCATGAGGAAGGCTTTCTTATACTGATACTCTGTTTAGCCAAGACTGGAAACTATAGTTTACAACAAATGCTTTTCCTCTTTGGAGAATAACATGAACTCCAGGCAAATGGATCTTGATATGTGTTCTCTGTTGCTCATATAAAAGTTTTATATGTCCCTGAAAATCTTCAGATTTGGAAGTGTCATTCTTAGCATAACATAGTTCCTCAGTAGCTCTGAGTTATTATCATGGGCCTTTACACAAACATTTTGCCATAACACATTACTGATACAACATCTTGCTGAGTATAATTACACTCTGCTAGGAAATTTGAGTTGTCTCCATATCCTGGCATCTATTGAAGGACTCTTCTGAGGTTTGAGCTTGGATTGTGAAGGTGTCTATGACCTTGTATCTTTTTTCTATCCACAAGAGTGTAAATGCTACTATTCATACCAGTGTCTGCAGAATCAGCTCAGGGGCAGTAACTGCTGATGAGAAGGAATTGAGTGAAAAGCACAGCTGAAACCAGGACAGTGACAGCTTGATCAGAATGGTCTCTTCTACAGTACATCAAACATGAATAATTTCCTGCCTGCTCCCATCATTTTAGTTAAGTAATTGGAAATCCTATTGATCTGCAAAGGGCTTAAAATAACACAGAATCAGTGGCAGGTCTGTAATTTCTGCAAAGACGTATTGTTCCTGATTAGTGTTAGGACAGGAGCCACCCATCTCCACAGCAGCTGAGCATGTATTAGTACCATGTCAGGAAATCCTCTGATGTGGGGCTGCTGTGGGTGAGGAGAATGCCATGTGATGGCGACCTCACTGATAAAAATGAAGTGTGTGGATTTAACGTTGCTCTGAATACTGACTCAATAGTTTATGTTCTTTCTGTCACTGCATTTTGCAGAGATCTTTCGTCAGTTGTCTAAAAGAAGGAGGGTAATGAGCACCACCAACCAAACAATCTGATGTATCAGTCTGAGATGCTGTTGAAAGATCATCTCTCTCTCTCTCTCTCTCCCAGTCCTGCTTTCCCTGCTTCATTGCTTGCATGTGGGTGACTGGTTCATCTGACTCTTCTCGGTTCATAGTGGGTCTCATTGTATTGCCATGCACTGATACTCTGGAGGGCTGAAAATGTAAAACAGCAGGATCTGAAAAGGGAAACAAGCTTGTTCTCCCACTCAGCAAGATCCAAGAAGCAGAACAGTGATATAGACACAGCAGCTGGCCAAGCTGAAACTTAGATGAAACACCTGGCAGTATAGCCCTTTATGTACTGGATTTGCTAGAATTAAATATTTAGCTGCACTGCAGCTTGAAGACTCCAGTACCTAGAGTGCTATAGACCAAAGCGTCCTCAATTTGATGACTGTTTTGTGTATCATTCCATACACTTCTGAGGTAAAAAGCTGTTTAACTCATTTGAAGTCTCATGCAGAAATATCTGTGTGTAAGGTCTGTTGTGTAGCACTGTCATTAAAAGTAACTAGGACAGCCTGGGATAAGAAGTCCTATTAGGTTTCAATCAAGGTCTGAATCTCAGAGATAAATCTTGACCACTGATGAAATGTATCTGATTTATCATCCTGTGGCTGATCAACATGTGCACATACATGTGCTCTCACACTCCACTGCTCTTCATTTATCTGTGAATCTCAGTTTTATTTTTTTCTACCTGTCAGTTTTATGGCATCTGTTAAGGAAGTAGTCCACAGTGTTTTATAAACAAGCTAATTCTTACAGCATCTATATGTGGCCAACAAGGTGTGCCAATACTTTGTGTCCATCTTTAACAGAAAATGAGCTGTGTAAAGAAATTTGAAAATTTCTTAGATCACATAAGTTAATACGACAGCTAAATCCACAGTTTAGAACTGCTGACTCTTTGTTGTTTGGTCGTAGTCACTTTTTACCACATATAATGAAGAATAGACTACTCTTTTGGGGGCGGAAGTAAGTGCAATTGTTTGGGTTTTTAAAGGAAAAATTACAAAAAAGGCAGAAGCTTTGAAGCATTGCTGGTAGGAGTATTGTTGAGTTACTTGCACTAAATGGGATAATTAATGTAACTACGTAATTACATAAATGTAATTACCTACTTTCTCGGTAATGTATGCAGTATTGAAAGGTGG
The DNA here is from genome assembly GCF_020740725.1 of Corvus hawaiiensis. NCBI lineage: Eukaryota > Metazoa > Chordata > Aves > Passeriformes > Corvidae > Corvus > Corvus hawaiiensis. Next base: position 21,179,978 of record NC_063219.1, on the reverse strand, counting down.
CCCAATACAGGTGGTTATGGTGCAATATAGAATACTGTTGTCTAATACACACTTAAAGGAGATAAAGACATTAATTCTGAGTTATTTAGACAAGCTGGTATCATATTGTGCTGTCCTTGGTCATATTTTGAGACTTCTGTCTATTGTGCTGTGTTAACGAAGTGACTTTAATTCAGCATGTTGCATGCACAGTGTGTTGGTCACTGGACAGTGCTGCAGAAGCTAAGGCAACTTGCAGTAGCACTAATTTCAGCTGCAGTTTCTGCTCCCATTGGATGTGAAAATAGTGCCCATCATCCTGCTATGATCATTCTGATCTAATTTCTTGCTTGTCTGGAAGAATACCTACTCCTTTCACATGATCCTCCTTTTCACCTCTTTTCATCCTTCTCTGGGCCCTTTCAGAAGCAAACAGCACATTTTTGTCAGTTCTCACACAAATATAAATAAGCATTTTGCTCTTCCACCCATTCCTCTCTTTCTTTATATCTCTTCCTTCATCTCCAGGTTTTCCTTTCATCCTTGGTGCAAGATAAGGGATCGACTTGCCGAGAATTAGTAGCTGAAACCCAAGAGCCTGGACTTGGGCCCACTAAGTTGTGGGATGGGAGTGTTACCTTGATGAGTCAAAATGTGGGTCTTTTACCTCTAGTCTCCTAAGTACTGCTTTGCTGGCTAGATAAAGTGTTACAGAGTAGAGGAAAAGCCTGTGTTACTGTTGATGTGTTGCAGGTGATTGTTCCGTAGTTGTTGAAAATGTGTTCATTTTGTTCTGAGTGTTTAATTAGAGTGGTAGTACAGTAAGTACAGGATTTTCTCTCCCAGTGGCTCAGATATTGTGGCAGCATTCCTAAATAAATACCACAGATTTCTGTAAGAGTAGATTGGATCTTAAGTGGTGAATTTATTTTTATTTGCTTTCATCAGCCATACTGCTTAATTCAATATTCTAAACTGAGTGCTTCTCACAGCCAGGTGCACAACCCTCCTTGAGATGCATTTAACAAGGGAAGAATACCTTCCACGAGATTGTGTTGTGTTCTCCAGCTATCAAAATCTTCCAGGGGCTCAGAAAAAAAACAGTCCAGAAATTATTTTCAAAAGCAGAAGTGAGCATTTAGTTTCAAATTGCAAAGATCTGAGAAATGCTGACAAAAGTTAGCAGAAAGGTAGAGCACTTGCAGCTTAAAGTGATTTTCCCCTGTGAGATCAAGTCCAGCTGCTTCAAGTCAGATACCCAAGAATCAAAGTTTCCACCATTCATTATGAAAAGCTGGGATTTAACTACTGGAGAGCTTTGAAAAGTTCCAGCAAGCATGTTTACAGATGGAAGTGCTTTTCTGAGTATTTTAATCTAGGATTTATTTGTATATACATCTTATAGGCACTTCCTCCTCCATGTAATCCATTCTCATGCTGCTTTTTCCAGTCCCTATTATTTGTGTAGTTGATTAAAATGTTTCCATTGAATACTTGTAGCAGTGAAAATGATGGAAAGTGATCTAACCAGTCTTCCCTCCCCTCCTTCCTCAGTCTCTACAAATAGAATTTCTCTGTGTATTCTAATAACCTTACAATTTTTCTCCCCATTTCAAACTTTTAATATGAAATAATTTATTTATTTGATAGTTTGTTTTCTTACCTCCATTTTCCCCTGCATTTTTCTGTATTTTCCACTCATCTTCTGCTCTGTAGGTGTTTAGACATAGCCTTAGCTCCATGTGCACACCTAGCCTGCACATTAGACCACCGAACCCTCTTAGCTTTGCTGAGCAATTAATGAGATCCTTTATGCAGATTTAATGGAGAATTCCAGTCCTGTCCTTAGTTTGCCAGACATGAGCAAATTAGAAGGAAGTCTGCTTTTTCATTGAGGCTTATTTCCCCGTCTGATACACATTATGTGAGTCATTTGCACATGCAACTGCTTTTGGTACCAAAAGCATTCATTTTGGCCTTGCTGTCTTCCTGACTTCTGCAAGAGTGGGCCAACTGCATCTCTAATGCTGCTTTTTTTTTACTTGATTTCTGTGGAAGTCACCAGAGATGAATTTGGTCCAGTTAATTAAAATATAAACAGAAACCTGCAGAAGCTTCATTTACAATTCTCTAGCATATAAAATTTTAGACATAAACACAGGTGAGTATAAACAATGGTAACTTTATATACAGGAGTTGTTGATTTCAAGTTTGAATTTGATATAATGATTAGAACTGCAGTAAGCACTGGTGAAGTAGAACAGTGCTGACTCCACCTCTGTTTTGATATGATGCGAGTGTCCCCTTGAACTGTAAAGTGGGGTGTTGCTGTGACACATAGAGCTACCACTGGTAAAACAAATTGTACAAAGCTGAGACTGAAGAGTTCTATGTGACAGAAGCGATAATATAATGGTGTTTTTGCAAACTGGAAAACGTTTTCTGGTGTTCACACCATAAACAGAAGACAGTGTAAAAACACAGCTGTATAGGAAGGTTATAAAACATCAAGTTCTCAATAAATTATGAAGCATATGTGCATTTCAGTGTAAGACGGCAAAAATAAAAAGGTAGAAGTACTATGAAATACCCCTACAGTATTAAGGCCAGTGTATTAGAAATCACTGGTTGATTTTTGACCAATGGCATTACACACATAAATCATTACCACTAAATGTTGTATTCTGGATTTGTTGTCTGTACATATTTCATGTTAGTACTACTTGAACTGGTTTTATGTTGCTGGAAAGGATTGTAGCAAGTGTGATTGTTTATTAAAAAGCTGAGACCAGCATGCATAACTTCTCCACTGAGTTCTGTGCTGCTCTGGAGCCGGTGCAGGGTCCCGGTGCCTCCCCTTCCCGGCTGGCGCCCCGAGCCTGCGGTGTTGGCCGGGCTAAACGCGCCATCTAGTGACTAGCAGGGAGGGTTTATGTAAACCAAGGACAGAAGAACAGAAAGCCAGTGGAGTTTTAAATGAATTTCTGCATCAGCAGGGAAAATGGATGAAGGTTGACAAACCCTTATATTGCCTTATTTTTCTCCCGTTCCATAACAGCCATTCCTAGATCATTATTTGTTTTTAAAAATGCCATTGTTTCTATTGTGTGTTCTCCACTCTGCTCTCAGGCTGTTTGCTAAGATACAGATTGAAATTATCTGCTGTGGCAGAGTACTTGGGCAGAAAGTTAGTGCTGTATTCACAAAGCTTCAGAAAGCATTATAACATCAGTTCACTGCCTGCATCTGAAATGCTGATTCACAAAAATTTGGTTCAAATGTCTAGAATTGCCTGAATTTCTTAGAATCATAGAATGATACGGGTTGCAGAGGATCTTTAAATGTCATCTAGCCCAACCCCCCTGCAATGATCAGAGACATCTTCATCCAGATCAGGTTGCTCCAACCTGACCTTGAATGTTTCCAGGGATGGGGAGTCTACAACCTCTCTGAGCAATCTGTTCCAGTGTTTTACCACCCTCATTCTAAAAATCCTTTTCTCTATATCTAGTCTGAATCTACCCTCTTTTAGCTTAAAACCATTAGCCATTGTTTTATCTCAACAGGCCCTATAAGCCCCCTTTAATTATCAAAAGGCTGCAATAAGGTCTCCTGTCCCTCACTGCCCCATTGTTCACCTGTCCTATATGTAACTGCAAAGTCTCACTCTTGGTTGTACATAAGTGGCATGCAAATTGGATTTTGTGCAAAAATTGGCTAATATGGGGGCACCAAACCCCTACTGGAGGCAGTTGAGATGGAATAACTTTATTTAAAAAACATGTAATACAGTAATTTTTGTTTTCAATCAGGGAAGGAGTTGTTTGAGTCAACCAGCACCTGCTAGCTGGATAGATGAAGAAAAGAAATGCACACTGAGGATCTTTGTTTTCTATATGCAGTGTTTACAAATTAAGTTAAATATTGAAAGCAACATTTTGATGTTGCTTCTCTCTGGAGACACCTGTGTGATTCAGTCCAAGTCACTATTACTTTGGAAACCAACTGCCCTTGTGGATCCCATCTAATCAAGTACTTGTCATCTTGATTTAAAAATAACTTCTTTGAGATTGTTGGCTTAAGGAAAGTGTTATTATTTTTTTTTTCTTCTAGGATATTAAATACAACGTTGTTTGAACTGTATGAAGCTCTGGGCAATTTTCCTGCCTTGTGGGTCTTCAATGTGCTGCTTATAGTTCTTCAAATTCTGCACTGTTTCTGGTCTTACCTAATCATAAAGGCAGCCTACAAAGCTATTTCAAAGGGCAAGGTAAGACAACACGGTTTCATGATTTTAAGTTTTTCAATATCAGTAGAGGTCATTTTATGTTTGTTTGGGTTTTTTTTCCCCCTAATCCATAACACACTACTGAAGACACATCTTGTTTTAGGTAAACTCTCCTTTCCTGGAAACCTTTTCCCACTTCTAATGATTGTCAGATAATACTCTGTATAGTGATTGTATTTATATGTGCTTCCACACTTCTTTTTTACAACATAGTACACTGCACTAAGCTACATTAGGGAAATCAGATTAAAAAACCCCAACAAATAAACTGCTTTCTTGGGGCCTCCAGTTCTGTTTTTCTTCATTATAGTAGTTGTTAGCAAAATGTTCATTTCACAGCTGGAAGTGATAGCAATAATAATGCAGAATGAAATACTGCTGCTTTTGCTAGTGGCAAAGTTACATATCTTCTGGGTTTTGGTGTTAATGAGGAATTGCAAAGAGCTATATATTTTCTTTCTAGTATTCCCAGAGCAAGACTGTTGGGGCTAAAATTGAGTGTCTTGCTGCCACTGGTACATTTGACAGGAAGATGTCACTCCCAGAAATGCCCACTTCATTACAGTTGCTGTGCAGATGCAGTGCTCACGTGTAGATGGCAGAACTAATGCTTACAGGTCATGTAAAGTCAGGGCACTTTGCCCTTAAAGAGCACAGCGCATTGATGTGACTGACCCCAAAGTGAATGAGATTGTTCTCCAGAAAATTGCTTTCTATGAATGTACTGGAGAGCTCAGCCATGCACTGGCAGAGCCCAGAATCTGCCACTCACTCTGTGAAAGACAGTGCATTCACGAGCTGTATTTTGCCTGGAAGCCACGCTTTAGTCTCCTCTGCTTTTAGCAATTACTAGCCTCAGCTGTCCTGTCTGTATTATACCAGTGACTTCAAAGAGTGCTTCCTACTCTTTCTTACTCTGCTTGTTTATCCTTCTTCTTGTGCTGTGCTGGAAGGCTGGGAAGTGGAACCCCTTGCAGGTAAGTTTCTTTAAGTTTACTATGCAAAACATGTATTCTGACAACACTGGTGTTTGTGTTTTGGGTTGGTTTGTTTTAATTTGTAGTTTCTGCTTGGTATTTATCCATTGTTTGTATTTATATATTTAAGTAAAGACTATCTTTAAAGGCCATTTTTACTTCTTGGCTGTGCATCATCTAAAACCATTCAATTCCACTACTATCTGTAGTATCTGGGTGCTATTATGCTGCAACCTTTTTTACACACATACATATACATATGTATGTATGTGTGTGTATATATATACACACATACATACATCTCAGCAGGATAAGCAGCTGTTCTGTCAGCATTCAGGACACACACTTGAGACTGTAAATCCTTCGCCTTGTAGTTCTAACAATTGCGCAGGAGAAAGCTGAGATTGTACAAGAGCAGAGTTAGACACTTGCAGTAACACAGTGACCAGGTTAGAGATGGATATATATGACACAATACAGAGGATTCATCTTCCTTCAAATCTTAGCTTACTTCCTCACTTGCAATGCCTTTCTTTCTATTTCTGCAATAAAAATTAGAACTATTTTCACAACACATTACAGATATCTTACAGAAGATCTTCATCCTTAATTGTTATTTTATTTTTGTAGTATTAATATCCACCTTTGGAACAGCTCAGCTGATACAGCAATCGATTATCATTAAATTTTTAATGTAATCCTGGTCATCTATTTCTTACTCACTTCTGTGCTTAGGAGTGTTCTAAACCTATGTGTATATATATATATATATTTATATTCTAGACTCCTTCTGTGGAAATTACTCCAGTGTGTTCTTTTGGGTATAAACCAAAGAAACAAAATACTGCAAGATGTGTTGCATTCATATTGGGTTTTAAGTGCAAAGATTCTGCTATGTTGCTGCATTTTAAAAATAAAGAGAGCAGATGACATGTTTAACAGAACTGGCTACAGCACAGAATCTTCTTTTAATTTTTTGGCTTTGGGGCAGGACCCTAGCAAAAGAATTGGCAGTGACTCTATTAAGAGAATTTAAGATGATGCAGAATTTTTCAGTTATCTGGTCTGCCATCACATTGATCCCAGATGCTTAGTACCCTGTGCTGATGCCATTCTCTTCTGTCTGATGAGAGTGTAATTCTACGTGTATTTCTGTGCCCCCACCAGCTGTAATATAAAAGTCCCTTTATATGAAAGACACTGGAGTAACCTATTAATTGAAGCTGTGTAAGTATGGAATCAAATTTCTGACCTCAGCTGAAGTCCAGTTTCACAGGTGTCAGAATTGTGGGCTTGCTAGACACTGACATTAAAAACTTTACTTATTGGGAG